>NC_085991.1:45975577-46303077 GCF_030014385.1 Trichomycterus rosablanca
ATCATTTATAAGAAATTTTTATGTGTTAGATTCATTTGGGTGTGGTGGCAGAATTTATAATGACTTACTTGCCTGTGAGTGTACCCACACATACCTAAATAATTAGTAAGAAAGGTTTTTTCTCTGTTCTGTAGATTTATTTACACATTGTCAAACTATATTTGGGATAGTGTATATGGGACAGTGGTAGCCTAGTGGGTAAAACTTTGGGCTATCAACTGAAAGGCTGAGAGTTTGAATCCCAGCTCTGCCATGCAGCCAGTGTTGGGCACCTGAGCAAGGCTCTTAACCCTCTCTGCTCCAGGGGTGCCAAACGATGGCTGACCCTGTGCTCTGACCCCACCTTCCAAACAAGCTGGGATATGCGAAGGAAGAATTTCGTTGTACTGTACGTCTGTATTGGGGGCAGTTGTAGCCTAGCGGTTAAGGTACTGAACTAGTAATCTAAAGGTCGCTGGTTCAAGTCCCACCACTGCCAGGTTGCAAACTGTTCCGCCCTTGAGCAAGGCCCTTAACCCTCAATTGCTTAGACAATATGAGGGTACTGTAAGTCTCTTTGGATAAAAGCGTCTGCAAAATGTATGTATATATACAGTATATATACAGTGTATCACAAAAGTGAGTACACCCCTCACATTTCTGCAAATACTTCATTATATCTTTTCATGGGACAACACTATAGAAATAAAACTTGGATATAACTTAGAGTAGTCAGTGTACAGCTTGTATAGCAGTGTAGATTTACTGTCTTCTGAAAATAACTCAACACACAGCCATTAATGTCTAAATAGCTGGCAACATAAGTGAGTACACCCCACAGTGAACATGTCCAAATTGTGCCCAAATGTGTCGTTGTCCCTCCCTGGTGTCATGTGTCAAGGTCCCAGGTGTAAATGGGGAGCAGGGCTGTTAAATTTGGTGTTTTGGGTACAATTCTCTCATACTGGCCACTGGATATTCAACATGGCACCTCATGGCAAAGAACTCTCTGAGGATGTGAGAAATAGAATTGTTGCTCTCCACAAAGATGGCCTGGGCTATAAGAAGATTGCTAACACCCTGAAACTGAGCTACAGCATGGTGGCCAAGGTCATACAGCGGTTTTCCAGGACAGGTTCCACTCGGAACAGGCTTCGCCAGGGTCGACCAAAGAAGTTGAGTCCACGTGTTCGGCGTCATATCCAGAGGTTGGCTTTAAAAAATAGACACGAGTGCTGCCAGCATTGCTGCAGAGGTTGAAGACGTGGGAGGTCAGCCTGTCAGTGCTCAGACCATACGCCGCACACTGCATCAACTCGGTCTGCATGGTCGTCATCCCAGAAGGAAGCTGACGCACAAGAAAGCCCGCAAACAGTTTGCTGAAGACAAGCAGTCCAAGAACATGGATTACTGGAATGCCCTGTGGTCTGACGAGACCAAGATAAACTTGTTTGGCTCAGATGGTGTCCAGCATGTGTGGCGGCGCCCTGGTGAGAAGTACCAAGACAACTGTATCTTGCCTACAGTCAAGCATGGTGGTGGTAGCATCATGGTCTTGGGCTGCATGAGTGTTGCTGGCACTGGGGAGCTGCAGTTCATTGAGGGAAACATGAATTCCAACATGTACTGTGACATTCTGAAACAGAGCATGATCCCCTCCCTTCGAAAACTGGGCCTCATGGCAGTTTTCCAACAGGATAACGACCCCAAACACAACCTCCAAGATGACAACTGCCTTGCTGAGGAAGCTGAAGGTAAAGGTGATGGACTAAACCCAATTGAGTACATGTGGCGCATCCTCAAGTGGAAGGTGGAGGAGTTCAAGGTGTCTAACATCCACCAGCTCCGTGATGTCATCATGGAGGAGTGGAAGAGGATTCCAGTAGCAACCTGTGCAGCTCTGGTGAATTCCATGCCCAGGAGGGTTAAGGAAGTGCTGGATAATAATGGTGGTCACACAAAATATTGACACTTTGGGCACAATTTGGACATGTTCACTGTGGGGTGTACTCACTTATGTTGCCAGCTATTCAGACATTAATGGCTGTGTGTCGAGTTATTTTCAGAAGACAGTAAATCTACACTGCTATACAAGCTGTACACTGACTACTCTAAGTTATATCCAAGTTTTATTTCTATAGTGTTGTCCCATGAAAAGATATAATAAAATATTTGCAGAAATGTGAGGGGTGTACTCACTTTTGTGATACACTGTATATATATATATATATATATATATATATATATATATATATATATATATATATATATATATATATATATATACAAACATCTCCACAATTATTGGCACCCCTGGTAAAGAAGAGCAAAAAGGGTTATAAGAAATTCACCTTTTGGATAATATACTTATTTCGCCAATGAATCAGACCCACCGACCCGAAACACTGATGCTAACTTAAGCATTTCTGTCGTTTTTTTTTTACTTATTTCAATTGATTAGAGTGTCTAGAAACTTTAAAGCAGTAATCCATGACGTCCTGTTACTCTAGAGTATATATATACACACACAGAGGTCAAATTCTCTTAGTCGTCCTTCAACATGGGGAATACAAGGATAAGGATAATCTAGGGCAGATGGAACACCTATATTTGTCATATATACACCGATCAGCCATAACATTAAAACCACCTCCTTTTTTCTGAACTCACTGTCCATTTTATCAGCTCCACTTACCATATAGAAGCACTTTTTAGTTCTACAATTACTGACTGTAGTCCATCTGTTTATCTGCATGCTTTGTTAGCCCCCTTTCATGCTGTTCTTTAATAGTCAGGACTCTCCCAGGACCACCACAGAGCAGGTATTATTTGGGTGGTGAATCATTCTCAGCACTGCAGTGACACTGACATGGTGGTGGTGTGTTAGTGTGTGTTGTGCTGGTATGAGTGGATCAGACACAGCAGAGCTGCTGGAGTTTTTAAACACCAAACTGTCACTGCTGGACTGAGAATATTCCACCAACCAAAAATATCCAACCAACAGCGCCCTGTGTACAGCGGTCTAAAGATGACCAACTCAAACAGCATCAACAGATGAGCGATCGTCTCTGACTTTACATCTACAAGGTGGACCAACTTGGTAGGAGTGTCTAATAGAGTGGACAGTGAGTGGACATGGTATTTAAAAAACTCCAGCAGTGCTGCTTTGTCTTATCCACTCATACCGGCAAAACACACACTAACACACCACCACCATGTCAGTGTCACTGCAGTGCTGAGAATGATCCACCACCTAAATAATATCTGCTCTGTGGGAGTCCTGACCATTGAAGAACAGGGTGAAAGCAGGCTAAAAAATATGTAGAGAAATAGATGGACTACAGTCAGTAATTGTTGAACTACAAAGTGCTTCTATATGATAAGTGGAGCTGATAATATGGTCAGTGAGTGTAGAAACAGAAGGTGGTTTTAATGTTATGGCTGATCAGTGAACATATACAGTGTATCACAAAAGTGAGTACACCCCTCACATTTCTGCAAATATTTCATTATATCTTTTCATGGGACAACACTATAGACATGAAACTTGGATATAAGTTAGAGTAGTCAGTGTACAACTTGTATAGCAGTGTAGATTTACTGTCTTCTGAAAATAACTCAACACACAGCCATTAATGTCTAAATGACTGGCAACATAAGTGAGTACACCCCACAGTGAACATGTCCAAATTGTGCCCAAAGTGTCAATATTTTGTGTGACCACCATTATTATCCAGCACTGCCTTAACCCTCCTGGGCATGGAATTCACCAGAGCTGCACAGGTTGCTACTGGAATCCTCTTCCACTCCTCCATGATGACATCACGGAGCTGGTGGATGTTAGACACCTTGAACTCCTCCACCTTCCACTTGAGGATGCGCCACAGGTGCTCAATTGGGTTTAGTCCATCACCTTTACCTTCAGCTTCCTCAGCAAGGCAGTTGTCATCTTGGAGGTTGTGTTTGGGGTCGTTATCCTGTTGGAAAACTGCCATGAGGCCCAGTTTTCGAAGGGAGGGGATCATGCTCTGTTTCAGAATGTCACAGTACATGTTGGAATTCATGTTTCCCTCAATGAACTGCAGCTCCCCAGTGCCAGCAACACTCATGCAGCCCAAGACCATGATGCTACCACCACCATGCTTGACTGTAGGCAAGATACAGTTGTCTTGGTACTTCTCACCAGGGCGCCGCCACACATGCTGGACACCATCTGAGCCAAACAAGTTTATCTTGGTCTCGTCAGACCACAGGGCATTCCAGTAATCCATGTTCTTGGACTGCTTGTCTTCAGCAAACTGTTTGCGGGCTTTCTTGTGCGTCAGCTTCCTTCTGGGATGACGACCATGCAGACCGAGTTGATGCAGTGTACGGCGTATGGTCTGAGCACTGACAGGCTGACCTCCCACGTCTTCAACCTCTGCAGCAATGCTGGCAGCACTCATGTGTCTATTTTTTAAAGCCAACCTCTGGATATGACGCCGAACACGTGGACTCAACTTCTTCGGTCGACCCTGGCGAAGCCTGTTCCGAGTGGAACCTGTCCTGGAAAACCGCTGTATGACCTTGGCCACCATGCTGTAGCTCAGTTTCAGGGTGTTAGCAATCTTCTTATAGCCCAGGCCATCTTTGTGGAGATCAACAATTCTATTTCTCACATCCTCAGAGAGTTCTTTGCCATGAGGTGCCATGTTGAATATCCAGTGGCCAGTATGAGAGAATTGAACCCAAAACACCAAATTTAACAGCCCTGCTCCCCATTTACACCTGGGACCTTGACACATGACACCAGGGAGGGACAACGACACATTTGGGCACAATTTGGACATGTTCACTGTGGGGTGTACTCACTTATGTTGCCAGCTATTTAGACATTAATGGCTGTGTGTTGAGTTATTTTCAGAAGACAGTAAATCTACACTGCTATACAAGCTGTACACTGACTACTCTAAGTTATATCCAAGTTTCATGTCTATAGTGTTGTCCCATGAAAAGATATAATGAAATATTTGCAGAAATGTGAGGGGTGTACTCACTTTTGTGATACACTGTACATATACAATCTGCATGGCAAAGCCAGGATTCAAAACCACAACCTCCTAGTTGGCAATCCGCAGCTCTACCCACTAGGATACAACTGTCCTCATTAGGATGTCACTGCCTCTTACCATGAGAGAATGCAATTAAAATAGGGTAAAAGTATGTTGACATTAAGTCAGGGGGTCTACATCTACAGTATGGACAGTAATTAAAATGTTTCACCCAACAAGAGCTTTGACAAACTCGTCTGGACGAGGACCTGTGTTTGTTTTGCCCCCACATACACCGCAAACATAACTGTTGGAGAGTTAGAGAAATAATTAGCATCTTGTGGTCACCAAGTCTCAGACACCACCTCCATGTGAACAAATTATTTGGAAGCCATGCCATGAAAAGTTTTTCCTGTCATCTAACCACAAACATCTAGAGTTTGCTAAATGCCACTGGGACTTATACTCAAGGTGGGTTTGGCATATAAAGAAGGATGTCTATACTGAAAAGAATCTGATGCCCACTGTTAAGTATGCTGGGTGGTCTGTGATCTTGTGGGGCTTCTTAACCTTAATAAGGTACAGGGCATCATGGACTTTATGGACACTTTAAATCAAAATCTGTCTGTCTTTTTTTCTCAAAATATATTTTACTTTAATTAAAAGTGAGAGTTAAAGGTGGCAGACTAGCACATGACTCATTTGAAACATGCTTAACAACAACGTAACCTTACAAAGAGCAAAACAGGTACAGAGGACCATGCTATGCTCCTTCAACCAGACAGTAGTAGTCCTGGTTGCAGGGACAAGAAAGTGATTTACCATCCAGCTTTTTCTCCCTCAGACTCAGTCAATTATGTCTCTTGAGTCCTTTGTCAGGCTCTGTATATGTATAATGGGTTGACCCTTCTACTGTCTGAAAAAGCTTGATTAAAAATGGTCTTTTCGAAGGGTTAGCATTTAAAAAAAACACTTAAATGGAAAGGGAACAGGGTGTAAAGACTAAGGTATGGTAAAGCTCACAAAGACTGGAAAGAAGATCAGTGAAAAAGAGTATTATGGATTAACAAATCCAAGCTTGAATCTTTTGGATCCAATCGTCAACAATGTGTGATAAGAAGAGTTGACGAGGCCGCTCAAGCGGCGCAGCTGTAAAAACACACGCTGGGATCTCGAATACATCGTATTAAATCTCGGCTCTGCCTGCCGGCTGGGCTGAGCAGCCACATGGACAACGATTGGCCTGTTGTTCAGATAGGGGTGGGATATTAAGCTGGATAGGGACTCTCTCATAACTAATGTAATTATGACCTCTGCTGGCTGATTGATGGCGCCTGCACAGAGACGAGCTTCATTGCTTCATTGTTCTCAATCAGAGCCAGGGTCAGCATTGTTGGAGAGGAAGCATGATGCAATCGGAGGGAAGAAAATGCCGCAATTGGAGGGAAGAAAATGCATAAGCAATATATATATATAAAGAAGAGTTGAAGAGAGATGGAGGAAGAATTTGCGGCCTTCTGTGAACCATGGTGGAGGGTCTGTCCTGGTTTGGGGCCGCATTTCTGCCAGTGGTGTTGGCTATATTGTCCGAATTGATAGGATCATGAATGCTGAAGTACAGACAGGTTTTAATTCATCATGCCATTAATTCTGCAATTTTATTTTGTAGCATGATATCGATCCCAAACACACTACAAATGCAGTAAAATCATACAACCCCAAATCAGAAAATGTTGGGACAGTATGAAAAATGCTAATAAAATAAAAATGCAGTGTTCCTTACATTTACTTTGACTTTTATTTAATTGCAGACAGTTTGAACTCAACATATCTCATGTTTTGTCTGCTCAACTTCATTTCATTTATTAATAAACCTCCATTCCTGCATTCCAGGCCTACAACACATTCCAAAGTTGGGACGGGGGCAATTTAGGGCTAGTAATGAGGGGAAAAAAACTAAATAATGATGTGATTCCAAACAGGTGATTGTAATCATGGTTTGGTACAAAAGCAGCATCCAGGAAAGGCTTTGTTAAGCACTACAATACGGAGTTACATGCACAAATGATACTTAAAACTTTACTGTGCAAAAAATAAGCCTTATGTTAACCATGTCCAGAAGCGGCATCGACTTCTCTGGGCTCGGAGGCATCTAGGGTGGACCATCACACAGTGGATATGTGTATTGTGGTCAGATGAAGCAGCATTCCAGGTCTTTTTTGTTATCAGCAACAAGTCCAAAAGCCAGGGTCTGTCATGGTATGGTGCTGTGTCAGTGCCCTTGGCTAAAGGTCATTTACACTTCTGTGATGGCAGCATTAATGCAGAAAAGTACATTGAGATCTTAGAGCAACATATGCTGCCTTCAAGACGTCATCTTTTCCAAGGACGTCCATGCATTTTTCAACAAGACAATGCAAAACTGTTGTACATCTTAAGACGTGTTTGCACAAAATAAAAGCTAAAACACTAAATCACTTGGTCTCCTCGGTGCCAAAATGTCTTTTAAGTGTGGTGAAAAGGAATGACAACATTACAAAGTGGTAAATGCTTTACTGTCCCACATTTTTTTGGAATCTGTTGCAGAACTGAAATGCAGGAATGGATGTTTATTAATAAACGAAATGAAGTTGAGCAGATAAATCATGAAATATCTCAGGTTCATCCTGTCTGCAATCAAATAAAAGTCAAAGTAAATGTAAAAATAGTTTTTTTATTATTTGCTTTTTCCATGCTGTCCCAACTTTTTCTGATTTAGGGTTGTATAACAGAAGATAATTTTAGGACAATCTCCACAAAAGAGTTCAAGATGTGCGTGGTGCCAAGTGAGGTCACACTAAATACTGACCTTCGCCTGTAGAAGTCATTTCGGGTGGTTCTGGGACTCGTTGTGATCCTGACTAAATGAAAACTGAATAAACCAATTTTACCAATTATTCTGGTGCTGACTGTAGATACAAGAATACTCTCTCATCAGATCGTTTATTGAATTAAAGAGTAGAAAAGTGTAGCAAGTCAAATCCTTAACATCAAATGAAAAGAATAAAAAGAAACACATGTATGATGGGACGTTAAATTACAGCATTGCATTCGTCTTGTGTAAACTTTATCTTCTGCTAAACCTTTCCCACTGTCATTACACCCTCGGCTCTGCTGTCCTTGTAGCTCTTACTTTCAAAGAAATATAAATAGCAATCAAAGAAGCGTTCATACATTTGCAAAGCGTTATGTTTTGCCTGCATCTGCTGAGCTGAATTTCCCTATTGCTAATGGCTACATGAGCACAGGATGATAAACCCTGCCTAACAGATTGTACAGACATACAGCAGTTTATCACACATCTCATACACATCATTTACTTTCTATCTAAACAGTCATTTAAAAATATCAAATGTGTCATTTTAAATTATCCGTGGACTCCTATTAAAACAAAGAGATTGTGGGTTAGAAAATGTAGCACCTTAAAGTTGTACAGTTGTTTCTGAATTATAAAATAAATTCTATGTAATAAATAATATTCTTATATTATACAGTATATATTCTTATATTAAAACAAAGAGAATGTGGGTTAGAAAATGTAGCACCTTAAAGTGATTGTTCATACAGAAACACACTATATCACAGTCCTGAGTAGTACAGTTGTTTCTTAATTATAAAATTAATTCTATATCATAAATAATATTCTTATATACAAACCTGTTCCCGTTTCAGCATGATTGTGCCCCTGTGGACCAAGCAGGGTCATCTCAGAGGTGTTTGGTCTGGAAAGGCCTCTGTATTTCTTTCACACCAAACCTGTTTAATCATGTCTATATCAGCCTCACCTGCAGAGATGCAAAGGGAACAAAACCCAGAACCCTGCTGGAACAAAAAGAGACCTTTTCTAATATTTTAAGTGTATCCACATTCTGATAATCATATTAATATGAAGTGATAACTTCAGAAACCTTGTCAAAAAAGCTTTAGGTTAGGTGTCCAAATGCTTGGCCATATAATGCATGGAACGGTCCCTTAATATTTAGAAGCATGCTGTTTACATGGCCTCTCTAATCATGTGATAATGTCTAATATAAAGTATGAACAGATATAACCACCAAATTTACCCATTTTAATCTACACGTAATAAAATAATGACAAAGTGAAGCATGTTTTTAGAGTTAGAGTATTTAATTAATTTAATTAATTACAATTGAAATCTCTTATTCTCAAAAGGATTTAGACCCTTTATTTAATACTTTGTTTGGGCAGTTTATCTTAAGGGGTCAAGTCTGGGCTTTGGCTGGGCCACTTGATGACATTGAGAGACTGCCACTCCAGCAAAACTAAAGATTTGGTTCAGGACTTCAGGGAAAAGGCAACACCTCACTCAGGATTGGCAGGGCATCAGGGGAGACCGTGGACAGATTAAAGTACCTTGGATAACACATTTCTTAGGACCTGATCTGGACTCAACATACTTAAGCTCAGGTAAAAACACTAGACAACAGTTATACGGTCTGAGAAAAGCATCTGATGAAATTTAGGGTCTTCTTAGTGATCCTGAAAGCTTTCTATTCCAGGGTCATAGAAAGTACACTGACTGAGTGCATCTCAGTGTGGCACAGCAACTGTTCTACATGCGCTTAGCTGAGAGCATCTCCAGGACTGCGCTTAGATGTCTGCTTGATAATTACGTCAGGCTATGCAGCACCAGAGCGACTCCACTTATTCTAGTAAGCACTGGTAAGCACTTCCACAGTCTGATGGTTAAAACTGAGAGGCTCAAGTGGAGCTTCTTTCCCCAGGCTATCAGACTCCTGAGCATGGACATGACCACCATACCAGTTGTACACACACTAAATCTAATCTACTGATGTGGCTGTTTTGCTGAATCGTGCACAATGCACTTTCACACTCCATTGGACATGTGCTTTTTGCACACTGATTATATAAAATAAGATAAATTAAATACAACTAGTCAAAGGTGTTGGGCCAGATTTACATTTCACTGCTGGTTGCATACTGTATATAACTGTGTATTTGACAATATGCTGTATAAACAGATGTTTCAGTTTCACCTCATGATAAAGTCTCTTGAACAGTGGAATATCTCATCAGGTAGGTCCAGCCAGTCTGACATACTACTTCTCTTTAAAATAGGTTACATTTAAAAGGAATGTACCTAAATCACTCTCTCAACAGCCTTACATGCTTCATTGAGCATCACCTGAGGACAGGTATGAGAATAGAGAGCACCTGGCCAACTTCATTCAGGTCTACATAGAGCCTTAACCCCAGGCTATTCTGCCTCTACTGTTAAAACTGACACTGGGGTCTACAGTTGGTTTGTAGTGGTGATCAGTCATCCGGACTAAACTTAACAGACAGATTTTAAGATGTGACGGGAACAGTTTGGCCTGCCGCACCTGCGCTCATTAAAGAACCTAGTCAAGTGCAATGAGGGAATGCAAGATATGCAGAGACTCCCTGAACAACGTTTACACCCTTAAAGTAAGATTATCAGAATAAGGAACGCTGGAATTAGTGTTGTTTAAAGCTGTATGGATAATTGATCTAAACAGTGGTGGTGGTGTGTTAGTGTGTGTTGTGCTGGTATGGGTAGATAAGTCACAGCAGTGCTGCTGGAGTTTTTACACACCCACTGTCACTGCTGGGCTGAGAATTGTCCACCAACCCAAAGTATATCCAGCCAACAGTGCCCCGTGGGCAGCGTCCTGTGACCACTGATGAAGGTCTAGAAGATGACCAACTCAAACAGCAGCAATAGATGAGCGATCGTCTCTGACTTTATATCTACAAGGTGGACCAACTAGGTAGGAGTGTCTAATAGAGTGGACAGTGAGTGGACACAGTGTTTAAAAACTCCAGCAGCGCTGCTGTGTCTGATCCACTCATACCAGCACAACACATACTAACACACGACCACCATGTCAGTGTCACTGCAGTGCTGAAAATGACCCACCACCTAAATATCTGCTCTGTGGGGGTCCTGACCATTGAAGAACAGGGTAAATGCAGGCTAAAAAGGTATGTAAGAAATAGATGGACTACATTCAGTAATTGTTGAACTACAAAGTGCTTCTATATGGTAAGTGGAGCTGATAAAATGGACAGTGAGTGTAGAAACAAGGTGGTGGTTTTAATGTTATGGCTGATCAAGAAGTGGTTGCAGAATTCAAGAATCCAAAACTGTGATGACATGCACGTCTATTGTCAGCGTACATAAACTTTTGACTTCAACTGTACAAGCAATGTTTTCACTCCAGGACCTTCAGTGTTACCCTGTGATCATGATTGAGCTCTACGAATGTTAGTCATTCAAACCGACATGTTCGGTCCTGAAAAAATAGCAAATAAGTATTTCAAACTGTGTTGATGTGACCGTGCAGTCACCTCTTAAATGAGCTAAAAACATCTCAGTTGGCATTACAAACCTTTACGTTAAAGTCTATGACCCCACTGTTGGCAGGGCTTGGCCCTCTCAGAGTGCCAAAACAAAAATGCTGGCGTGACGAACCACCTGCGCTCTTCCAGCCGGTTCCCAGTGCTTTTATCTTCTTCTTTCTTCTCGTGTTGTTGAAACAGTGCCCTCCTGACATGTTCGTTTGTTGTTATGCCGGCCATGCTCGACACGAGGCTTGGCACTGAATGGAGATCAGGGTAGGAAAGGGTCTGTTTTGGTCCTGCATAGAAAGGTGACGGGACAAAAACTGGACACGGTCAGAGAACAGGAAGTTCTTTCATTTCCACCACCTCACCAACTCTGACCTTCCATTGTGTAAGTAAAGGCTGCTAAAGAGCATTCTTCAGCCATTACGAATGCTCCTTGGTCATTTTCTGTCTCCCATGACAGTTTATTACTTACTGTGTGATGTTTATAGTGGTTAAAGTACAACATTTGATTTATATTTCACAGAAATGAGTTTGTGAACTTCTGTTAACTTTGGATTATGTTTGATATTTACTCGTCATAATAATAGTACAGTTTAAAAATACTCCTTGTTTCTACACTCACTGTCGATTTATCAGCTCCACTTACCATTTAGAAGCACTTTGTAGTTCTACAGTTACTGACTGTAGTCCATCTGTTTCTCTACATAAATTTTTAGCCTGCTTTTACCCTGTTCTCCAATGGTCAGAACTCTCCCAGGACCACTACAGTGCAGGTATTATTTGGGTGGTGGATCATTCTCAGCACTGCAGTGACACTGACATGGTGGTGGTGTGTTAGTGTGTGTTGTGCTGGTATGAGTGGATCAGACACAGCAGCACTGCTGGAGTTTTTATACACCTTACTGTCACTGCTGGACTGAGAATAGTCCACCAACCAAAAATATCCAACCAACAGCACCCCATGGCCAGCGTCCTGTGACCACTGATGAAGGTCTAGAACTCAAACAGCAGCAATAGATGAGCGATCGTCTCTGACTCTACATCTACAAGGTGGACCAACTAGGTAGGAGTGTCTAATAGAGTGGACAGTGAGTGGACACGGTATTTACAAACTTTAGCAGCGCTGCTGTGTCTGATCCACTCATACCAGCACAACACACACTAACACATCACCACCATAGCAGTGTCACTGCAGTGCTGAGAATGATCCACCACCTAAATAATATCTACTCTGTGGTGGTCCTGTGGGGGTCCTGACCATTGAAGAACAGGGTGAAAGCAGGCTAAAAAAGTATGTAGAAAAACAGATGGACTACAGTCAGTAATTGTAGAACTACAAAGTGCTTCTATATGGTAAGTGGAGCTAATAAAATGGACAGTGTGATTAGAAACAAGGATGTGGTTTTAATGTTATGGCTGATCAGTACAAGCTCAATTGTAAAAATAATAAAAAAAAGTTATTTGGAGTTCACTTAAAAATTGTACAGAAAAATAATATTAAATATTTTACTTTTATTTTATTGTTAATTACCTATTGTTAATTAACAATAAATACACACTAATTCATAATTTGAAAAAATTGGAACAGTTAAACAAGTAAACAGGTAACAGATTTTGCAGTCATGTCACATTTGGCTTTAAACAAAGCATTAAGCATACACAAATAATCCAACAGTTTAGAAACAATGTTTCTCAACTCAATTCATGCAATGAATTTTGAGATTTTTGCATTTACAGTTCATAACATTATTAAAAGAGAGCATGAGGTGAAATTATTGAAATGATTGAAATGTATAAAAACAATGTACCTCAAAGAAAGATTGAAAGGAATTTGCATATTTCTCCTCTACAGTGCATAATATAATTAAACCATTCAAGGAATCGGGAGGAATTTCAGTGTGTAAAGGCCAAGGGCTCAAGCTTAAGCTGGACACTCGTGATCTTTGATTTCTTAGACGGCACTGCATCAAGAACCGCCACTCAACAGTAGCCGATATAACCACATGGGTGAGGGATTACTTCATCAAACCTTTGTCAAGCTCTACAATACAGAGTTACATGCACAAATGCCACTTTACTGTGCACAAAAGAAGCCTTATGTTAACCATGTCCAGAAGCAGCGTCGACTTCTCTGGCCTTGGAGGCATCTAGTATGGACCATCATACAGTGGAAACGTGTATTGTGGTCAGATGAATCAGCATTCCAGGTCTGGACGCCGTGTGCTCCGGACCAAAGACAAAACAGACCATCCAGACTGTTATCAGTAACAAGTCCAAAAGTCAGGGTCTGTCATAGTATGGGGCTGTGTCAGTGCCCTTGGCAAAGGTCATTTACACTTCTGTGATGCAGCATTAGTGCAGAAAAGTACATTGAGATCTTAGAGCAACATGTTCTGCCTTCAAGACGTCGTCTTTTCCAGGGACGTCCAGCATTTTTCAACAAGACGATGCAAAACCACATGCTGCACACATTACAAAGTCATGGGTACAGAAGAAGAGGGTACGGGTACTGGACTGACCTGCCTGCAGTCCTGACCTGTCCCCAATAAGGAATTTTGAAAGGAAAAATGCAACAACGATGACCCCGTACTGTTACACATCTTAAGACGTGTTTGCAGGAAGAATGGGACAAAATAAAAGCTGAAACATTAAATCACTTGGTCTCCTCGGTGCCAAAACGTCTATTAAGTGTGGTGAAAAGGAATGGCAACATAACAAAGTGGTAAATGCTTTACTGTCCCAACTTTTTTGGGATGTGTTGCAGGTCTGAAAATGCAGGAATGGATGTTTATTAATAAATGAAATGTTATTAAAATTGTTGTAATCAAAATGTTGTAAAAAGTTGAGCAGATAAAACATGAAATATCTCAGATTCATCCTGTCTGCAATCAAATAAAAGTCAAAGTAAATGTAAGAAACTCTGTGTTTTTTTATTATTTGCATTTTCAATGCTGTCCCAACTTTTTCTGATTTGGGGTTGTAAATGTATTCCTCAATAAATATTTAATATATTCATTTAATTGCCATCTTTCAGAAAGCATGGTTAGTCTGGGACAATCGTGATGTTATAACTGCTCCCACAGGCATTCTTATTACGTGATTAGAGTTCATGTACTGAATAAAGGTCAAAGTGGCGACAACCGCATATTAGCTGTGACATCACGACGATGAGATTTCCTTCCCTTTCTTCAGGTCTGCTCATGTGGCCTTCCTCTAACTGGTGTCAGAACTCAGAACTACAGGTCACGCTCACACCAAAGACCCCCCAGAGAGAGGCCTCGCCAACCTCTATAGTGACCAGAATAGAATCTACTCACCTCAAGACTTTAGACTTAACAAAAAAAAAAAGCTTTAGGGAAGGAAAACATCCTCTCGTATTCGACGCTCTTGCCAGCTTCCCGGACAGGTTAGCAGCGGGCCATCGTCGGGGGCCTTTGAATGAACTTCCCTGTTTTATAACACAGAGGTGACTCAGGGGAGTCGTGTTTATTTCTTTTACAGCAGCTGCCCCTTGACACACAGGGAATCTGAGAGTACACATGTAAAATTAATCTCCCGTCTGAGAACATTTCTACCTACTATTTTAATCATTATAATATTCTACGCTTTTAATGCTGCATTATTGAACACTGGGCTGATATTCAGTGGCTCCTTTGATCTTTTAAATCTCCTTGAATCTACTTTGATCTCTGATGAAAGAGCTACCCGCAGGTCTACAATCTATTATATTTCATACAGAAGCATATTTGGATTACTTTGGACACCTGGGTATAAAAATATTAGCAATAAGGTACATTTTTAGAACTTTTATTATGAATAACAATTAATATGTGTTGATATTTATGTCTTTCTGTAAGTCTTACTTTGTTTCAGTGAACATATACAATCTGTAAGTTTAAAACAGTATTTAATTATCCCAACAACACTACTGCACCTCATGTTTGTTTGTTTATTAGGATTTTAATGTCATGTTTCTACACTTTGGGTTACCTTCATGACAGGAACGATAGTCACTCATTACACAAGACCCATCAGTTCACAAGGTTATATCAAACACAATCATGGACAATCTAGTGTCTCCAATTCACCTCACTTGCATGTCTTTGGGCTGTGGGAGAAAACCGAAGCACCCGGAGCAAACTCCACACAGAAAGGACGCGGATCGCGCCACCTGGGGAACGAACCCAGGATCTACTGCACCTCATGCACTCATACCAAAACAACAGTGCAGTGCTGCAAATGGTCCTCCATCCAATCATTATCTGGTTAATAGAGGTCCTGTGGGGGTCCCTTTCTATTGATAAATAGGGTAGAGGCAGATAGCAAAACGTAAAGAGCAACAGATGGGCTACATACATACACAATTGTATACTGACTATTGCATAAAGTTCATTAATATGGTAGGTGTTGCTTTTAAAATAATCAGTGAATGTACGTACCAGATACGTGTACCTATTAAATTCACTAAAAATTAATTATGAAGCAAGCCATTACATCATACTAATAAATAGATGTCAGGTTTATACAAATGAATGCAAATGTTAAATGGAATTGCTGTTTATTTTGTGTTGTTTCCCTTAATTTCAACCACATTTATACAGCATATTGTTTATGTTCGTCCTTTTATTATGAAATTTCTCTTTGTGTGTAGTTTAAGGTCATTTAAAATGATAAAAAAACACAACACTGTATTTAAATTAAAAACTTGTTAATACCAACATAACCTTTATTACGAATAAACGATTACAATACAAGTAATTACGGGTTAAACGCTTTGCTCAGGGGTTCTGCAGTGGCTACTTAGCTGTGGTGGGGCTTGAAACAGCAACCTTCTAATCAATAGTCCAGCACCTTTACCACTGTCATGACATGCCTTATATTAAAGCTTTACCTTTAACTTGATAATAGCAACATAAATAGATAGATGAATTAATGAATGGGTGGATAAATAAATAGATAGATAGATGGATGGATGGATGGATGGATGGATGGATGGATAAAAAGATAGATGGATGGATGGATGGATGGATGGATAAATGGATGGATAAATGGATGGATGGATGAATAGATGGATGAATGAATGGATGGATAAACAGATGAATAGATGGATGGATGAATGAATGGATGAATAGATGGATGGATGGATAAATAGATAAATGAATGGATGGATGGATAAATAGATAGATAGATGGATGGATGGTTAAGTAGATAAATAGATGGATGGATGGATGGCTAGATAAATAAATGGATGGATGAATGGATGAATAGATGGATGGATGGATGGATAAATAGATTAATAGATGGATGGATGGATAAATAGATGAATAGATGGATGGATGGATGGATAAATAGATAAACAGATGGATGGATGGATAAATAGATGAATAAATGGATGGATGGACGAACTGACAGACAGACAGACAGACAGACAGACAGACAGACAGATACTATATTGATCTAAAATAATTTTGTGTTCATCTATCTGGAACCGCTTGGAAAATTGGATTCAGTGAGCATGTCAATATTGTCAGTAAAAATATGACAGTTAAGCTTAGAAAAAATATATATTAAAAGTAAAAGTACTTAAAAATTACTTAAAAATTATTCCACTAGCACACCAGCGCCGAGATTCTGAACTCCTCAGTTCAGAATCTTGCCAGCGGTTGACTAGGCGCCATCTAGCGGACATAATTGCCAGTGCCTGCAGCAGACTCTAACTGACTCTAACTGGTTACCGTAACTGGCTAGGGCGAAATGACCGGACTATGTGGGTGGGGTCTTCTAACACTGTGCAAGGAACCTGATTAGCAGATAAAGGTGCATAGTGCATGGGTGAAAAAGAAAGGGTCCGCTAAGGACTACGCACAGGTCAGAGGCATGAGCAGGATATATACCCTCCTCGAATGCATATCAGGGATCCCCAAGCAGCGGAAGACAAATTGACTACAATAAATGGGAGAAAATGCATAAATCAATAGGAAAAAAAATACTTAAAAGTAAATAAATGTAACATGATAAATCCAAGATAACATTTCAAATTCTAGTTAACAGAGATGATTGCTAACTAATGATACAGGTATGGTGATTAAAGATGGGTCGTACATGCCACATATGATCTGCCACATTTATTTATTAACTGTTTTTAATTAAAAAGTACTTGTTAGCTTAGACAAACTGTATTATTCTTAGTTTGACTGATTAATAGTAGAATATTATAATAGCAAAATATTCTAATTATTTATTTTTTAATATTATTATTGTATTTTTTTCCCAACAGTTGTTGGGTGGTTACTATAAATCATTGTGAAACAACATTGTTCCAACCTCTGATCCATTCAGCCTTTGTACATACTTTCATACAACAATGCAAATGTCAAACATAGCAGCTCTAACAATGGCGTGACTATGTAGTTGTGTTTGCTGTGTAGCTTTCTAAACATATGTCAATCAGGTTTTACATTCAGACCCACAGAAACAAGCTGCTCCAGCGGTTAAAGGTTCTGGGTTAAGGAGACACGTTTACACATGCATACTGTATGTTCCTATATTAAGAAATCAAAATATCAAAAATATATTAGATAATGTTGAAGCACAGTAAGAGTCAGTGGCTCTATATTGACCATTATAGATAAATTTTGGTGTGTTTAGGCATTAAATTTTGTTTACAGGTTTCGGCGGTTGGGGTGGGGTGGTAGTGAGCGTCATGAAATTCAATATAGTCAAAGGAATTTACTCCCGATTCTACTGGGTAAAATAAAGACAACCGGTAGAACAAGTTACTAATTTAAAAACCTAAATGTGTCCACTTAAAAATATTATTTACCAAAAATATTATAACACATTTTTATTATATGTATTATATCCTCTTTTATACTAAAATAGCTATGCCATTTACCATAATACAGAAGATAGTCTTGTAAAAATAAATAAATAAAAAGTTTATTTTATTCTTAATTTACAACATTTAAAGACTGTCTTTTAATTATTGACAAATAATATCAGTAAATTATTGATAGTTCAAATTGTTTCTAAACTCGCTGCTCCACTTACCATATAGACGCACTTTGTAGTTCTACAATTACTGACTGCAGTCCATCTGTTTCTCTACATGCTTTTTTTTAGGCTGCTTTCACCTTGTACTTCAATGGTCAGGACCCCCACAGGACCCCCACAGAGCAGGTATTATTTGAGTGGTGGATCATTATCAGCACTGCAGTGACACTGACATGGTGGTGGTGTGTTGGTGTGTGTTGTAAAGGATGAAGGGGGTTAGAAAGTGTACAAAACAACAGATAAGGTACAAAGAGTAACTTTCTATCCACCAAGTGTATTGATGTGGTAAAAATGAACTAAATCTAGATCTAAAAATGAACAGTGTATCCATAGTAGTTTCCAGTAAAGAAAATATAAAATGCAATAAAACAATATTCTGTGATTTGTTAATTCAGTTGAACTTTAAATTAACTAACACAAATACTAAAAGAAAATCCAGTGAGTTAAGTAAGTTTTAAGTAAGTTTATTTATCCATAATCTTTAAGGCTTAGTCCTGGCAGGATGGTGCAGCAAGCGAGGGCCAACTCCTCTGTGCGTGAGATTACTGTTTGCCTGCGGCTTTGTTTATGTTTTTGCAATCTGTCAGTGAAAGAGTGCCGTAGAAGATAGCGCTTTCCTCCCACCCACCAGTCTATCATAAGGGAGGAACGCACCAGCACCTTGGCAGGTGTTTCAAAGCCCTCTGCATCTCACCTGCCATCATGCCGTGAGAATGTCAGCCAGCCGGGTACTTGGAGAAACCCTTGCAAGCCTTTGTCACTCTTTCTCTCCGAGTATTCTTTGACGTAATCACGGCATGGCGTGTATCAGGCCTGACAATCACAGTCAGATACGCCTCAGTAGAAGAAAAAAAGAGAGCTGTGCTTGTTTTACGTCATATCTCGAGCCACAGGTTGTCATGACAAAAGCTGAGATAAAGTCGTGAAAGATTACATGATGTTTTAGATTACAGCGGTGTGGAAAGATAATTGCCCCCTGTCTAATTGCCTCTTATTGCATTTAGTCATTGAGTATTATTAAACTAAATTAATTAAGTCATCCATTCATTTAGTATCAGTTTTACCATCGCTTTATCCTGGTCAGGGTCAAGGTGGGTCCGATTCATTGGGCAAAAAGAAAGAAACACCCCAGACAGGTTGCCAGAGCATCACAAACACACAAACACACCAGTGACACACACACAATTTTAAATAGCTCCATTTGGCCAGACTACATGTCTTTGGACTTGTGAGAGGAACAAGCAAACTCTATACAGAAAGGACCCTGGAATTAAACCCAGGCTGTTCTTGATCTGAGGTGATTCAGATAATTCATTACATTTGCATTTACATTTACATTTTCGGCATTTAGCAGACACTCTCATCCAAAATGACTTACAGTATACAATCTAAACAATTGATGGTTAAAGGCCTTGCTCAAAGGCCCAAGAGTGGGCAACCTGGCAGTGGTGGGGCTTGAACCAGCAACTTTCAGATTACTGGTCTAGTACCTTAACTGCTAGGCTACAGCTGCCAGAATCCAAAGAAATCTCAGTCCATGAAGGGAAAGACCAGAAGCCACTGTATGTGTGACCTTCAAACCCTTAGTTAATGGATTCGACATTGCATGAGAATCCATCAGACTATTATGATAAATATAGCAAAATGACCTCTTAAGTGCTTCGGAAAATCGTCATTTAACACAATCTAACAGTGCATCAAGAAATGCAACCTGGACATCCATGTGCCGCATAGGTAAAACAATAGCAAACCAGAGGTTATCAACTGCACCACTGTCAGATCATTTAACAAAAATATCATAGTAAACAAAATACACCTGCTTTTTAAAAAGCAAAATGTAAAACAGTATGCAAATGCAATTTTGTTGAAATTTTGTACTCTGGGAACAAAGTTATCCGGGTGGCACGGTGGCTCAGTGGGTAGCACTGTCACCTCACAGCAAGAAGGTCATGGGTTCGCCCCAGGTGAAGCGGTCCGGGTCCTTTCTGTGTAGAGTTTGCATGTTCTTCCCGTGTCTGCTTGGGTTTCCTCCGGGTGCTCCGGTTTCCTCCCACAGTCCAAAGAAGTACAAGTGAGGTGAATTGGAGATACAAAATTGTCACATTACTGTGTTTGACATTAAACTGATGAAAAAATCCTTATGAATAAATAAACAGAGTTATTCAACCTCTATATTACTTTTAACCTTACCGTATTAATAATTGCAAGAATGGCAACTTTCTATACTGTAATAATAAAACACTCTATACGTAACAGCTGTATAATATACACACAGGGTAAAGGAATGGGTACAAGTGCCCACAGTTTTAGAACAGGTTGTTCTCGCTTTGTACTAGCTCATGGACAGGTGTCACAGGACCCCAAACTGTAGGAGTTGAGTGATTTGGCGTATATCAGCCATAACATAAAAAAAAAAAAAAAAAAAAAAAAAAAATAATAATAATAATAATAATAATAATTTTTTAGTATGGTGTAGGGCCTCCTTTTGCGGCCAATACAGCGTCAATTCGTCTTGGAAATGACATATACAAGTCCTGCACAGTGGTCAGAGGGATTTTAAGCCATTCTTCTTGCAGGATAGTGGCCAGGTCACTACGTGATGCTGGTGGAGGAAAACGTTTCCTGACTCGCTTCTCCAAAACACCCCAAAGTGGCTCAATAATATTTAGATCTGGTGACTGTGCAGGCCATGGGAGATGTTCAACTTCACTTTCATGTTCATCAAACCAATCTTTCACCAGTCTTGCTGTGTGTATTGGTGCATTGTCATCCTGATACACGGCACCGCCTTCAGGATACAATGTTTGAACCATTGGATGCACATGGTCCTCCAGAATAACTCGGTAGTCCTTGGCAGTGACGCGCCCATCTAGCACAAGTATTGGGCCAAGGGAATGCCATGATATGGCAGCCCAAACCATCACTGATCCACCCCCATGCTTCACTCTGGGCATGCAATAGTCTGGGTGGTACGCTTCTTTGGGGCTTCTCCACACCGTAACTCTCCCGGATGTGGGGAAAACAGTAAAGGTGGACTCATCAGAGAACAATACATGTTTCACATTGTCCACAGCCCAAGATTTGCGCTCCTTGCACCATTGAAACCGACGTTTGGCATTGGCACGAGCGACCAAAGGTTTGGCTATAGCAGCCCGGCCATGTATATTGACCCTGTGGAGCTCCCGACGGACAGTTCTGGTGGAAACAGGAGAGTTGAGGTGCACATTTAATTCTGCCGTGATTTGGGCAGCCGTGGTTTTATGTTTTCTGGATACAATCCGGGTTAGCACCCGAACATCCCTTTCAGACAGCTTCCTCTTGCGTCCACAGTTAATCCTGTTGGATGTGGTTTGTCCTTCTTGGTGGTATGCTGACATTACCCTGGATACCGTGGCTCTTGATACATCACAAAGACTTGCTGTCTTGGTCACAGATGCGCCAGCAAGACATGCACCAACAATTTGTCCTCTTTTGAACTCTGGTATGTCACCCATAATGTTGTGTGCATTGCAATATTTTGAGCAAAACTGTGCTCTTACCCTGCTAATTGAACCTTCACACTCTGCTCTTACTGGTGCAATGTGCAATTAATGAAGATTGGCCACCAGACTGGTCCAATTTAGCCATGAAACCTCCCACACTAAAATGACAGGTGTTTCAGTTTCATTGTCCAACCCCTGTATGTGTGTGTGTATATGCACTTATACTTACACACCGATCAGCCATAAGTTTAAAAACAACCTCCTTGTTTCTACACTCACTGTCCATTTTATCAGCTCCACTTACCATATAGAAGCACTTTGTAGTTCTACAATTACTGACTGAAGTCCATCTGTTTTTCTACATGCTTTTTTAGCCTGCTTTCACCCTGTTCTTCAATGGTCAGGACCCCCACAGGACCACCACAGAGCAGGTATTATTTAGGTGGTGGATCATTCTCAGCACTGCAGTGACACTGACATGGTGGTGGTGTGTTAGTGTGTGTTGTGCTGGTATGAGTGGATCAGACACAGCAGCACTGATGGAGTTTTTAAATACCGTGTCCACTCACTGTCCACTCTATTAGACACTCCCACCTAGTTGGTCCACCTAGTAGATGTAAAGTAAGAGACGATCGCTCATCTATTGCTGCTGTTTGAGTTGGTCATCTTCTAGACCTTCATCAGTGGTCACAGGACACTGCCCACGGGGCGCTGTTGGCTGGATATTTTTGGTTGGTGGACTATTCTCAGTCCAGCAGTAACAATGAGGTGTTTAAAAACTTCATCAGTGCTGCTGTGTCTGATCACTCATACCAGTACAACACACACTAACACACCACCACCATGTCAGTGTCACTGCAGTGCTGAGAATGATCCACCACCCAAATAATACCTGCTCTGTAGTGGTCCTGGGAGAGTCCTGACCATTGAAGAACAGCATGAAAGGGGGCTAACAAAGCATGCAGAGAAACTGATAGTCTACAGTCAGTAATTGTAGAACTACAAAGTGCTTCTAAATGGTAAGTGGAGCTGATAACATGGACAGTGAGTGTAAAAACAAGGAGGTGGTTTTAATGTTATGACTGATCAGTGTATATATCAGTGGTAATCGGTCGTGTCTGAAAGAGAGCTTGTAGTCCGGATTTAGGGCCATCTGATTTCCACCTTTTTGGATGCTCAAAGAAGCTTTAAGGGGAAGAAGATTTTCATGTGATGATGATGTGAAAGCAGTGGTGCATCAAAGGCTACACGCTCAACCAAAAGCATTTTTTTGCTGATAACATTAAAAAGTTGGTACAATGCTGGGAAAAATGCATTGCAGATGATGGTGACTATGTAGAGAAGTGACGTCATTTGTGTTTAAAATTCTTAATAAATATATACACTTAAAAAAAAAAAAACTTTATATATATTTAAGTTGTATGTATATATGTATATATTGTTCATCATATGTTTGGAAAGCTGTTAACTGGTCCATTTGTAAAGCAATTCTACCAGTAAAAATCCTTCCAATGAAACATGCCAATCAACAATGTTTTGCTGAGCCTCCTGTGTGGCATCACCCTCAAGGCTTTTGAAACAGGAGTGAAACAGGAGGAACTTGCCTGGTTGCTGTGCCCCTGCCATGCCCCCGCCGTGCTCTCTATTCATGTGAGAAATATTTTGACGCAAATGTTTATATAAAAGTGATTTGTAGCGTTTATCAGACAGCTGTAATCTGATGATCTGATGCCAGGTGGAATGCTACAATAAATGGAGTGGAATGGATTCTCACGCACCTCTGCCTGGGTGGAAAGCAAAGGTCAATGTAGTGACACGCTGACTAATCTAAATCAATTATATTTTAACATATTTAAGTACATTTCACACAGAATTCATATCATTTTAAGCTTAAAATATCTACTTATGAGCTGCATCAGGAGGTTTTTTTTAGGTGTTAGGCATTTTAAGTAGTTCATAACAGTTGTGTTTGTGACGGCTGTTGTGAAATGTTGTAGTTCCTTGTAAATCGCGTGTTAAACACAGCAGATATGATCAGGCATAAAGACCTCAGTGACTTTAAATAGAGGCCAAAACATTATAAGCCATATTAATGGGTTGAAGGATCTCTGAAACAGCATGGGTGCTAAGAGATAGCTGTGCTGATTACCCACCTACAGTACATAATTTGTTGCCCAGCCAAAACTAATTGATGCCAGAAGATATAAAGGTGATGGTGTCTGGTATGGAGGGGTAATAGAGGGGCTAAGGTGGCTTAAATTACAAATAATTTTAATACTAGTGATGTAATGCATTAATTATGTATTTATTTATTAGGATTTTAATGTCATGTTAAATTAAAGATGTATCAGCTCAAGTCTTTTAATGTCAAACACAGTCATGGACAATTTTGTATCTTCAATTCACCTCACTTGTAAGTCTTTGCACTGTGGGAGAAAGAGGCTGGAAACCTACACAGACATGGGGAGAACATGCAAATTCCACACAGAAAGGACCCACTTTACCTGGGGATCAAACCCAGGACCTTCTTGCTGTGAGGCAACAGTGCTACCCACTGAGCCACCATGGCGCCCCCACACACATCTGTATAACTGTACTGATGATGTGTATGATACACAGGGTCAGTTTATTACTCTACATTGACAAGGTGGACTTAAAATTTAGTTCCTACATATGTTTATTGTGAGTTTTTTGACAATATGTTGTGTCAGAAGTAAACAAGCAGCAACTTAGATCATTCATTTGGTTGGGAAGGGCAATCAGTTATGTAATTCACAATTTTAGCCACGTATTGTACAGTATTTCTTACTGGTGTTAATGTTAATTATAGTTGGTGACTTATGTGTGCCTGAACACAGGGCAAATTTTTTATACACAAAGACTGTAACCAGAGGCAAGGATAAAACAAAAGACAATAAGACAATAAAAGACAATAAAACAATACAAGTTCAAGGTGTGAAATATAAAAGCTCTGGCTGTTGATTGAAAAAGGAATGCTACTGATGTCCAGAATGTGAATGTATTAATGTACGTCACAAGGCATATTGTACCTGGAACCAGGCTAGATGTGGCTTACGTATCTAAATGTCTTCCTAATCACTCTACTGAAAAGAGTGTGACCACAGTTAGAGTTTGGAATATGTAAGCGGTTGTAAAGTTGGATTAGTGTGTAAGATAAAGGGTTATTGAAGGGCCATGGAGTGCACCTGACTCACACCTCCACTTGTTTTTTTTTCCCTCCAGTCACAACAGAGACGTACGTAAGATAACAAGGCTCACATTCTCTTCATTCTCACACCGACTTCAAACATACCAGTGCTATAAACATGCCACACACCAGCAGTACATGATCAGCTCCTCCAGCCAAACGGCAGTCTAGCAGAAAGTCTTTGGCAAAGTAAAGCTCACTTGACAGTGGAGAGTGACATATTTTTTATTCATGTATTACATCTGACCAAATGAATACATTCTCTCTTAGCATAAGCTTGCGGTTTATTGACAACCTTGGTAAAGGAAACACTGTTTCATGTACTATACACATCTGTCTGGGTGGCACGGTGGCTAAGTGGGTAGCACTGTCGCCTCACAGCAAGAAGGTCCTGGTGGGGATTCCCAGGTGGGGCGGTCCGGGTCCTTTCTGTGTGGAGTTTGCATGTTCTCCCCATGTCTGCGTGGGTTCCCTCCGGGTGCTCCGAGACACTCCATCCATTCATTCATCCATCCATCCATCCATCCATCTATCTATCTATGATCTTGTGGCCTAAACCTGCTTAAAGAATAGGTACAGGTGACATTCCCGAGGTCTCAGAAATCTAGAGCTGACCTAGACTAGTAGTTATTTAAATATTGAAATAAACAACAGGAAAACCATTCAACAATTCATGTAATCAGGAGAGATTTCAGTACATAAAGGCCAAGGGCGCAAGCTTAAGCTGAACGCCGTGATCTTCCATCCCTCAGACGGCACTGCATCAAGAACCGCCACTCAACAGTAGCTGATATAACCACATGGGTGAGGGATTACTTTGGCAAACCTTTGTTAAGCACTACAATACAGAGTTACTGCACAAATGCCACTTAAAACTTTACTGTGCAAAAAAGAAGCCTTATGTTAACCATGTCCAGAAGCGGCTTCTACTTCTCGGGGCTCAGAGGCATCTAGGATGGACCATCACACAGTGGAAACATGTATTGTGGTCAGATGAATCAGCATTCTGGTCTCTTTTGGAAAAAAAAATGGACGCCGTGTGCTCCGGACCAAAGACGAAAAGGACCATCCAGACTGTTATCAGTAACAAGTCCAAAAGCCAGGGTCTGTCATGGTATGGGGCGTGTCAGTGCCAGGGTTTGTCATGGTATGGAGCTGTGTCAGTGTCCTTGGCAAAGGTCATTTACACTTCTGTGATGGCAGCATTAATGCAGAAAAGTACATTGAGATCTTAGAGCAACATATGCTGCCTTCAAGACGTCATCTTTTCCAAGGACGTCCATGCATTTTACAACAAGACAATGAAAAACCACATGCTGCACACATTACATAGGCATGGCTGCGGAAGAAGAGGGTACGGGTACTGGACTGGCCTGCCTGCGGAAGAAGAGGGTACGGGTACTGGACTTGCCTGCCTGCAGTCCTGACCTGTCCCCAATAGAGAATTTTGAAAGGAAAAATGCGACAACGACGACCCCGTACTGTTGCACATCCTAAGACATGTTTGCAGGAAGAACAAGACAAAACAAAAGCTGAAACACTAAATCACTTGGTCTCCTCATTGCCAAAACGTCTTTTAAGTGTGGTGAAAAGGAATAGCAACATTACAAAGTGGTAAATGCTTTACTGTCCCAACTTTTTTTTGGAATGTGTTGCAGGCCTGAAATGCAGGAATGGATGTTTATTAATAAATGAAATGAAGTTGAGCAGATAAAACATGAAATATCTCAGGTTCATTCTGTCTGCAATCAAATAAAAGTCAAAGTAAATGTAAGAAACTCAGTGTTTTTTATTATTTGCTTTTTCCATGCTGTCCCAACTTTTTCTGATTTGGGGTTGTAGGAAAAATATATAATTATTATTTTTTTTTTAATATATTTTTATTTATAATAGAACAGTATGTACTCTAGTCCAGTTGCATAAAACAGTAAATCCTTAGGCCTGGCATGATGTTCACATTCCTTACAGGTGCACACAAACTATCAGTGTCCACCTCTGATTATCAGTACAGTATAAAAGAGGGAATCCTTGTACAATCTTTTGTCAGGTGGACTAAACCTCTGGTCTCACCTTACAATCTGCGTAATGTATTATGTGAGCAGAGAAAACACCCTCACCAGCGAGTATTCAGTTACTTGTTTGTTAGCATTCCTCCCACTCCATCCTGACGTCATTTACTTGCATCATTTTAAAAGGTCGTGTATTAATCATTTGGGCTGAATAAAAGTAGCCGATACCCGTAGGGAGGAACGGCGTATACCATCGTACACAATCTGAAGCTATATTTAGGCTCATAATAGTGGCTTGGACAAAAGTGGCTTGTAACCTGATACAGGTAATGTGGAAAACAGGGGATATGAATCACTGTGTGAGACACTGGGACACGTTTGTATGTACAGATTCGCAAAATGCTTAAACACGCATACGTACACACACCCTAACCACATGCTCAGTTATTCAAACAAGCCCAACATAGACAAACACAGGTGTAAACAATGTTCTGGCTCTTATGAAATGAACAAACAATGTGAAAGAGATGTTTATTGCAGTGATCAGTATTTCCATTCAACACTGCTATTGTTATAGGCACAGGACTGTGGAACTGTTTACCTTATTGTTGTCTTTATGAATGTAATAAAAAGCTGACTTTGAATAATATATTTTTAAATACAGGAGTAGAAGTCCCAGAACTCTCTGCTAAACCCAACATGGCTTTTTTGGATTTTTTTTTAATACAACAGCATATCTGGGGAGCTGTAGTTTATGTGTAGACACCCAAAGTACAATATCTCAGGTGTGCAGTTTTGCTGACGCTCGTCATGAGACGCTCACCACCCCATGACATAATGGAGATGCTCTGACCCAGTTGTCTAGCCATTACAATTTGGTCCTTGTCAAACTCGCTCAAATCCTCACGCTCGCCCATTTTTCCTGCTTCTAACATCAACTTTGAGGATAAAATGTTCACTTGCTGCCTAATATATCCCACCCACTAACAGGTGCCGTGATGAAGAGATAATCAGGGTTATTTACTTCACCTGTCAGTGCTCAGAATGTTATGTCTGGTTGGTGTACATTGGGTAGAGGTTTTCAACTTTGCCCTCTATGCACAGACATTTCTTTTGGATGGATTTTATGGATTTTATTGGCTTTTATGGATTTTTCATTATATTGTGCATGTTAAAGGCTAAAATAATAATACATCTTTAAATTGCTTATTTAGAAACCCTTTGTTCTTTAACTTTTAGATTACTAGGTAATGCATTTTTAATTTTGGAGAGCATTAAACGTCACTGCTTAAAGTTTACTACAGTGTTTCTAGCTTTATATTGCCCCTGTACTCATTTTGTACTGTTATGTTCCAGGCATTATTCTAAGAATAAAACTATATTTTTTTAAAAACTAAATAATTACTATCATTATTATTAAACACATGAAATGTACAAATCACTACTTTTTTATTTGTATTTCATATAGTGTGTCAGCCTTTCTAGAATAAAAATCTAGAATAAATTGTACTCAGTCACAATTAGAATTTGCTTTGGTTAAAAGCATATGCTAAATGCCAAAAATGTAAATCTTATAAGAAGCTAATTTATCACATGATTTTTATGGAAGTTTTTCTATACATCACAGTTTCTTCCTTTCAGACTTGTCAGCTCCTTTGTTGGCAAACCTGCTTTTCTCTGAAACAATGATACCTGGCTGCTTGACCTATAAATAGCTAAACTTGTAGGTTGTGTTCGAAAACCTAGTGATCTCTCTACATAGACAGCATTTTACGTCATCCCGTGCACGCTCCTGAGAAGGAGGCTGTTCGAATTCCTAGATGCCTTAAAATGCTCCCTAGTAAGGCACCTTAAATCTGAACGATATTTTGACAGAATAACGAGGGAGCATCCGATGTTGCCTTAATGGTGAAGGCAATCACAGCATTCAGTGCAGCACAACTTTTCTCACAGAAAAATAAACTTTTCAAACATAAATTAATTAATATTGATTTTTGGTATAAATTTGTATAAACGTGTACAGGTGTATTTATTTGCGAATTCAGGTAGGTCTGAATTTAACCATTTTCGGTACATGGAGGGAGATGCCACCCAATTTCATTGGTTTGAATGGCATGAGGCTAACTGTGTTAGCTTAGTAAGCGAAAACTGATGGAATCGCTGTCTAAGTAGTGCATTCGAATAACCTGACTTATGAGTCAATGACTTATTAGAATCCTTTTTACTGAGGCAGCTGCCTATGTAGGCAGTAAGACAACAAGGCAGCTCACTAGGCTTTCGAACACACCAGTAGTCTGAAGACAGCAGCCTTCAAGCCAGACAGTGCAGGAGCTCCCTGGGTACCCTGTAACCGTTAATAAAAAACATAAGAAATATTAATATTTTGTTGCATGTTATTTTGTGTTTTATTATTTAAAATAACATCTTCATAACATCAGTCAAAAACTAAAAAAAAGCTTTTGTTCTATTAAATGTGATAAAATGGATACAAAACACTCCTTTAATTCTTTGGAGAAATTTAGCTTTTATTAAAGGAGGTAGAAGTGCACCAAACAAATAAAATATATTTTATAAAATAAAATAATATAAAATAAATCTTATAAGAATTTAGCTAATTTATCACATGATTTTTATGACAGTATTGTAAATTTTTTTTATTAAAAGAATAAATGCTGCTTAAAACTAGCAACAGGATTTAACATTTTGCAACTGTGACTTAAACCCATACACACACACAGCGCTCAAAACCACTGGAAATCAACCACGATAGAAAAACAACTCAAGGTGTCATTATGAGGAAATCATCTCCACAAACACAGTCTCTGAAAACCGGCATTTACTGTTCCGCTTGGGTAAAACTTTGATGTGTGTCACCCGTGTAAGGCAAAATAAAGATGATTCAGCATACAGTCCTGCATGTCTTGTAATTTACACCATAAATGTCAGCGGAGAGAGAGAGACCAGGTTTCCATGTTTGATTAAAAGTGTTATGAAAAACAGAAACATAACATAAGAGATATCAACAATGAGTCAACTAAATACAAAACAGCTTCACAGGTTTAGGCAGAAATTGCTGAAACTGCAAAGATGGCACAATAACAATGAGTTAGCATTTACTGCCAAAAAAACCCCAGTAAAACAGGGACTGAACATGTCACGTGAAGTAAATACAAGTGCAAGATATTCTACCAAGGTGAACAATATTGCAGCTAAAAAGCCACTAACAAAGGATTAACTGCAAATAAATAAGGTGGCCAAAGTAACAAATGAAAGATACAAAAATATGTGCAGCCCGCAATGGAGAAAGTGGATAGAACAGTGATAGTGCAGAATTAAGGACTGGTTGTCACAATATGAGAGGCTTCTCTGGCCTTCTACAACAACCAGACTCTCAGGAAAGCAAATGTTGGATAGGTGGCCACTCGGCTTTTCTACCCTTTTCTCTCAATTTTTAGCGCATCCAATTTTTACCCAATTGCGTTATGCTTCCTCTCTACTGATGCTGACCCAATTGAGGAGAGCAAACTGACACCCCCCCCTCTGACACATGTGCAGTAGCTGACTGCATCTTTTCACCTGCACGGACGAGTTCACATGCGGATCAGCTTTGTGTACAGAGAACCACACCCTGATCAGCATTATTATTATTAACTGCTGGAGTTTTTATATATTGTGTCCACTCACTGTCCACTCTATTAGACACTCCTACTTAGTTGGTCCACCTTGTAGATGTAAAGTCAGAGATGATTGCTCATCTATTGCTGCTGTTTGAGTTGGTCATCTTCTAGACCTTCATCAGTGGTCACAGGACGCTGCCCACGGGGCGCTGTTGGCTGGAAATTTTTGGTTGGTGGACTATTCTTAGTCCAGCAATGACAATGAGGTGTTTAAAAACTCCATCAGTGCTGCTGTGTCTGATCTACCCACACCAGCACAACACACACTAACACACCACCACCATGTCAGTGTCACTGCAGTGCTGAGAATGATCCACCACCCAAATAATACCTGCTCTGTAGTGGTCCAGTGGGGGTCCTGACCATTAAAGAACAGCATAAAAGGGGGCTAACAAAGCATGCAGAGAAACAGATGGACTACAGTCAGTAATTGTAGAACTACAAAGTGCTTCTATATAGTAAGTGGAGCTGATAAAATAGACAGTGTATCTTATACAAAGTTTAACAGTTAGGTTTATCTTGTTTACATTGTATTAAGCCTTGGCCATTGTTGTACACCACTGGGATTTTCTCTAATCTTTGTGTAAATCTGAAGTTTTTCTCTTTGTATGACCACATATTCTGACCACAAATGCTTTTTTGTTGTCCGTATGATCAGCAATAACCTTTATTTAGGCTTTAATCTGAGTTTTTAAATGTAATACAGAATCTTCTTTCGTGTATGGCAGCTTCTAAAGACACAGTGATGCAAAGCTTGCTTGACTGTGGACAGTAAAACTTCAAAGACACATCCAATTTTAAATAATGGCAGACCTGCACTATGTTGGTTCCTGAAAAAATCAAATCATCTAAGCACCAGTTTATGGTTTCTTCACCTTACAGACAGATGATCTTGGGATTTGAATTGTACCTCAATGACACTCCTGACTTGTACGGATTTATGATCTGCATTCTAAGAACTGCACAGAACTTCCTAGACTATTCCTTTTATAATAATTGTGAGTATGATGGGTGCAGCCCTATTTACTGTTCACAAAAAAGGTCATTATCCATAGTTATAATCGCCGACGAGGTGTTATGAGGTCATGCTAAGTGGTTAAATGTCATAAAATTATATTTAGAAAATTTGCAATAAACATATAAAGGTACATACTGTCTGGACATGGAAGAATTTATTACAATCATTTAGTCAGATGACAGATGTTACAAATGTAAGTAATCTTTAGATTTCCACATAAACAGCACACTACCAACAGTTATAAAATAACACATCCTACTAGTTCAGTTGAAAACACTGCATATACACCGATCAGCCATTAAAACTACCTTCTTGTTTTTACACTTACTGTCCATTTTATCAGCTCCACTTACCATATAGAAGCACCATCTGTTTCTCTGCATGCTTTGTTACCCCCCTTTCACCCTGTTCTTCAATGGTCAGGACCCCCACAGGACCACTACAGAGCAGGTATTATTTGGGTGGTGGATCATTCTCAGCACTGCAGTGACACTGACATGGTGGTGGTGTGTTAGTGTGTGTTGTGCTGATATGAGCAGATGAGACACAGCAGCACTGCTGGAGTTTTTAAATACCCCTCACTGTCACTGCTGGACTGAGAATACTCCACCAACCAAAAATATCCAGCCAACAGCGCCCGGTAGGCAGCTTCCTGTGACCACTGATGAAGGTCTAGAAGATGACCAACTCAAACAGCAGCGACAGATGAGCGATCATCTCTGACTTTACATCTACAAGGTGAACCATCTAAGTAGGAGTGTCTAATAGAGTGAACAGTGAGTGGACACGGTATTTAAAAACTCCAGCAGCGCCACTGTGTCTTCCACTTATACCAGAACAAAACACACACTAACACACCACCACCATGTCAGTGTCACTGCAGTGCTGAGAATCATCCACCAGCCAAATAATACCTGCTCTGTGGGGGTCCTGATCATTGAAGAACTGCATGAACGGGGGCTAACAAAGCATGCAGAGAAACAGATGGACTACAATCAGTAATTGTAGAACTACAAAGTGCTTCTATATGGTAAGTGGAGCTGATAAAATGGACAGTGAGTGTAAAAACCAGGAGGTGGTTTTGATGTTATGGCTGATCGGTGTATATACTACTGTAAGTGTCTCTGAATTATTCATCATTCCATTTAAATGAGACAGCTTTCATGTACACTTCAGGTCTAGGCACTCATCTTTGGGTCACACCTAGGCAGCCAGTTGGTATGCAAGGAAAAAAATATTTTTCGTTTTAAAAATTTAAACGGGAGGAGTAATTACTCTGTATAAGAGCAACGTGTCCAGGCAAACCTTTGTACAAGTTGAATCATATCTCCTGGACTTCTTAAACAATTGGGTTCATGACAAGAAAACAAAACTAGAAGGGAGTGCCTTATAATAACATGTGTTATTAAATTACAGCAGAGATTACAAGGAATTGGTTCAACATGTAAACAATGTGGATTAAAATATTACTCATCCAGTGCAAAACTCTAGAAGCATGTTTGCATAGAGCTTACAACAAGCCAGGTTAAATCCCATAATGTCTAATTTATTTTATTTACTTATTTAACATATTTATTGTGTGCTTTATCAAATCTATAGTATTTAAACTTATTTTTTCTGGTTTGTTTATTTATTTTTTTTATATATATTTTTTTAAATATTTTTTATTATTTTACCCCTTTTTCTCCCACTTTAGTGCATCCAATTTCTACCCGTCAATCATCCTCTCACTATTGCTGGTCCCTGGTCCTGATTGGGGAGGTCGAGGCTGCTCCACGCCCCCTCCGAAAGGTGCACAGCAATCGAACATCTTATCACCTACACTTGACGAGCCCAGCGCGGTACAGCGCTGTGCACGGAGAGCCAGACCCTCTACCACACTCCTTCCCCATCTCCGTGCAGGCGCCACCAAGCAGCCAGCAAAGGTCGTAATCGCACTAGTCTGAAAGAGAGTCCCCATCCGGCTTTAGTCCCGCCCCTTATCTGAACAATATACAGTATATACAGTGTATCACAAAAGTGAGTACACCCCTCACATTTCTGCAAATATTTCATTATATCTTTTCATGGGACAACACTATAGACATGGAACTTGGATATAACTTAGAGTAGTCAGTGTACAGCTTGTATAGCAGTGTAGATTTACTGTCTTCTGAAAATAACTCAACACACAGCCATTAATGTCTAAATAGCTGGCAACATAAGTGAGTACACCCAACAGTGAACATGTCCAAATTGTGCCCAAATGTGTCGTTGTCCCTCCCTGGTGTCATGTGTCAAGGTCCCAGGTGTAAATGGGGAGCAGAGCTGTTAAATTTGGTGTTTTGGGTACAATTCTCTCATACTGGCCACTGGATATTCAACATGGCACCTCATGGCAAAGAACTCTCTGAGGATGTGAGAAATAGAATTGTTGCTCTCCACAAAGATGGCCTGGGCTATAAGAAGATTGCTAACACCCTGAAACTGAGCTACAGCATGGTGGCAGAGGTCATACAGCAGTTTTCCAGGACAGGTTCCACTCGGAACAGGCTTCGCCAGGGTCGACCAAAGAAGTTGAGTCCACGTGTTCGGCGTCATATCCAGAGGTTGGCTTTAAAAAATAGACACATGAGTGCTGCCAGCATTGCTGCAGAGGTTGAAGACGTGGGAGGTCAGCCTGTCAGTGCTCAGACCATACGCTGCACACTGCATCAACTCGGTCTGCATGGTCGTCATCCCAGAAGGAAGCTGACGCACAAGAAAGCCCGCAAACAGTTTGCTGAAGACAAGCAGTCCAAGAACATGGATTACTGGAATGCCCTGTGGTCTGACGAGACCAAGATAAACTTGTTTGGCTCAGATGGTGTCCAGCATGTGTGGCGGCGCCCTGGTGAGAAGTACCAAGACAACTGTATCTTGCCTACAGTCAAGCATGGTGGTGGTAGCATCATGGTCTTGGGCTGCATGAGTGTTGCTGGCACTGGGGAGCTGCAGTTCATTGAGGGAAACATGAATTCCAACATGTACTGTGACATTCTGAAACAGAGCATGATCCCCTGCCTTCGAAAACTGGATAACGACCCCAAACACAACCTCCAAGATGACAACTGCCTTGCTGAGGAAGCTGAAGGTAAAGGTGATGGACTAAACCCAATTGAGCACCTGTGGCGCATCCTCAAGTGGAAGGTGGAGGAGTTCAAGGTGTCTAACATCCAGCAGCTCCGTGATGTCATCATGGAGGAGTGGAAGAGGATTCCAGTAGCAACCTGTGCAGCTCTGGTGAATTCCATGCCCAGGAGGGTTAAGGCAGTGCTGGATAATAATGGTGGTCACACAAAATATTGACACTTTGGGCACAATTTGGACATGTTCACTGTGGGGTGTACTCACTTATGTTGCCAGCTATTTAGACATTAATGGCTGTGTGTTGAGTTATTTTCAGAAGACAGTAAATCTACACTGCTATACAAGTTGTACACTGACTACTCTAAGTTATATCCAAGTTCCATGTCTATAGTGTTGTCCCATGAAAATATATAATGAAATATTTGCAGAAATGTGAGGGGTGTACTCACTTTTGTGATACACTGTATATATTTATTTATATATATACACCGATGAGGCATAACATTATAACCTTTCAAATATTGTGTTGGTCCCCCTTTTGCAGCCTTATATGCAACAAACTGTGATGCTCTGTGTATTCTGACACCTTTCTATCAGAACCAGCATTAACTTCTTCAGCAGTTTGAGCTACAGTAGCTCGTCTGTTGGATTAGACCACACTGGCCAGCCTTCGCTCCCCACGTGCATCAATGAGCCTTGGCCGCCCATGACCCTGTCGCCGGTTTACCACTGTTCCTTCCTTGGACCACTTTTGATAGATACTGACCACTGCAGACCGGGAACACACCACAAGAGCTGCAGTTTTGGAGATGGTCTGACCCAGTCGTCTAGCCATCACAATTTGGCCCTCGTCAACTTTGAGGATAAAATGTTCACTTGCTGCCTAATATACCCCCCCACTAACAGCTGCCATGATAAAGAGATAATCAGTGTTATTCACTTCACCTGTCAGTGGTCGTAATGTTATGCCTGGTCGGTGTATACATGTGTACAATACAATGAAATTCATTTCCCGCATTTCCCGGCTTCTTTGGAATGCTGGGGTCAGAGTGCATGGTCAGCCATTGCACGGCGCTGCTGGAGCTGAGAGGGTTAAGAGCCTTGCTCAAGGGCCCAACAGTGGCTGCGTGGCAGTGCCAGGATTTGAACCCACAACCTTTTTATTGATAGCCCAAAGCCCACCAACTAGGCTACCACTGTATGCATGCATACACTTACTTACACTTACTGGTCCTCACTGATCAGATGACCAATGACACTAACATGGTAACATGTGCTGTTCTGGTGTATCAGGTGCAGCAATGTTGTCAGGATGTTTAAGTACATTTTGATCTATCTGGTCTCAGGAACACATGTCCTTTAAGCACTCGTTGTAGCTGTACAGCTAGCTCCCAACAATACTGCTGCATCTGATCTCATTCCAGTACAACACACACTAGATATACGTATATATATATATATACAGTGTATCACAAAAGTGAGTACACCCCTCACATTTCTGCAGATATTTAAGTATATCTTTTCATGGGACAACACTGACAAAATGACACTTTGACACAATGAAAAGTAGTCTGTGTGCAGCTTATATAACAGTGTAAATTTTTTCTTCCCTCAAAATAACTCAATATACAGCCATTTATGTCTAAACCACCGGCAACAAAAGTGAGTACACCCCTAAGAGACTACACCCCTAAATGTCCAAATTGAGCACTGCTTGTCATTTTCCCTCCAAAATGTCATGTGATTTGTTAGTGTTACTAGGTCTCAGGTGTGCATAGGGAGCAGTTGTGTTCAATTTAGTAGTACAGCTCTTACACTCTCTCATACTGGTCACTGAAAGTTCCAACATGGCACCTCATGGCAAAGAACTCTCTGAGGATCTTAAAAGACGAATTGTTGCGCTACATGAAGATGGCCAAGGCTACAAGAAGATTGCCAACACCCTGAAACTGAGCTGCAGCACAGTGGCCAAGATCATCCAGCGTTTTAAAAGAGCAGGGTCCACTCAGAACAGACCTCGCGTTGGTCGTCCGAAGAAGCTGAGTGCACGTGCTCAGCGTCACATCCAACTGCTGTCTTTGAAAGATAGGCGCAGGAGTGCTGTCAGCATTGCTGCAGAGATTGAAAAGGTGGGGGGTCAGCCTGGCAGTGCTCAGACCATACGCCGCACACTACATCAAATTGGTCTGCATGGCTGTCACCCCAGAAGGAAGACTCTTCTGAAGTCTCTACACAAGAAAGCCCGCAAACAGTTTGCTGAAGACATGTCAACAAAGGACATGGATTACTGGAACCATGTCCTATGGTCTGATGAGACCAAGATTAATTTGTTTGGTTCAGATGGTCTCAAGCATGTGTGGCGGCAATCAGGTGAGGAGTACAAAGATAAGTGTGTCATGCCTACAGTCAAGCATGGTGGTGGGAATGCCATGGTCTGGGGCTGCATGAGTGCAGCAGGTGTTGGGGAGTTACATTTCATTGAGGGACACATGAACTCCAATATGTACTATGAAATACTGAAGCAGAGCATGATCCCCTCCCTCCGGAAACTGGGTCGCAGGGCAGTGTTCCAGCATGATAATGACCCCAAACACACCTCTAAGACGACCACTGCTTTATTGAAGAGGCTGAGGGTAAAGGTGATGGACTGGCCAAGCATGTCTCCAGACCTAAACCCAATAGAACATCTTTGGGGCATCCTCAAGCGGAAGGTGGAGGAGCGCAAAGTCTCAAATATCCGCCAGCTCCGTGATGTTGTCATGGAGGAGTGGAAAAGCATTCCAGTGGCAACCTGTGAAGCTCTGGTAAACTCCATGCCCAGGAGAGTTAAGGCAGTTCTGGGAAATAATGGTGGCCACACAAAATATTGACACTTCAGGAACTTTCACTAAGGGGTGTACTCACTTTTGTTGCCGGTGGTTTAGACATTAATGGCTGTATATTGAGTTATTTTGAGGGAAGAAAAAATTTACACTGTTATATAAGCTGCACACAGACTACTTTTCATTGTGTCAAAGTGTCATTTTGTCAGTGTTGTCCCATGAAAAGATATACTTAAATATCTGCAGAAATGTGAGGGGTGTACTCACTTTTGTGATACACTGTATATATATATATATATATATATATATATATATATATATATATATATATATATATATATATATATATATATATATATATATATATATATATATATATATATATGTATATATATATATATATATGTATATATATATATATATATATATTAAAAACTCACAAATATTATTAAGACTGCAATGACATACATGTTCACTGTAATAGTGATGAACTCACTTTACATCATACCAGACCTGTACACTTATTTCACTGGAAATGAAAATGTACATACTGGTGTTATTTATATGCGTCATTGCATCCTTGGTATTTCAATTGTTTTTCCTAGCAACTCAGTGATTGAAACACAAACAGTATGTCTTTATCTGCAAATAATAATAATAATTATTATTATTATTTATTATAATAAATAGTATTATATTATTATAATACTACTATTATTATAATAAATATTATTCTATTATTATAATAATAATATTATTATAATATTATATTATTCTATTATTATATAACAATACTATTGTTATATTAATATAATGATATTATTATAATAAATATTGTTATATTATTATTATAAATAATATTATTATTATTATTATGCAAAAAATATATCATTATATTAAATATAAAAGTACAGTAGGTAACGTGGTGGGTGATACAGGAAGAATATAAATGAGATAAGATGAACATGAGAGAATGTGCAAGTTGAGCATTTGTCAATATGGCAAGTGCTCAGTAAGTGCATACATATAAATATATATTTTTAAAGGTTTTGAAATGTTATTTATTTATTAGGATTTTAACATCATGTTTTACACACGTTGGTTACATTATTATTATTATTATAAATAATATTATTATTATTATTATGCAAAAAATATATCATTATATTAAATATAAAAGTACAGTAGGTAACGTGGTGGGTGATACAGGAAGAATATAAATGAGATAAGATGAACATGAGAGAATGTGCAAGTTGAGCATTTGTCAATATGGCAAGTGCTCAGTAAGTGCATACATATAAATATATATTTTTAAAGGTTTTGAAATGTTATTTATTTATTAAGATTTTAACATCATGTTTTACACACGTTGGTTACATTTATGACAGGACAATTAGTTACAGGTTACACAAGATTCATCAGTTAAGTTTAATGTCAAACACAGTGATGGAAAATTTTATATTTCCAATTCTCACTTGCACATCTTTGGACTGTGGGAGGAAACCCATGCAGACACTGGGAGAACATGCCAAGTTCACACAGAAAGGATCGAAACTGCTCCACCTGGGAATCGAACCTAGGACCTTGTTGCTGTGAGGCGACAGTGCTACCCACTGAGCCACCTTGCTACGCTGTCTTGAAACTTGTTTTAAAAACTCACAAATATTATTAAGACTGCAATGACATACTGTACATGTTCCACTATAGCGGTGAACTGGACTCTGTATGCACTTAACATTACTGCTTGGAGAGGGATGGTTTCTCTTTTAAGTCCTCTCCTACATTTGTTTGGGGGTTTTTATGCATTTTAGATATCTTTGTATTTTGCAAAGAACGATACAAATAAAACTGAACTAAATTGACATTTTCGAACATTTAGTGGATGCTTTTATCCAAAGCGACTTACAGTACTGTGACAGTATACTATCTAAGCAGTTGAGGGTTAAGGGTCTTGCGCAAGGGCCCAACAGTGGCAACCTGGCAGTGGTGGGGCTTGAACCTTCTGATTACTAGTCCTGTACCTTAACCACTAAGCTACAACTGCCCTACAGACTAAGTAAAACTGACACTCTGTATCATGAGCCGATGATTAAATGGCTTATTCTGCTAGCATACATGCTACACTTTTTTGCCAATGTAGCATTTGCCAATATAAATCTCCCATCAAAGGCAGCTGAACAGCAAAATGAAGAGATTTCTGACAACCCATCTCCGAAATCGTAAATGCAAACCTGAGCTATGTAAACTGTATAGAGAAAAGACACACTTGCATATGCATAACACAACATAAACATGCAGTAAATCTACACCAGTGCATACATACACGCAGCGCCTGGGCAACGGACAAGAAACAGGACACTTAAAGTATCATTAAACTGTGTGAGTTTTGATTGGGTCTGGGTGAGGACGCTGCTGCGGAACAAACCTCCCTCCTCTAATGATGCCCTGCCTCACTTAAGTCTTCCCCCCAGACCACCTGGGAGTTCTGTTTATACAAGCAATCACTTGCTGCATGCCCCCACTGTGCAATTTGTTTTACTTACAGGAATAAACAAGCGTTCTTTTTATTTTGCTTTGGTCAATGAATGGGGCAGAAGGAAAAGAAGGCATGTATGCACAGTGGCATTGGCTTTTCTAATCTAATGTAAAAACAAAGTCTTAGTAGTGTCTAGCAAATGCTTTTAAGGTTAATTTGAAAAAAAGAGCTTTGTTCAGGCAAACCTTTAATAAGTGTGGATCACAGCATCAGATGTAATTTTGGAATGATTCGTATAGGCTGCTCCTGTTAGGGGTCTCCACAGTGGAAACCGCATCCACATACTTAATTTGGCCCAGTTTTTATGCCGGATGCCTTTCCTAAAGCAACCCTCTTATTTATCCGGGGCAGGCACTAGGGGTGCACTGATGTTTGTTCTTCATTGGCTTCGATTCATGTAACGCCATGCGCTTCTGTATTTGTGAGCCCAGCTCAAGATTCAAACCCCTAGTAAATAGACCACACAAGCTCATGCATGAAAAAAAAAAAAAACCTCTAAAAGGTCAACTTTCCTATGTTGATAAATAATGATCTGTGTCATCTCAGATTTTATATAAAATATAAATACATAATTTATAAATTATAATTATAATTTTTAATGCAGTTTCAGTGTACAGTGACTGCACAGCTGCACACAACCCTATTTTTATAGGACTAAAATCTGGCAACCAGTTGTAAATATATGTATGATATTTTTAATGACTGTGGGTTGCTTTGCCCTTGTGTTATTTTACATTTTTCTCACCTTGACCCACAACATTACTGTGCCTAATGCCAAGTTCACACTACACGACTTTCCAAGTTGTCGGGTCGCTGTACAGTTCACACTACACAGCTGGATCTCTTGTAATCTGGAGTCTTTCAAGTTGGTGTGGCTTTTACACTACCTGACTGATCGGTGATAGGGGGTTTCATACTACACCATCTATCACCAACTGGAATCACAGGCGAGCTTCTCTGGTCTCCCAAACTACGTTTTGTCATGAAAACAAACGCGTGAAGTGACGAGGGGTTTAATGATACCACGTCCAAAAATGCACGTCAACAAGTACCGAGTGATCAAAGTTTGTGCGCTGATGTGCAGCGTAAAATCAAGAAGGAAAAAAAAAAAATCTGAGATTTATTTATCTAGATTTGGCTACACGACCAGCAGGGATTGTTTGTTCTATAGTGAGTTGGAGGTTGACAATAAGGTAAGAAATACTGTAAAACTTGAATGTGTGCCCCTGTCCTTGTCCCACCTTTTTACAACTCCTCCACTGCGTTTCCTCTCGCCCCGTATCTTGTGTTCTCATTGGCTGTTCGACATAGCACTCATTGCCAGGTGGCTGACTCATATCCAGATATTTAGAATGCTAGATATTTATCTTCAGTCACAGAGCGTTTGGCGAGCCGCTCGGATCGAGTTGTTGAGTAGTTCACACATAGAGATTGAGAGCCGAGTTTCGATTGCCGAGCAAACGCAGAGTTGCTTCCAAGCCGGCAAATCTAGCGCCGACCAGTCGCGAAAATCGCTTCCCCACATTGTTACATTTCTTGCACATGGAGCAAATATATGCACGTCAAAAATACAAACACATTATTATTACTTTTTTGACACTTGTGCTTGATTTACACTGTCTAAATATTAATATATGTATCTAAGCGGATGCAATCAATTTCCGATTGAACTGATAGAAATGTTGATTTCGGAAAATTAAAATACGAGCCGTTTTTCAGTTCGTGTTTGTTTGTTATTTGAAACGAAACTGAATATATATACTGTATATACTGTATATATATATATATATATATATATATATATATATATATATATATATATATATGTTTTCATTCCATATATATCAGTTTTATTCCATATATATCAGTTTTTTGCTCTATATATATACGTATATATATATACTGTATATATATATATATATATATATATATATATATATATATATATATACTGTATATATATATATATAGTGAAAAGTTAATTTTTGTAATTTGTTCATTTTTTTAAATGTATTTTTAATATAACTAGAATCCTGTACTCCTGTACCGTCTCTAAAGACACCGTGCTTAATCAGAATTTTTATCAAATCAGTATGAAAACAACAGTTTCTGTACCATTAGAGTTCATATTCATTGTTTGTTTTGCTTTTTGTTTTGGTAGTGATAAACTCACCTTACATCATACCAGACCTGTATATTTATTTCACTGGAAATACAGTTTAAATGAAAAGTACATACTGGTGTTATTGACATGTGTCATTGCATGCTTGGTATTTCAATTGTTCTTTTTAATAACTCCGTGATTGGAACACAAAGTATGTCTTTGTTAAAAAAAAAAAAAATCATTATTTTTATTTATTATAATAAATACTGTTATATTATTATATAATAATACATATTATTATTATTTTAAATATTATTATAATTTATTATAAAAATAAATTCATAAAAAAATAATTTAAAAAATAATAAAAAATGAAATATATACTGTTTATTTATCCTGCTGCTTGGGTGGCACAGTGGTCTATTACATTAGCCCACTAGAGCTGAGATTTGGGTTCTAATCTCAGCTGTGATGTTAGCCTTCAAGGTGTCATGATTGGCTATGTCCCCCCTCCCCCGAAGCTCTGTGATGAATTGGCACACTGTCCAAAGTACTCCTGCCTTGCGCTCAACTGGACCTGTCATGACCAGGTTCAAGTTTAGGTTCAAGAGGCTTTATTGTCATTTCAGCTCTATACAAGTACATAATCAAATGAAACAATGTTTCTCCAGGACCAGGGTGCAACACACAAGAAACAAGTGTGGTGTTGGCCAGTGCATGGTACTGAGTAAATGTAGAATTAGGAAATGAGTATACAACGTAATTTGATACATATGTAAACAACAGTGTAGGGTTTGTATAGCAGCAAACATAATAAAGAATCTTTATGTTGGGTTGTCTGGAAATGTACTGGATTACAAATAAACACACAAAGTAGCGGTTATGACTAAGAGATATTAAAAAGCAGGTCTCTGGGTATACGGACACAGAGAAATCACAAATCGTAATTAATAAGACATAATTAGGAGGTCGTGCCACAAAGATAAATTAGTGGTAATATAGAATAGCCGGTCTGTTTGGCAGGTTGTTCTGGGGAGGGGGGGAGTTGGATTTTGTAGTAGACAGTAAAGCAGGCAGAAGGAGCAGTGCTGGGGGGGGGGGGGGGGGGGGGCAATCTCTGCATTGTGTTTATGTATTCAGTGATAAGGTGGTTAAAGAAACTAAGGAAGGGGGGGAATGGAGGACGAGTTTGACAGATATATTGTTGAATAAGATAATGAAAGGAAAAAAAAAATATATATATATATATATATATATATATATAAAGAAAAAAAACAACATCAGGAAGCACAAATACTGTAAAATAATTGTTGTTTTTATTTCCAGCATAGCAATAGTCAGGGTAAATATGATTGGTGTTGGGAAAACAAAGCATGGCCTGTGATTGACTCTTGTTTTCATATGAAACACACACAGAGAAAAGAGACTGCTGAGCCGTTTCTACGTATGTGGCTGTTTCGTGCAAAGCCCATGTTTCCAGGCACTCACCTGAAGGGAGTTCCTGCTGCTGTTTGCACGCAGCTCTTTGTTCCCGGGCCCGTGTTCCCCCTCCCCTTTCTTTTCTTTCTATTTTTTTCCTTTCTTTTTTTCTTTTTTCAAATTAACCCAAACAGGTTCTGTGAGTAGTAACTATGATATTATCTAAGCCACCTTCACCTGCAGGGGATCCCAGACGAGTCTGCACGAAAAGGGAGAAGGGAGGCAGGACGGGCTCTTCTCGCATTCTATAACAACCCCCCCCCCCCCCATGCTGTTAAAACTGCTCTATAAATACCTGTTTGCATTTTCTTCTTTTCTCTGACTGACAAGTTGTCAAGTGTAGGGACTAAAATAGCAGTTACGATTAGCTGCGATCCGTGTTTAAACTTGCTCAGCAAGTGTAACTGTGTAAATGGGACTCTCGTGCGAGAGTGTGAAGGGTTCGTGTCGGCTATTGTGAGCCGGATTTAATTATGATTATATTCAATAAACCCTTCTAGTATTAAAGGAGTGTTGACATTTTTTTTATATGGAATTATATAAAAATCAAGTAGATGGAATTTCATTATGAAACATAATTCAGGGTTCAGAACTTGCTTTATAAATGAGGCAAAATAACTGAATAGTAATTCACAATCAGCCATAACATTAAAACCACCTCCTTGTTTCTACACTCACTGTCCATTTTATCAGCTCCACTTACCATATAGAAGCACTTTGTAGTTCTACAATTACTGACTGTAGTCCATCTGTTTTTCTACATACTATTTAGCCTGCTTTCACCCTGTTCTTCAATGGTCAAGTCCCCCACAGGACCACCACACAGCAGGTATTATTTAGGTGGTGGATCACTCTCAGCACTGCAGTGACACTGACACTGACATGGTGGTGGTGTGTTAGTGTGTGTTGTGCTGGTATGAGTGGATCAGACACAGCAGCGCTGCTGGAGTTTTTAAATACCGTATCCACTCACTGTCCACTCTATTAGACACTCCTACCTAGTTGGTCCACCTTGTAGATGTAAAGTCAGAGACAATCGCTCATCTATTGCTGCTGTTTGAGTTGGTCATCTTCTAGACTTTTATCAGTGGTCACAGGACGCTGCCCATGGAGCGATGTTGGCTGGATATTTTTGGTTGGTGGACTATTCTTAGTCCAGCAGTGACAGTGAGGTGTTTAAAAACTCATGCAGTGTTGCTGTGTCTGGTCCACTCATACTAGCACAACACACATTAACACACCACCATTACTAGTCCAGTACCTTAACCACCAGTCTACAACCTGTTTGGGGTGTTTCCAACCTTTTGCAACTCTAAATAGGATAAAATGGTGGTAAAACAGACAATAAATAAATGAATGAATGAACAAAAGAATGAATTTATTATACAAGGGATCTTCAAAAAGTTTCCACACTTTTATATTTTGGTTGGAAATATAAGTCATTTTAAAATTATCCACACATTATTTATTGGGGACAGGTCAGCAGTGATGGCATAGTTACCTTGAAAAAGTAATCTGATAACTGATTACTGATTACTCCTTTAAAAAGTAACTTAGTTACTTTATGGATTACTTGATTTTAAAAGTAACTAAGTTAGATTACAAGTTACTTTATTAGTTATATAATGTGGTCCGCTAATGTATCCCATAATGCAACTGGAGCTGCGATTGAAGCGGAATAAGAAACAAGAAAGACGCGGAAAACGGAGTCCTCTGTTCACAAGTGTAAGTAAGATAAATAAAATAACATTTTTAAAGACAAATAAATAACAAAAAGACGATAAATATCCTACATTTTGGCGAGTGGGATTTGTAATGAGTCTGTAACCATGGTGATATTACGTCATCACGTCCCACGTCATCACTCGGCGTTGGCCGAGTAGTGCACACTTCCTTAAATCTAGTGCACACTCTGTAAGTAACCGATTGCGGACGCAGCCCGTGACTTAACTGTCGCATAGGCCAGACGTCACTCCCCGAGACGCAAGAAGAAAGCAAATATACTGTATATCTTTTTACTAAGGAAAATGACAAAAATAGTAACGCACAGTAACTTGGATAAGTAACTTTAATCTGATTACTGGATTGGAAATAGTAACGCGTTAGATTACTCGTTACTGAAAAATGCGGTCAGATTAGAGTAACGCGTTACTGACCTTCACTGCAGGTCAGGACTGCAGGCAGGTCAGGACTGCAGGCAGGCCAGTCCAGTACCTGTACCCTCTTCTTCCAGATGTCTTTGCCATGTCTTTGTAATGTGTGCAGCATGTGGTTTTGCATTGTCTTGTTGAAAAATGCTGGATGTTCCTTGGAAAAGACGACGACTTGAAGGCAGCATATGTTGCTCTATGATCTCAATGTACTTTTCTGCATTAATGCTGCCATCACAGAAGTGTAAATGACCTTTACCAAGGGCACTGACCATACCATGACAGACCCTGGCTTTTGGACTTGCTGATAACAGTCCGGATAATCCTTTTCATCTTTGGTCCGGAGCACACAGCATCCATTTTTTCCGAAAAAGACCTGGAATGCTGTTTTATTTGACCACAATACATGTTTCCACTGTGTAATGGTCCATCCTAGATGCCTCTGAGCCCAGAGAAGGTGACGCCACTTCTGGACATGGTTAACATAAGGCTTCTTTTTTGCACAGTAAAGTTTTAAGTGGCATTTGTGCATGTAACTCTGTATTGTAGAGCTTAACAAAGGTTTGCCAAAGTAATCCCTCACCCATGTGGTTATATCAGCTATTGTTGAGTGGCGGTTCTTGATGCAGTGCCGTCTGAGGGATTGAAGATCACGGCGCTCTTGGCCTTTTACGTGCTTGGGGTCAGAGATTTTTGAAGGCCACTGGAGTTTCTCCATACACAGATGGTTCAGGGGAATAGTGGTGCGGGAACAGGAAAGTACTTTCCCCAAGCTGCTGCCACGATTGAAAGCATAATTTATTTCAACATAACTGATTAGCAGTGGGTGTGGCTCAAATACCTGAATTCAACAATCTTATATGTAAATATGTGATATACACCTGAGTGCTTCTTTAAACAGGTAGTGCTCATTCTTGATTAATGCTGGCTTGGACTTTTAACGGTAAATGAAAAACAAATACCATGCAATAGAAGCTATCTTGGTTTCAGAATCACAAAACATGCTGGCACATCACCTATTCACTTTAGTGCCATGCATTAACAGAATAAAGCCAACTGTGGTTAAACACACACACACACACACACACACACAGGTGAGAATGTTCATGGTATGAAAATGAATCAGTTTTTTTTTATCTCAATACCATAAAATAGGGAAGTGCTTATTAATTAACAATAAACCCCTGTGTTCTTTTAAACTGGGCTCATGACAGTATCACGGCACGCATCTGCGGTCCCACATCCAAATCTATAAGCTATGAATAATACCCTCATTGTAAAGCCTTTGAAATCATTGTGTTAAAATTATTGAGACAACGTTGTTAATACTAAGGCTGCATTAATGCAAAAGTGCATAGGCTAGAATTTTGGTACTAGAGTTATAAAATGTTAACTATTTTCTAACCAGGCGGCAAACATGATAGGGGTTCAGTAGCCTCCTAGATTTTTTAGGCACAAAATAATGACAATACAACTTTTTAATGTACAGAACCATAGCAAACACCTTAAACATTTCTGTCAGCAGGTGGAAAATTCCACAGAGAAACCACAAATCATCCAAAATTGAAAAATAAAATGTACTATGTGCTCCAAGACCTGTGATAAACCAGGCAAAAAACAGGAGCAACAGAAGTATCAGGAAACCCATTCTAATGACTAAATTCAGCCACAATAATAATCCTTGTTTCTACACTCACAGTCCATTTTATGAGCTCCACCTACCATATAGAAGCACTTTGTAGTTCTACAATTACTGACTGTAGTCCATCTGTTTCTCTGCATGCTTTGTCAGCCCCCTTTCATGCTGTTCTTCAATGGTCAGGACCCCCACAGGGCCACTACAGAGCAGGTATTATTTGGGTGGTGGATGATTCTTAGCACCGCAGTGTCACTGACATGGTGGTGGTGTGTTAGTGTGTGTTGTGATGGTATGATTGGATCAGACACAGCAGCGCTGATGGAGTTTTTAAACACCTCACTGTCACTGCTGGACTGAGAACAGTCCACCAACCAAATATATCCAGCCAACAGTTCCCCGTGGGCAGCGTCCTGTGACCGCTGATGAAGGTCTAGAAGATGACCAACTCAAACAGCAGCAATAGATGAGCGATCATCTACAAGGTGGACCAACTAGGTAGGAGTGTCTAATAGAGTGGACAGTGAGTGGACACAGTATTTAAAAACTCCAGCAATGCTGCTGCGTTTGATTCACTCATACCAGCACAACACACACTAACACACCACCACCATGTCGGTGTCACTGCAGTGCTGAGAATGATCCACCACCTAAATAATACTTGCTTTGTGGTGGTCCTGTGGGGGCCCTGACCACTGAAGAACAGCATGAAAGGGGGCTAACAAAGCATGCAGAGAAACAGATGGACTACAGTCAGTAATTGTAGAACTACAAAGTGCTTCTATATGGTAAGTGGAGCTGATTAAATGGACAGTGAGTTTAGAAACAAGGAGGTGGTTTTAATGTTATGGCTGATCGGTGTATATACTTACAACTTTGCAGCAACAGTTTAGGGAAGACCCTTTCTTGTTCCAGAATCAGAATCATAATCTTTATTTCGCCAAGTACCAGACGTACAAGGAATTTATTTTGGTGCAGGTGTCAACATATAAACATCTAATTAAATAATAGAAAGGTATACTACGTATATATAAACATAGAATGAAACAACACAGCAGCGACATAAACAGAACAGCATCAAACAAGGTGTACGATGAAGATGTACAGTACAGTACACTGAAGATTTCAAGTAGAGAATAGAAAAGTTATGCTATATGTAAACTAAGAATAAACAACACAACAGCAATAACAACAGTATAGCATCTGATAAAGTGTGCAATACAGATGTATAGTACAGTACACTGCCAGACATCAAGTAAAAAAAAAAGTGCAAAAGACATTCCAAATAAATAAGGTGCAAATGTGGAAGGCACGTGTGATGTGCATCATGTTTGTTGAAGTCCGTTTGTTGAGGTCCACAGCAGGATCTATAAAGGCCATTAGGCATGGCCCTTAACCCTGTCTGCTCCAGGTGCACCGTACAGTGGTTAACCCAAGCTGGAATATGTAGAAAAAAGAATTTCATTGTGCCGTACATGTGTATATGTACTGTATATATGACAAATAAAGGCATTCTTCTTCATTCTTTAGAAAAGCTCAGCTTAAAGTAACTTCAGTGACCTGCACAGTGTCCTCACCTCAGCTCCACTGAAAAGCTCTGGAATGAACTGGACCAACATCACACAAATGCTTTTTTGACTAAATGGGCACAAATTTGCACAGACACACATCAAAGCCTTCTCGAAAAGGTAGCTGTTGTTATAGCTGAAAAGATCACACTGAGGTCACTCTAATTTAATACCATTTGTTTTTAAAATAGGATGTCCAAAGCTCATGGCCAGGTGTCCAAATACTTTAGGGCATATAGTGTATGAGCACTTTCAATACAGTGCTACTACACTGATCAGCCATAACATTAAAACCACCTCCTTGTTTCTACACACACTGTCCATTATGTCAGCTCCACTTACCATAAAGAAGCACTTTGTATGTATACAATTACTGACTGTAGTCAATCTATTTCTCTACATACTTTTTTAACTTTATTTTACTCTGTTCTTCAATGGTCAGGACTTTCACAGGACCACTACAGAGCAGGTATTATTTGGATGGTGCAGTGACACTGACATGGTGGTGGTGTGTTAGTGTGTGTTGTGCTGGTATGAGTGGATCAGACACAGCAGCGCTGATGGAGTTTTTACACACCTCACTGTCACTGCTGGACTAAAAATAGTCCACCAACCAAAAATATCCAGCCAACAGCTCCCCGTGGGCAGCGTCCTGTGACCACTGATGAAGGTCTAGAAGATGACCAACTCAAACAGCAGCAATAGATGAGCGATCGTCTCTGACTTTACATCTACAAGGTGGACCAACTAGGTAGGAGTGTCTAATAGAGTGGACAGTGAGAGCACACGGTATTTAAAAACTCCAGCAGCGCTGCTGTGTCTGATCCACTCATACCAGCACAACACACACTAACACACCACTACCATGTCAGTGTCACTGCAGTGCTGAGAATGATCCACCACCTAAATAATACCTACTTTGTAGAGGTCCTGTGGAAGTCCTGACCATTGAAGAACAGGGTGAAAGCATGTAGAGAAATAGATGGACTACAGACAGTAATTGTAGAACTACAAAGTGCTTCTATATGGTAAGTGGAGCTAATAACATGGACACTGAGTGTAGAAACAAGGAGGTGGTTTTAATGTTATGGCTGATCAGTGTATATTGAAATTTTTGTACTGTACAATTGCTTACAGTAAGTAATTTAGTTTTTATTGACCAACTTAATTGCATTTTGTAAATATAAACAAATTTAGTCACCGATGTGGTGACAAATACTGGAAGAAAAAAAGTTGGGACAGAGGCGAGTTTACTACTGTTTTACATCACTTTTTCTAATAATGAGACTTTTTAATGGCTTGGAAACTGAGGAAACAATTATAACAGTTTTGCAAGTGAAATTTCTCACTTGTTTACAGAATGAAGTTTGGCACTGTCCTGCTGAAATAACCATGGACATCCAGGGAACAGACGTTACCTTAACGGCAGCATATGTCTCTCTAAAATCCCAACAAGTGCCTCTGTGTTAATAGTACCTTTACGAATATACAACTCATCCATGCTGACATTTGCAATCAGGGTTTGTAATCGTTGTCGAGGTTAACGTCTGCTTTAACCTAAATACGTTTGCACCTCAATATGTGTATTATCCATTTGGAAAATAATCAACATGATGTGAGCTGACATGGCCTGACATGGGCACTGTTAAAAGTGAGAAGCTATCATCAGGCTGTAATCCCAAATACTGGTCAACTGTGTCTCAACAATAGGATTCAAACAACTGTATGCAAACAAGTTCAAACCTGACAATGCACAACATTCACATTTGAGGTTTGTTGTGCTCTTTTAACTGGTTTACCGGTGCTTATAAAACCACAAGGACACACCAGAACAACGGAAGACCTCATCAGGGAGAGGAGCGGTTATCCAGCACGAGGACATCGCAATCAGATAAAACGCTTAAACTTAACAATTGCAGTCTGGTGTCATTCAAATGAGTTGGTCTGCAGTCAAATATTTCCATCAAGCTTTGCCTTTGCAGAGCTCTTGTTTTCCTCTTCTCAAATGAACCTTTCAACTCTGATGAAAAATACATTTAGGTGCCGTAAATAGCCAAGGTAATTTGGGTTTGGAGCAGGTTGCTGCAAGCCGAAGGCTTTGAGAAGTTTCTATTTTGGCTGCGTGTCTTCTCACCTAGGGCCTACGGTAGACAATCTGTCAGCGCATCACGAACATCAATTAGAGTTGCAAGCCCGCCAAGTTCATCTAGAGGTGATGAGAAACGTTGTGTTGTGAACATGTCTCTGGCTGTCTGGTTTTGATTTTGCTGCCTCCTCTTGAACGATCCCACAACAGACAGTACAGGGAAATCACCAGCGCTCTGTCTGGGCATTGCTTCAAATTAACCAATGGGACAGAATCTGCACCATGGCAATAAATAAACATATACACTGCAACTAGGTACTAATCTCTGTAAACAAGGATTAATCAAGCTAGTTTAGCTGGAAATCATTAATCTGATCCAAGGAAATGACTCCTGCTCTGTGGTTCTTAAACTACTTAAACAAAGTATAAACCTTGGTCAAACCAAAACCTTCAGATGGCACCTGTATAACAGGCTACGATGGTTTCTACCATCTCAGTCTAAGAGGGTCCCCAATTCAGATGTCACACAGGTGGCCAATATACACCGATCAGCCATAACATTAAAACCACATCCTTGTTTTTACCCTCACTGTTCATTTTATCAGCTCCACTTACCATACAGAAGCACTTTGTTGTTCTACAATTACTGGCTGTAGTCCATCTATTTCTCTGCATGCTTTGTTAGCCCCCTTTCATGCTGTTCTTCAATGGTCAGGACCTCCACAGGACCACCACAGAGTAGGTATTATTTGAGTGGTGGGTCATTCTCAGCACTGCAGTGACAATGACATGGTGGTGGTGTGTTAGTGTGTGTTGTGTTGTCATGGTATGGGGCTGTGTCAGTGCCCTTGGCAAAGGTCATTTACACTTCTGTGATGGCAGCATCAATGCAGAAAAGTACATTGAGATCATAGAGCAACATATGCTGCCTTCAAGATGTCATCTTTTCTAAGGACGTCCATGCATTTTACAACAAGACAATGCAAAACCACATGCTGCACACATTACAAAGGCATGGCTGCGGAAGAAGAGGGTACGGGTACTGGACTGACCTGTCCCCAATAGAGAATTTTGCAACAACAACGACCCCGTACTGTTGCACATCTTAAGACGTGTTCGCAGGAAGAACGGGACAAAATAAAAGCTGAAACACTAAATCACTTGGTCTCCTCGGTGCCAAAACGTATTTTAAGTGTGGTGAAAAGGAATAGCAACATTACAAATTGGTAAATGCTTTACTGTCCCAACTTTTTTTGGAATGTGTTGCAGGTCTGAAATTCAAGAATGGATGTTTATTAGTTAATGAAATGAAGTTGAGCAGATAAAACATGAAATATCTCAGGTTCATTCTGTCTGCAATCAAATAAATGTAAGAAACTCTGTGTTTTTTTATTATTTGCTTTTTCCATGCTGTCCCAACTTTTCTGATTTGGGGTTGTAAATATACTGCAGTACAACACTCGCTCATGATGTCAACAAGCTTCAGTCTCCTGGACTTAAACCTTGGTTATCGTTTCTCTAAAACATAGGCCCAATGTCTTGTCTTGCATGACTGTTGCCCTGTCCAGGATATATTCCTGCCTTGCTTGCCCAGTGTTTGCAGGAAAAGCCTAACGAGCCACAACCCTAATCAGAATGACATAATAACTATTAATGAATTAATGAATTTATATATTAATTGGCTTCAATCAGGCAGGGTCACATTTAAAAAGGGGGAGGAGGGTTAAATTTTTCCCATGTGCTGCCTTATCTGACTTGTCACTATGAGAAAGGCTTTTTTTTATAAACCACCTAGTACAAAACAATGAAGCGGTGGATGAAGCGGTGGGGCGAAAAAAGGAAAGATAAAAGAGGTACATCCTTAAAACAAGTTTCAACAATCACAATAAATAACATTTTAAGATCCAAAATATTTGTGAGGTTGTTTTAAAAAAAGCAAAGTTCACCACCCTTCTATTTTGAGTGATGATAAAATTGGTACAAAATGTGCTTAAATCAGTGAGTATTAGTGACAGATTTGATGTAAACAAAAACACCTTCCTAACCCATGATTATGATGTTAACTGGCATGTTGTGACCACACTCAGTAGCACCATCACTGTTAAAGCAAGACTGTATTTGTAATTGCTGGTGACAGCTGTGGTAGTCAGAGATGCCACAAAGTATTAAGACACTCTGCATTACTCAATATATGATGTTTGTTCTAGCAGCATGTATTCCAACTTAAGATAAACACATACAGTACTTCTGCACCAGAGAGCTGTCTTGATTAGAAAGCTTAACTGTATTGGATAGAACAGCCACACCAATTGCTAGGAAATGTATTATCGAGTATACAATGATATAATCTCCACAGACAAACACTAGAGGTGTTATAGGTCGTACTGAAGAGCTCAGTGACCTTTAATTTGGCTTTATTATGGGATGCCACTCTTTCTAAAGAGGTTTGCCTTTTCAGAGCTGAACAATAAGTGCTTTTATTGTAAAGTGGAAATGTCTGGAGGTGAAATAGAAATGACTGAGCAAGAAGAAAAGTGTGAAAATTACCTAACAAACGTCTGGAAATAACAACAGCTCCAACAGCATTTGCCATTTACACCGACCAGGCATAACATTATGACCACTGACAGGTGAAGTGAATAACACTGATCATCTCTTCATCACGGCACGTGTTAGTAGGTGGGATATATTAGGCAGCAAGTGAACATTTTATCCTCAAAGTTGATGTTAGAAGCAGGAAAAATGGACAAGCGTAAGGATTTGAGTGAGTTTGACAAAGGCCAAATTGTGATGGCTAGACGACTGGACCAGAGCATCTCCAGCTCTTGTGGGGTGTTCCCGGTCTGCAATGATCAGTATCTATCAAAAGTGGTCCAAGGAAGGAACAGTGGTAAACTGGCGACAGGGTCATGGGCGGCCAAGGCTCACTGATGCACGTGGGGAGCAAAGGCTGGCCCTTGTGGTCCGATCTACACAGAGCATCACAGTTTGTTGTGTATGGGCATCAAAAGGAGGGCCAACACAATATAAGGAAGGTGGTCATAATGTTATGCCTCATCTGTGTATATTCAAGACATTTGATAGATGCTTTTATCTAAAGTGATTTACTTTTTTTTTTATTTTTTTTATTTTTTTACAATTTTTCAACTTTTTTATTCAAAATTAGTCATATTTAATTTTCCATTAACTTCTGCCACATAAATTTGCCAGCCAAGTAGGGCTGCAGGTCTGCACGCTGCCTCCTTTGACACATTTGCAGCCACCAAACAGCTGATTTTTTTACAGAGAGCTTTTTTTTTTTTTTACAGAGAGCTTGAAAGTTTTGTAAAGTTTAGTGTTTGTGTTGGTGCTTGTAACAGCTGTAGACGTCTCTGTTGTAGCAACATGAAGGTGAATCAACATTTGGACCTCTTCTCACCAAACATGGTCAACTGTGTCTGTAAAGTGCCCAGTCAGGACAATGCACATAAGACTGATGCACCATGCAGAAGGTTCACAAATTTAGGGTTAAAAAACTTACTCTAGATCCCCATATGGTCAACCTTTGGATCAGTAGTCCAGTGCATTAACCGCTTAGTGACTGCTGCCTGCATTAAGCAGCTAACAGTAGTTCAATAATAGAACCATCCAGTGATGGTAAATAAAATAACGTCCATATTTACAAAGCATGAGCCATAATGAAATGAATGACCAAGTTGGGCGTTACACAGAGACATCCTTTGAGAGCACTGAAGTTAGGTCCGAATATCAGTGCCCAACCCCACTGATGGACTTGCTAAATAAAAAAATAACTCCCCAAAGTTATGTTACAAAACTCTAGGTGACCAATCACCAGGATGCCGTACCCTCACATCTGCAGGCCATCTTCCCAGGGCTCCATTCTTCACCACATTCAAAACACATTAGTAATCTCACCAGATTCAAAACACACTGCAAAGTTCTCCAGTAGATCAAAGGTATAGAACTAAAGACTCCTCTACTTTTTGCCATTTTTAGTAAAATTACTTGGATATATTATAATAATATTTGATAACTGCTTTATTAAAAGTACACCATAAATGAAGCATCAGTCCATTGCAGGGGCATCGTCGTGATCAGGCCAGTGTCCAGTGTACCACGACAAAGTGTCCACTAATTGATAAATGATATCCGTATTATTATTATTATTATTAGTAGTAGTAGTAGTAGTAGTATTATACAAGTTTATATTAAGGATCATGGGTTTGGAATGGGATGTCAAACTTGCTAATTGTCAGGTGTCCACATAGGTTTGGCTATATTGTGTATTACATTATTGCTTTCCTCAGAGATTCAGGTTTGGTCCTACGTACACCAAGTTGGCAGCTTTGTACCCTGATCCTCAGTTAAAGGCTTTCTGTGTGGCAGCTCTGCAGAGAATTCCAGCTTTTTGAGGCTCAGATTATGCAGTGCTTGTTGGGACTGGGTCTTAGAGGTGCCTAGTAAATTATTTAGTTATTCCGTGTCACCAAGTCTCTAAGCATCATCTGTGGAGCCAGAGAACCCTAATGCTGACACAGAGACATAAAAAAAAAGGTAGACTGGAGTTTGCCAGAACTTACCACAATCTGTCTGGCAGAACATCCTGTTGACAGATGAGCGAAAATTAGATCCTTTTGTTAAAGCACTTCATTGTACTGATTACAGACAACAAAATGAGGATTTCAAAGAAAAGAACAGGGTCTTTCTGGTTAAACATGGTGGAGGTTCACAGATGCTTTGCTGCTTCTGGCACTGAATGCCTTGACAGTGTGCATGCCAAAAAATCTGGATAGTCAAAAAAAAAAAATCCTCTCTGTCTGAAGTCATTGGTCTTCAAGCAGGACAATGACACAAAGCATACTTCAAAATGCACCCAGAAATCAATTGAAACTAAGTGCTGGAGTGTTTTTAAGTGGCCAGCAATAGGTCCAGATCTGAATTCCATTGAATGCCTGTGAAGAGATCTCAAAACAGCAGCAATCTGAAAGAACCTGGAGCAGTTGGCAAAAGAAAAATGATCCAGAATTCCAGTATAGAAGAGCAGTAAGAAACTCAATCATGATTACAGGAAGAGATTGATTTCCAAAGGGTGTGCCACCAAATATTAAGCTGATGGTGCCAATCATTCTGGGCCGTTTCTATCTGGAGTTCTGTGAGTACCAAAGCATTTCAAATGGCAACAATTTTCATGAAGAAGTTTCATTTTCTGACAGAAGTGCAGGGGTGACAGTATATTTGGTCTTGACTGGTATTTGGTTACTGTTTTCATTTCATGATTTTTGTTATTATTATATATCTTCTGTATACAGTATATGTCTATCTATATACTGTATCTACAACTAGTAAGCAAATAAATGAAAATATAACCCACAGTTAAACAAAAAGGCAATAAATTGAGTTGGTAGTATTTGGGTAGTGGGCCTCTGATGGTGTGTCATTCATTGGTGCCACCAATCAGGTTGGGGACTCTACAGTCAGAATTGGCTATGTCCGAGAAACAGCCAAATGAAGATATACCAGCAACTCATACTGTCTGGTTAAAGGTTCAGCAGGAAGAGTGAAAGAATGCTTTAGTCTAGCGTGCTCCTCCATGCTATTATGGCTATATGTAGAACATCACAGCTGCCTAGTGAATAGATGAATCGTGTTGGCTCAACATAGATAGACAGGTAGTTACTGGTTACACAAGATTCTTCAGTTCAAGTTCAATATCGAACACAGCCATGGACAATTTTGTATCTCCAATTCAGCTCGTTTGCATGTCTTTGGACTGTGGGAGGAAACCGGAGCTTCCAGAGGAAAACCCACACAGACACGGGGAGAAAGGACACGGACCACTTCACCAGGAAATCAAACCCAGTACATTCTTGCACCGTGCTGCCCTATAAACAAAATAAATGAATTAAAAAACTAAAATAAATAATAATTGTCTTTGTGATTTTTACACTGTGGTCTGTAGAGACAAAAACACAATTTGTATCGTGAATGCTGGCTCTGTGAATTCACTTTGCGTGAGACTGTTAAATTATAATGTCTATTACTGCAAACAGTCGGTTCGGCTGGTTCACTTGTCCTCAGTTCTCTGAGCTTTTATTAACTAAACAAGTGTCCTCTGGTCTATATATCAATCACAAAAAAGCCTGTCAAACCAGTCTAAAAACAGCAGGCTGAGGACAAATGATTAGCGCCCACTCTAGAGTTAAAAGCTGTGATTAGACGATCAGTTTATAAGGACTGGAAAGCTATAAATCACTGCGGGAGTCACTACAGGATCCCTGCCTGCCACTGCTTGTTCAACAGATCTCACAGTGTGCAATGTTATAGGAAAAGTGATTACCTGGAGGTATTTGGTTTTGCTGTGTATGGAGTCGCCTCCCCCTGCAGCTGTAACAGCCCTAACTCTTCTAGGTAGGCTTTCTACAATATTTTGGAATACACTTGTGGAAATCTTTGCCCATTCAGCCAGAAGAGCATTTGTGAGATCAGACACGGATGGCTCATCTGGTCTTTGTAAACGAGCTGCAAGGAAAAATCCTTTAATGAATGAATCATATCCGTATTCACAAAGCACCAGCAAAACGTTACTTGGCGGACTCTCCAACAATGCGTCAGACAGCCTTTTGGTCTGAGGAGATGAAAGAAAATTCAAGACCCACATTCCAAGCTTTGTGTGTGGTGTCAATCCATCAAAGGCGCATCAGCCAGATAAGACCGTCCCCTCTGTCAAATATGTCTGTGTGCGCCGTCTTTGGAGTTTCTCTTCAGCAACAGGTACTTTCAGTCTGGCCTGGGATGATTAGTCAGTTGGGGCTGAGTACAGAGAGCTTAAACTGGAAAGAAATTCTAAGCAGGCTGACAGGAAGCACTAGTTTAAATAATACTAATAATAAAAAGATCACTTTCCATCTTAACTCTATCAAACATCAATAGCAAGAGTTCTAAGTCACCACAGTTCTTTAGTTTCTTTAATTATTTTAATTAGATTAGTAACAGTAAGGAATACTGATCTAAAACCAACTGGGAGGATAATATTTGGCACATAAACTGTTTAAATGTTACATTTAAATGTGACTCCTAAATTACTGGATGCAGTATGGCTATTTGTAATAATCAATCGCTGACTGGTGTAAAAAAAAAAAAACTTTATGTGTTGGTGTGGGTGCTACTATTCTGCGTTCTTCACTGGACAAGATGGGAGTTGTAAATGAGATAGATAGATAGATAGATAGATAGATAGATAGATAGATAGATAGATAGATAGATAGATAGATAGATAGATAGATAGATAGATAGATAGATAGATAGATAGATAGATAGATAGATAGATAGATAGATAGATAGATAGATAGATAGACAGACAGACAGACAGACAGACAGACACTTTATTGATCCCGAAGGAAATTACAGTCCCAGTAGCGTTTTACAACATATATTGCATAACTACAGAGCAGTTATTAATTATAAGGATAGATTTGAGTCAAAATAAACGAATGGAATTAAAAGTGCAGGAAGGTGCAGTTCCAAGTATGCAGTATATGGTACAGATTAAATATGGATTAAATATTAAATATTAAAGTGATAAAGTGACGAGTATTGCACATTGAATTGAATTGGGCCAATATAGCCATATCTATATATACATTGACATACATATGCATGTGTATGAATATACTTAAGTACACATAAATACATTTATATACATGGCTACATGTAGGGCCCTCAGTCTTTAGCTATCACCCGCTGTTCTCGAATGCTGGAGTTATAGAGCCTAATGGCTCTGGGGACAAAGGACCAGGGGCAAAGGAATGATAATAGGACTTTAAAAACAACTGAATTGAGAAAAAAGGAAAGAAAAAAGAAACAAAGTTTCAAAAAGTTTCCGCACTTTTATATTTTGGTTGGAAACAGTGAGGGTGGAAGGAGCAGTAATCATGTCTGAGACACTGAGAGACGCTTATTGTCTAGATTTAGCGCCATCTGATTTCCACCTTTTTGGACCCTTAAAGAAGCTTTAAGGGAAAGAAGATTTTCATGTGATGATGTAAAAGCAGCGCTGCATCAGTGGCTACGTGCTCAACCAAAAACATGCTGATGGCATTAAAAAGTTGGTACGACGCTAGGAAAATGCATCGGAAGGTGACTATGTAGAAAAGTGCTGTAAATTGTTTTTAAAAAATTTAATTAAATTTTAAGAGTTTAAAAAGTGCAGAAACTTTTTGAAGAGCCCTCGTATATATGTTACATTTTTGGCTGATCAATACCACAACTGCTTTTCTGTATTGACCTCTGAAGTAGTGGTGAAAGCAATCACTATTGGTGTAAAACATCCCAAACTGAGCACTAATTATCCAATTATAATGTGACAAAATTGTTTGCAATCATTCAAGAAACTAAACTGAGTATTAATAGCTGTTAATATCCTTTGTGATTGTGGTATTTTTTTAGTGTTTACTCAAGTCAGCTAAGTTGCTAATAGAAACTCTGAGAGACAAGACAGATTGCCATGCAGGACCTAATTTGGCCCCCAAAGTTCATTATGTGGAGCTAAATTGCGTTTATCCAGCTGGCATCACTAAAATGTATTTCAGAATGAAACATTAGCACTGATTAAATGCTGAGTCACACAACGGCAGACTATTTCACCTAAAATCAACCAGCCTCAACCAGACCACAGCCGCTTTGTAAGACAACATAAAAGATACGTTGTTGATGTAATCGAGCCTTAAAAGAAAAAAATCTTCCTAATTTGAATCAAGAGCAAATCAAGTCCTGATGGATCCTCAAATTCTTTGTATTATTTTTTTCCCCATGACTGTATTTATTGTTGCACTAGTGCGGCTAATTATTCTTTCAGGGTGGAAGGCACCAAGGCTTTCTTCTCATAATCCTGCAAAAAGAAAAGCACGCTTCTCCGTTACCAAGTGCAATGTGGGCACATGCAGCCAGTATACAGTTCGGGAGTGGGGGAGGGTGAGCCAGAGGGCTCCACATCTCGTGCAAACCTCATGCGTGAGTAGCTTGTTTAACTCTTCTTTCAAGTTTAGACAGAAAAAAAAACAAAAAAACAAGAGGGAAGGCAGGCGGGAAGAAGAGGTGTAGTGCGGATCCTGCCACACGAACAGGGCTGCACTAGTGGGCCAGATCAGAGGCATGATTTCGGTTGCATGACAGGGAAGAAAAGCAAGCACCGTCAGTGCGAGCTTAATGGGGGCGGCGTTGTGTCAGACATGGTGATAAGTGACGGTTCGAGAGCACAGAATGGGAATCAATCATTCTCATCTCTGTTTAAAACCTCTCGTCTGAGTGGTACAGAAGAAACGCTAGCGTGTAAAGGTCTGGTAGTGAGGAACCTGCAGCAGATGTACTTCTAGATCCTGCTGACAATGCTGGCTCAGATGGATACGAATACAAAGTTTAATCTCACATGCAAACATTTTTTTTCTGGGTGAATTAAAACTTTCATATCAGGTACTTGAGGTTGGATTGTACCAGCCAGTCATAGCCTGGGATCTCACTAACTTGGCATTGCTATAACTTTTTGCGTTAATTGTGCGTGCACAATTACTTGTGAACAATCGATGGTTCGGGGTTGTGGGTTTTGAAAAAAATGCAAGATCAAAAATATATCTACAACAACTTATGCCAAGTTCACATGACTGGATCTCCTGCACTCGGGAGTCTTTCCAGTCGTTGTGGTTTTTACACTACATGACTGATCGGCGATAGGCGGACACACACTACACCATCTACCGTCATGAGGAATCGCAGGCGAGTCTGTCTGGTCTCCCAAACTACGTTTTGACACAAAAACAAATGCTGAGTGACGAGGGCTTTAATGATACCATGTCCAAAAATGCACGTCAACAATAAACAAGCAATCAAAGTTGTTTGTGCTATTACAGTTTGTAGAGAACGATAAGGTCAGAAATACTGTAAAACTTGTGTGTGCCGATGTATTCTGATAGAAACTATATTACGCCCCTGTCCCACATTGTTACACTCCTCCCCTGCGTTTCCCCTCACACTGTATCTTGTGTTCTCATTGGCTGTAGTTCGACACAGCACTCATTGCCAGTCGCCCGACTGATCCAGATATTTAGCATGCTAGATATTTTTCTCGAGCCGCTCGGATCGAGTCGTTGAACAGTTCACACATAGCGATCGAGAGCTGAGTTTCAAGCCCCGAGCGAACGTCGAGTTGCTTCCGAGCTGCCACATCTAACGGCCACCAGTCGGCGAGTGAAAATCAGGGCAAAAATCATGTAGTGTGAACTAGGCATTAGAAAAGTTACAGTGAAACACAAATTATTATTTAATGTAACTTTCTGTGTCCAGATAAATAGGGATAGACTGACTGTACCCCTAAAAATGTACATTAAAAGAGGTAGAAATTTGGGCAGAGATACTGTACACTTATGGCCAAAAGTATTTGGACACCTGACCTTGAGCCTGACGGACATCATTTATCAAAAACAAATAATATTAAAATGTTCTGGCCTCAGTGTGATCCTTTTAGATGTAAAATCCGCAACACTTTTGGTCAAGAAGGTCTCAATTGATGTTCCAGTTCATTCCAAAGCTGTTTTGTGGGGATGAGGTCTGGACAGGTCACCGGAGTTTCTTTAAACCAAACCTTATGTTTTATAGCGCTTGCATTTGGAAGAGGAAAGACCTTTCCTAAACTGTTACTGCAAAGTTGCAAGCACATAATTTCTGTTATATAACTGATTTATTACACCTGTTGTGGCTAAAACAAAAGAATAAAAAAATTAGATGGGGTGTCCCAATACTTTTGTCCACATCTTGTATGTCCAGAAGCTGAGATGTAATCAAATAACCACTCATTTCAGAGCTGAGGCTTCTCTCTAAGCCCATAGCAATGTAAAGTTTACTTGACTGTTACCAGTGACGCATATGTTCCAGCAGCCTCTAATCCATGTCAGACCAGTTTTTAGTGGTTCTTGAATTACATTTAATCATCTTAACAATTTTTCTCAGCCGGAGGCAAGAATTTGGGTTTTATCTCTCACCTTGGCAAAGCGACCATTGTTCCATGTACTTATTTTGTATTGGGTGCAGTCAAACCTTTTGTTCCATGATATTTTTAGAAAGCTATAAAGTGGACACGACAGGTCTCTTGGCGGCGCCCCCAGACAGTGTTCCAGGTCTCGTGTCGGCGCCTCCCAGGTGGTGCTTCAGGTCTCACGTCGGCAGCCGTGGTTCATGAACTTATACCTGGCGTACTCAGGGCAGCTCAAGGCTGTGCGCTTTTGTCATGCGTGCCTCAGGACTTTATGAATGACTTCAAATTTGCCCCTTAGGGTCCAGCACCTCCTTTTGTTTGTTTGTTTAAGGCAGGAGTCGTGCCTTGGGGGGGGGGCACAGAAGCCTCTGTGCTCCTGAAGTGTGTTTATGTGCCATGCCCCATTCTCGAGGAGCACATGCTGAAGCCAACACCTCTCATTATGATTGGCCCCCGCTGCTAATTACCCACAGCTGCACCTCATTTAAGGGGCATATAAGGAGGCAGTTGGGATCAGTCTTTGGAGACTATTTGGTTTGACTTAGACTTTGCTCTGTTTGCTCTGTTAGCTCCTGTCCGTTAGCTCCTGTCCGTTAGCTCCTGTCCGTTTACTCCTGCCTTGTTTGTCATGTCCAGGTTTAGTAGTCTTGTTTAGAAGTAGTCTTGTTCATGTTTTGTGTTAGCTCAGCATAGGATTTGGGTTTGTTTAGGTTCAAGTTTTATGTGTTTAGCAATTAGCATTAGCATTTAGCTTAGGTCTTGTGTTAGTTTGTCTTGTTTTGTGTAATCTGTCTTGTTTTGTTATTACTAAACATTTTGGTTATACATCTCTGAGTGTGTGTCCACCACTCTTGTCCCGTCTAGCCCAATTCGTTACATTGTGTCTTGGCTGACATCAGTGATTAAACAGACCAGACTCAAAATTTGTGGCATATCTACATCCCACACCTTTAATACTGTCTTAAATAAATTATGTATTAAATAAAAACTATGACTTTTGGAGAATTTTACATTCTAAATGTAATAAATACATAATAATAATAATAATAATAATAATAATAATAATGTCCCATGTAGAGTGAGTGCTTGCTTGAAAATATTTCTAATGTGTGTGTTAAAAAACATTCCTAATACAGGTGTATAGGTGTGGTAAATAAATGACAAATCTAAAACATCTGAAAACTTTTGGTATGTCCAGTGCGGTGTTCACCAGGTATGTTGGTTTCACTTTTTCTTTTTTAAAAACATGTCTTAAAACAGATTGTCTCAATAAAAAAGTACAAGGAAGTGAGTGATTTTATTTTCTTTCGTCTGCTTCCGTATTTAGGGGTCATCACAGAGGACGAGGTCCGCATACCAGCCGTGTTTCTATCCGGGTTTGAAACTGGCACTAAGAACTAGGCTGTTTCAGCCACCCTTTTCATCAGACATGAGGCAACCATGTCCATGCAGACACCCTGATCCCAGCAGTAGTGTGCTAGTTTAAAACTGTAAGGTCTTGAGTTCAATTTCCCAGGTGGGGCAGTTAGGGTCCTTTTTGTGTGGAGTTTGCATGTTCTCCCCATGTCTGTGTGGGTTTCCTTAGGAGCGCCGGTTTCTTCCAACAGTCCAAAGACATGCAAGTGAAGTGAATTGGAGATACTAAATTGTCCATGACTGTGTTTGATATTAAACTTGTGAACTGATGAATCTTGTATACTGAGTAACTATCGTTCCTGTCATAAATGTAACCAAAGTGTAAAACATGACATTAAAATCCTAATAAATAAATAAATAAATAAAGTTTATCACTGTGCCACATAAGCACCCAAGGGAGTGAAGGAATAAATGAATGAGTGTGTGGTGTACTGCCATGGATTGATGCTTTTGTCAGTGTTTTGATGGTATTCACCTGCTACTTCCTCCACCTCTGTTTATTTTAGTTTATTTCTTAATATTTTTGAATAATTCCTTTAATACTATAGATTTAACTGTGTTCTCTAAGGCCTTGTGCCACGTGACTCTGGATCTAATCCGTTCATCTTTGCCATGTACACAGAGCTTACTGTAAAAGCGCACACACCCTTCTCTAACAAAGCAACAATCTCCTGTTTTTAATACACAATGCTCTGAACTCCATGCCTCTCTCTACCTGCAGGTAACCTTTCTCTAATTTAATTGACAGTCTTTGGCAGGCTGTGCACTATATCCCGAAATAGCCAAATAGGAAACTCCTGGCACGCTAGGACGAGTTCATAGCAAAGGTTTGTTTACAGACATACACATGGAACTGTCAGGCAAATCTGTAAATTGCTCATCTATTTTTCTAGTTGTAGCACATGCAGCTCATAAAGTGTCTTGCAACTCTGCATGAGTTGTATCATAGCAGGCAAAACACAAAAAACACAATATAACAAATACTATATTATATATATACAGTATTTATCTCAATATTAAATAATTTTTACTAAGCGCTTACTACTGGTTTGGGTCACGGTGTGTCAGTCTCCTACATTTACAACCCCAAATCAGAAAAAGTTGGGACAGTATGGAAAATGCAAATAAAATAAAAATGCAGTGTTCCTTACATTTACTTTGACTTTTGTTTGATTGCAGACAGTTTGAACCTGAGATATTTTTGAGGGATTACTTTAGAAAACATTTGTCAAGCACTACAATACAGAGTTACATGCACAAATGCCACTTAAAACTTTACTGTGCAAAAAAGAAGCCTTATGTGTCACGTGGGAGAGTAAGGACTCAAGTGCGGAGATTAACTTAAATAATAATTTTATTTTTTAAATGAAAAATTAAACACAAAACACAAAACAAAAACAAAACCAATAATGAACCCCGCTGGAGACCGCTGGGCGATGCAGGCAACGAAAACTGAAAAAGGAAAACAAAGATTAATGCAAGGCGCGAACCCGGGTCGCGCCGGTGCATGGCGGTTGTGTTGCCACCGCGCTAACGTAGCGCGGGTGAGGGGGTGTGTGTAGACGCTGAAGATAAAGCGCTAGGTATGAACCGGGTAATGGCGTTATAGCCGAGCGCTTGACGGCATCACCATCAGGCAGTTACTGAACCTACAGGCGCTGAAACATAAAGCGGTGGGTATGAACCGGGTAATGGCGTTATAGCCGAGCGCTTGACGGCATCACCATCAGGCAGTTACTGATCCCACTATCACTGAGAATAAAGCGGTGGGTGTAAACCGGGTAATGGCGTTATAGCCGAGCGCTTGACGGCATCACCATCAGGCAGTTACTAATCCCACTATCGCTGAGAATAAAGCGGTGGGTGTAAACCGGGTAATGGCGTTATAGCCGAGCGCTTGACGGCATCACCATCAGGCAGTTACTAATCCCACTATCGCTGAGAATAAAGCGGTGGGTGTAAACCGGGTAATGGCGTTATAGCCGAGCGCTTGACGGCATCACCATCAGGCAGTTACTGACCCACCAAGCTGAAAGCGCTAAGGCACTACAGCAATATGACACGGGAGTTAAGGACTCCCGGACATCAATAGCCCCCCGCACGGCGGTGGGCTACGGGAAGGACGCGATCGGCGTGGCTTCGCTGAAGGTTGCAGCTAATGAAGTTCGCCGATCTGAAAAGAGAAGAAAAGAACAAATCAGTTAGACAACCTCAGAAGTGCGGATTCGAACCGGGGATGTTGACGCGAGAGCCGAACACTTAACGGCCTCGCCATCCAGCGGTTACGAAACCAAATGACCACTTAAGATGAGAGGTTAATGCGGATACGGCTGCAAGCGCTATCGCTTGCTGTTTAGCAGCACCGCTAACGCTAACCGAATAAAGAAAAGGCAGCACGAGGGCTGCACGGCGTCGCACCACGCTAAAGCAATAGGCTAAATAAAGATGTTACCTCGACCTTGCAGTCTACACACCCTAATGGCACATGCCACCAGGGGATACCGTCTGACCTATGAAAGCGTGGATGCGCTGCCACCAGAGAACTGAAAAAACAAACAAAAGAAACAAAAGCAGACAAAAGGTGAGACACCCGCTGCTGTGCAGAGCTGGCTTAAGTAAGCCAGCCCACAGCTGCAGGCAATTCGCCCTAATTGGAAGGCCTATTATTTAAGGCCTTCCTCTACTGAGCTCTGTAAGGCTCTGTGACATCAGGGAAGAGTGGTAAGTACCACTGACGCCACAGAACCTTACAGTACCCCCTCCTTAAAGAGACCTCTCCTGAGGTCTCTAGCCCAGCGGTCCAATTCCCCCAGGCCGCCACAGGCAACCGGGGGAGTGCCCCCCCAAAAAATGTTTTGGGAGAGAACAGGGGTTCTCCGCTGAGTCCAGAAATGGTCGCACCTTTCTGTCACGTGGGAGAGTAAGGACTCAAGTGCGGAGATTAACTTAAATAATAATTTTATTTTTTAAATGAAAAATTAAACACAAAACACAAAACAAAAACAAAACCAATAATGAACCCCGCTGGAGACCGCTGGGCGATGCAGGCAACGAAAACTGAAAAAGGAAAACAAAGATTAATGCAAGGCGCGAACCCGGGTCGCGCCGGTTGTGTTGCCACCGCGCTAACGTAGCGCGGGTGAGGGGGTGTGTGTAGACGCTGAAGATAAAGCGCTAGGTATGAACCGGGTAATGGCGTTATAGCCGAGCGCTTGACGGCATCACCATCAGGCAGTTACTGAACCTACAGGCGCTGAAACATAAAGCGGTGGGTATGAACCGGGTAATGGCGTTATAGCCGAGCGCTTGACGGCATCACCATCAGGCAGTTACTGATCCCACTATCACTGAGAATAAAGCGGTGGGTGTAAACCGGGTAATGGCGTTATAGCCGAGCGCTTGACGGCATCACCATCAGGCAGTTACTAATCCCACTATCGCTGAGAATAAAGCGGTGGGTGTAAACCGGGTAATGGCGTTATAGCCGAGCGCTTGACGGCATCACCATCAGGCAGTTACTAATCCCACTATCGCTGAGAATAAAGCGGTGGGTGTAAACCGGGTAATGGCGTTATAGCCGAGCGCTTGACGGCATCACCATCAGGCAGTTACTGACCCACCAAGCTGAAAGCGCTAAGGCACTACAGCAATATGACACGGGAGTTAAGGACTCCCGGACATCAATAGCCCCCCGCACGGCGGTGGGCTACGGGAAGGACGCGATCGGCGTGGCTTCGCTGAAGGTTGCAGCTAATGAAGTTCGCCGATCTGAAAAGAGAAGAAAAGAACAAATCAGTTAGACAACCTCAGAAGTGCGGATTCGAACCGGGGATGTTGACGCGAGAGCCGAACACTTAACGGCCTCGCCATCCAGCGGTTACGAAACCAAATGACCACTTAAGATGAGAGGTTAATGCGGATACGGCTGCAAGCGCTATCGCTTGCTGTTTAGCAGCACCGCTAACGCTAACCGAATAAAGAAAAGGCAGCACGAGGGCTGCACGGCGTCGCACCACGCTAAAGCAATAGGCTAAATAAAGATGTTACCTCGACCTTGCAGTCTACACACCCTAATGGCACATGCCACCAGGGGATACCGTCTGACCTATGAAAGCGTGGATGCGCTGCCACCAGAGAACTGAAAAAACAAACAAAAGAAACAAAAGCAGACAAAAGGTGCGACACCCGCTGCTGTGCAGAGCTGGCTTAAGTAAGCCAGCCCACAGCTGCAGGCAATTCGCCCTAATTGGAAGGCCTATTATTTAAGGCCTTCCTCTACTGAGCTCTGTAAGGCTCTGTGACATCAGGGAAGAGTGGTAAGTACCACTGACGCCACAGAACCTTACATTATGTTAACCATGTCCAAAAGTGGCGTTGACTTCTCTGGACTCCGAGGCATCTAGGATGGAACATCACACAGTGAAAACGTGTATTGTGGTCAGATGAATCAGCATTCACTGATGTGCCCCAGCAGTGCCACTTTGATGCTCAAAACAGCTTCAGTTTATGTTGGAATGCCTTTCATACAAATCTCGCCACAATACATATTGGATACGAGAGCCTTTTTGTATAAGAAAATCTGTCAGTTATTCAAGGGATCTTCACATAAAGTTGCTTGAGTTTATCCTAGTGTCTGTAAGAAAACTTGGGACCATTTCTGCAGTGAGCATACAGTGGCCAGGCATAACATTACCTGACAGGTGAAGTGAATAACACTGATTATCTCTTCATCACGGCACCTGTGGGATGTATTAAGCAGAAAGTGAACATTTTATCCTCAAAGTTGATGTTAGAAGCAGGAAAAATAGGTGAGCGTAAGGATTTGAGCGAGTTTGACAAAAGCCAAATTGTGATGGCTAGATGACTGGGTCAGAGCATCTCCAAAACTTCAGCTCTTGTGGGGTGTTCCCAGTCTGCAGTGGTCAGTATCTATCAAAAGTGGTCCAAGGAAGGAACAGTGGTAAACCGGCGACAGGGTCATGGGCGTCCAAGGCTCACTGATGCACGTGGGGAGCGAAGGCTGGCCCGTGTGGTCCGATCCAACAGACGAGCTACTGTAGCTCACATTGCTGAAGAAGTTAATGCTGGTTCTAATAGAAAGGTGTCAGAATACACAGTGCAGCACAGTTTGTTTTGGCAGCAAAAGGGGGACCAACACAATATTAGGAAGGTGGTCGTAATATTATGCCTCATCTGTGTATGTGACATGGTTATGCTGAATTATGGAAACAAAGTGTTGGCACCATAAGGTGCACCTGGTCCTGTAACATTGGCCTAGATTTGTTTGCTGTTGCACAACTGTCAAAGGCAATTAGTACACCAAATACATTTAATCAGATGCTCTCCATTGCATTTTGGGCTGAATACAATGATTAGCAACAGACAATGTGGGTTGAAGGCATTCATTCAAAAAGAACAATCGGTTAAAGTTAGCATGTTGGACCATATTACTATTATTTAATTAATTGCTTAGGGGTCCAGGTGCTATTGACACTGAGTTATGCATCTTTGTGCACTGGCCTTTAATACAAAAGGTTTAAATAGCAGCCCGGCCATAAATTTGTTGCAATTGGTTGAAAAACACACCCTCAGCTTATTATTTTGTGACATGCAGCAACTATTTCTGTCAGTGAGCTACCATTTGTGACCAAAGTTTATATTTGCTGATACCATCAGTCTATGGCTGACAGACACTACCATAGCATTTGAGACCAGTCAGTTGTGTTTATTAGTCTATGAGGGTGGCAGTGTGTCTCAGAAGAAATGCCAGACAGGTTCACACCATGGACAGGGTACCACTGTATCTCACAATAACACCTACCCGTTTACTCACGTTTTTACACCTGTCGGCAATTAAGAGCAGCCAATTCACCTTCTGCATGTTTTGGAAGGTAGAAGGAAGCCAGGGTAACCTGATGAAACCTATACAGACATGGAAGGAGCATGCACAACCCCATACAGACTGCGATCGGCAGAAAGGATCGAACCCAGGACCCATGAAGCATGTTGCTGTGTGGCACTTGTTTCATAAGTTGAAGTACATACAAAGTACTAATTATTTGAGCTCTTTTATATACAGTGTATCACAAAAGTGAGTACACCCCTCACATTTCTGCAGATATTTAAGTATATCTTTTCATGGGACAACACTGACAAAATGACACTTTGACACAATGAAAAGTAGTCTGTGTGCAGCTTATATAACAGTGTAAATTTATTCTTCCCTCAAAATAACTCAATATACAGCCATTAATGTCTAAACCACCGGCAACAAAAGTGAGTACACCCCTTAGTGAAAGTTCCTGAAGTGTCAATATTTTGTGTGGCCACCATTATTTCCCAGAACTTCCTTAACTCTCCTGGGCATGGAGTTTACCAGAGCTTCACAGGTTGCCACTGGAATGCTTTTCCACTCCTCCATGACGACATCACGGAGCTGGCGGATATTCGAGACTTTGCGCTCCTCCACCTTCCGCTTGAGGATGCCCCAAAGATGTTCTATTGGGTTTAGGTCTGGAGACATGCTTGGCCAGTTCATCACCTTTACCCTCAGCCTCTTCAATAAAGCAGTGGTCGTCTTAGAGGTGTGTTTGGGGTCATTATCATGCTGGAACACTGCCCTGCGACCCAGTTTCCGGAGGGAGGGGATCATGCTCTGCTTCAGTATTTCACAGTACATATTGGAGTTCATGTGTCCCTCAATGAAATGTAACTCCCCAACACCTGCTGCACTCATGCAGCCCCAGACCATGGCATTCCCACCACCATGCTTGACTGTAGGCATGACACACTTATCTTTGTACTCCTCACCTGATTGCTGCCACACATGCTTGAGACCATCTGAACCAAACAAATTAATCTTGGTCTCATCAGACCATAGGACATGGTTCCAGTAATCCATGTCCTTTGTTGACATGTCTTCAGCAAACTGTTTGCGGGCTTTCTTGTGTAGAGACTTCAGAAGAGGCTTCCTTCTGGGGTGACAGCCATGCAGACCAATTTGATGTAGTGTGCGGCGTATGGTCTGAGCACTGACAGGCTGACCCCCCACCTTTTCAATCTCTGCAGCAATGCTGACAGCACTCCTGCGCCTATCTTTCAAAGACAGCAGTTGGATGTGACGCTGAGCACGTGCACTCAGCTTCTTTGGACGACCGACGCGAGGTCTGTTCTGAGTGGACCCTGCTCTTTTAAAACGCTGGATGATCTTGGCCACTGTGCTGCAGCTCAGTTTCAGGGTGTTGGCAATCTTCTTGTAGCCTTGGCCATCTTCATGTAGCGCAACAATTCGTCTTTTAGGATCCTCAGAGAGTTCTTTGCCATGAGGTGCCATGTTGGAACTTTCAGTGACCAGTATGAGAGAGTGTGAGAGCTGTACTACTAAATTGAACACACCTGCTCCCTATGCACACCTGAGACCTAGTAACACTAACAAATCACATGACATTTTGGAAGGAAAATGACAAGCAGTGCTCAATTTGGACATTTAGGGGTGTAGTCTCTTAGGGGTGTACTCACTTTTGTTGCCGGTGGTTTAGACATTAATGGCTGTATATTGAGTTATTTTGAGGGAAGAATAAATTTACACTGTTATATAAGCTGCACACAGACTACTTTTCATTGTGTCAAAGTGTCATTTTGTCAGTGTTGTCCCATGAAAAGATATACTTAAATATCTGCAGAAATGTGAGGGGTGTACTCACTTTTGTGATACACTGTATATATATATATATATATATATATATATACATACATACATACATGCATTTAACTATCAGTTAACCCAGTGATTATGATTTAGTCACTTTTAGTCACTTTTAAGTCAAGCTACTTATTCATCTGTTGTTTCCGATATTTTGTCCAACCTAAAAGACCATATTGTGCTTTTCTGGAAATGGAAAGTTTGTTCATTCAGTCATTGTTTTACTATTGTTTTGTCCTGGTCATGGTCACGGTGGGTCTGATTTATTGGGCCAAGGGCAGGAAAAATCATGGACAGGTTGCCAGTCCATCACAGGGCACACACACACACACACACTCACACACTTAGGGCAATTTTGTAGTAGCTCCAATTTGCCTGACTGCATGTCTTTGGACTTGTGGGAGAAAACTCACACGGACACAAGGAGAACATGCAAACTCCACACTGAAAGGACCCTGGACACCCTGCTGAAGAATCAAACCCCGGCTCTATTTGCTGTGAGGCGACAGTGCTGCCCACTGCACCACCGTGCTGCCCTCTTAGATTATTTGGGCCTTTTTTTTAGCTGACACTCAAGGTGGTAAGCCTGCCCTGGAGGCTTTTTCCTTTGCAAAACCCATGATTATCTAAAGCATGAAAAACTGTAAGTGTTCAAAATATCTAATGACTGTACTTGTGTACGTGACGAAATATAATGCATGGGATGGAATGCAAGTCGACTTGTCATAAAAAAAAAAAAGTACAAACAAATAACTATGACAGGAATTCTCACAGGAGTCTATTCGCATTGCCATTCCAGCGCACACGTCAAAACGCTGTCTGTGAGCGAAGTTGATTATCTTAACGCTCGCCTCAAAAAGATTTAATCTCCAGGAAAAACATCTTAAACCTCAAAAATCTTTATCAGCCACCTCGCACGCACAGCCTCCCTCTCAAAGTGTTTGTTGAGCCGGACGGAGATTAATCCAACTGGCTAGGGAGTGTGCACTTCAGGTGAAAGCCTCAGGTAAATGAAACTATTTTCAGACTGTTGAAGGTAATTATCTGTGACAGTTTACATTATTCGGATTCCTCACAAGGTAGCGCACGGAGTGTTCTTCAGCATCAGATAATTTGCGATTTTCCAAGCTGTTAGAAGTAAAACACAATCTTAACTATTCTAAACCTGCATGAATGTCTGCTGTAGTCATCGCTTGTAGTTCTGAATGCATGACATTTTTGTCAAGATAAGCAAAACAGGCCACCCGTTTAAGAATGCAGCGAGAGGGATTCGCCTTACAAATTATGTTCTGTTTTGAAAGGTTTACCAACTCACGCATGATAAAATAAAAATACGTTGATTACTCGTAAAGGCACGTGCAATCAACAGGAAGCTTCACATATTTAAATCATATGATTTTTATTTGAACCTAAACTCTATGACCTGCCTTCAGGTCTATGAATTTAATTTATTTATTTTTTTACTTCAACACTTTATACCCTTAGTAGGGGTATAAAGCCTAAGTAGGGCAGTTGTAGCCTAGCGGTTAAGGTACTGTTCTAGTAATCAAAAGTTCGCTGGTTCAAGCCTCACTACCGCCAGGTTGCCACTGTTGGTCCCTTGAGCAAGGCCCTTAACCTTCAGTTGCTTAGACAATAAACTGTCAAAGTAATATTTTATGTTAAGGTTGATCAACTTTATTGATTGGTGTAAATACTCTATTCACTAATTCCTAATGTAATACCTGCAGCTTGTAAAAAGTTGGGACAGTTTGTGGTAGGATTGGGTATAAAAAGAACCTTAAAACCCTGCTTGTAAATAACTGATCATCGTGTTAAGTTTGCACTTTGGAAAAAATAATACACCTATTAGGCATAACATTATGACCACCTTTCTCATGTGGACCGGGGTCAGCATGGGTGTGCAGCTATGCAGCCCCACACTCAACAAACTGCGATGCACTGTGTAGCATTAACTTCTTCAGCAATTTCAGCTACAGTAGCTTGTTTGTTGGATCAGACCACACAGGCCAGCCTTCGCTCCCCACATGCATCAATGAACCTTGGCCGCCCATGACCCTGTCACCGGTTTACCACTGTTCCCTCCTTGGACCACTTTTGATAGATACTGACCACTGCAGACCACTGCAGATGCTCTGACCCAGTCGTCTAGCCATCACAATTTGGCCCTTGTCAGACTCACTTAAATCCTCACGCTCGCTCATTTTTCCTGCTTCTAACACATCAACTTTGAGGATAAAATGTTCACTTGCTGCCTAATATATCCCCCCCACTAACAGGTGCCATGACGAAGAGATAATCAGTGTTATTCACTTCACCTGTCAGTGGTCATAATGTTATGCCTGGTTGGTGTATATTATATTATTATAATAATGTATTATATAATTATATATTATATACAACTTTCCATCTCAGGGCGGCATGATGGCGCAGTGGGTAGCTCTGTCGCCTCACAGCAAGAAGGGCTCAGGTTTGATTTTCCAGTCAGACGGCCAGGGTCGTTTTTGTGTGGAGTTTGCATGTTCTCCTTGTGTCCATGTGGGTTTCCTCCCACAAGTCCAAAATCACCTAAGTGTGTGTGTGTGTGTGTGTGGCCCGGTGGTGACCTGTCGTTGCTTGATCTAAAAATGACTAAATCACAATTAACATCAAAGCTGTGGGCAGCGTCCTGTGACCACTGATGAAGATCTCAAAGATGACCAACTCAAACAGCAGCAATAGATGAGCGATCGTCTCTGACTTTACATCTACAAGGTGGACCAACTAGGTAGGAGTGTCTAATGGAGTGGACAGGGTATTTAAAAACTCCAGCAGCGCTGCTGTGTCTTATCCACTCATACCAGCACAACAAACATTAACACACCACCACCACGTCAGTGTCACTGCAGTGCTGAGAATGATCCACCACCCAAATAATACCTACTCTGTGGGGGTCCTGTGGGGGTCCTGACCATTGAAGAACAGCATGAAAAGGGGCTAACAAAGCATGCAGAGAAACAGATGGACTACAGTAAGTACAGTCAGTCAGAAACAAGGAGGTGGTTTTAATGTTATGTCTGATTAGTGTATATATACGTATATGGCCATGTACACTGGTGACACTGGTATTCTGTCCCTGTGTGAGCAAATAGTGCAAGACTTTAAGAAGATATCCCCAAACTGACTGCAAAAAAAATGTAATGTCACCATCTACAGTCCATAGCATTATTGAAAGATTCAGAGCAATACAGAGAAATCTCTGTGTATGAAGGGCCAGTCTACCACCAATATTCAATGCCTGTGACCTTTCATCTTTTGAAAAATGACATGCCTCTATAATAAATGACACCACATACACTTAGGAATGCTTCAGAAAACCCTTGTCACTAAACACAGTTTATGCAAACTAAGACTGGGGCTACAGTTCATCTTTAAACATAACAATGACCCAAGGCGTGGCTTCAGGGCAGGTTCTTGTGTGGTCTAGTTAAAGTCTAGATATGATGGAGCTTTAGAGGATCTGCTATAAAGAATAGGAAAACGACTTATATCCAGGTGCAAAGCTTGTAAAGACCTAGACCTAGCTCTATACTTTACTTTTGATAGATAAAAAGGTAAAGGTAATTATATAGTAATTATTATTTTATCCATTTAAAATTAAATCTACTAAAGAATAAAGTGTGGAAAAATTAGTGGGGGTCTGAATAATTTCTGAATCCACTGAATATGTGGCAGCAGACTGGTGCAGCAGTAAGTAGTGTTGGTGCTGCACATCTCTATGAAAAGAGTTCAATTCTAACCTCCAGTTTGATCTGGTGTATTTGTAAGGGTTCAATATGTAAATTTGCTAATCTGCTGCACTCAGATGTGAGCAAGTGTTAGTAAATGAGTAAGCAAATGAGTAAGTGAGTGAGTGAATACACCGTCATACACTGATCAGCCATAACATTAAAACCACCTTCTTGTTTCTACATTCACTGTCCATTTTATCAGCTCCACTTACCATATAGAAGCACTTTGTAGTTCTACAATTACTGACTGTAGTCCATGTTTCTCTGTATGCTTTGTTAGCACCCTTTCATGCTGTTCTTCAATAGTCATGACTCTCCCAGGACTACTAAAGAGTAGGTATTATTTGGGTGGTGGTTCATTCTCAGCACTGCAGTGACACTGACATGGTGGTGGTGTGTTAGTGTGTGTTGTGCTGGTATGAATGGATTAGACACAGCAGCACTGATGGAGTTTTTAAACACCTCACTGTCATTGCTGGACTAAGAATAGTCCACCAAACAAAGACATCCAGCCAACAGCGCTCTGTGGGCAGCGTCCTGTGACCACTGATGAAGGTCTAGAAGATGACCAACTCAAACAGCAGCAATAGATAGTGAGTGTAGAAGCAGTGAGGTAGTTTTAATGTTATGGCTTATATTATCCGCAGCGGTGCTATCAGCCAGCTGGGCATCTACATACAGACATAATTGGCTCTGCTTGGTGAAAGGAGGGGTGACCGAGGAACCATGATTGATTGGCGTCCTGTATGAGGTTTATTACTTCTTAAATCATTTTTGTGATTTTACTATTCCTATCTTTTTCTCTACTGCTGCTACTACTTCTATTGGAGTGATGCCATTCAAAATTTTATTGTACCTGTGTATAGTGACAATAAAGATTATAAAAATCTTCATTGAAAAAAAAAAAAAAATGCCCAAACACAGCTCCAGTGGATCGAAGGGAGGAGAAGAACAACCGCGGTCTAAACGCAAACCAGTGGTGATTCCATATGTGGCGGGAGTATCGGAACAATTAAGACGGATATTCTCCAAACACTGTGTTTCAGTTGCTTTCAAACCCCAGAACACGCTACGCCAGAAATTAGTTCACCCTAAGGACCGGGTTCCTTGACACAAACAGAGTAACGTAGTGTATGCTGTTAGGTGCCGGGAGGATTGTCGGGATCTGTACATCGGGGAAACTAAACAGCCACTGGCGAAACGGATGGCCCAACATAGTAGATCAACCTCTTCTGGCCAGGACTCTGCGGTTTACACCCACCTGCAAGCCAGCGGCCACTCATTTAATGATGAAGATGTGCAGATCCTTGACAAGGAGGAATGCTGGTTTGAACGTGGAGTCAAAGAGGCCATTTACATGAAGAGGGAACCGGGGAGGGGGCCTGAGAGTACATCTCTCACCATCATACAATGCCGTAATAGGAGCTTTACCCCAATCATGTGTGAAAGACACACATGGCCATTGTAATTAATGGTCATTGTGAATTACATATGGACCTGATCCATATGTTAGACCTGTTCCATTGTTATGCAATGGGCGGTGATCGGTCGTTATGCAAATCAACTGCATATAAGGTTGGGGTATTCAACACCATCTCAGACTGAAGAAGTCATTCGGATTGAGTGACGAAACGTATCTCTACAACAAACTTGTGTCCAGATGAACTGATTCAACTTTGTGTATTTGTGTACCTGGATTATTGAGCATGCATCAACAGACACCCAGAAGAGGGTGTCGATCCATCACACTCACCCATTCACTCACTTTTCCGCTTCTAAGAGCAGTTGTAAGAAGCCACTCCACCTTCTGCATGTCATTAGAACGTGGAGAGAAACCAGAGTTCCCAGAGAAAACACATCACAGACCGGAGTAGTCTGCATACATTCAAATGTTATGAATGGGTAAACTTTGTTCAGACGTGGGTGGAGCTGCCATTCATTACTTTTTAAACAGAAGGTCTGTGATGTTTACTCTATATGCAGCGTTCAGGATAAAAAGAAAAGAAAATCATACCATTTACACGACGAAGATTCAGAGCGGGTGAAACCGAAGTACTTCCATGAAGCAATCCGGGCCCACATGAACTAGCCGTTCTTCCGATTGATCTTGTGTCGACTGTAGATTACACAAGATTACAAATGTCAGCTGTTTATTCAAGTGCAGTTCCATCAAAGGCCGTCTGATTAAACACGGACAGGGCCTCCCCTGCGGGGTGTTTGATTTTGGTGTGTTATTGGACTGTTTGGTTTTGCCACTGGCTTCGTGAAGCTTTATTGAAGCACTGTGGTCAGGATCTAAAAGAGCAGTGACAAAAGCCCAGCCCGAGCTGGCTCTCACATATCCTGCATTTCACCGTTTAACCCCCATCAGAAATGTTATGTTTTCTTTACATGAACGGATCGTACCTACTTCTGTCGGCTCTGCAGTGGACCCTGGGGCCTTTTTATTGGTTAGACTTCGTGGGATGGTATAGGAATCCAGACAATGATTTCAAGAACACGTCTTTTTGACGTCAACCTTTGACTAGATAGCAAAGAATTGCTTTTGTGTTATGAACCATGGGTGGACAATATAACGTAAATGGAAAACAATATATTTAAGTCACTAATGAGGGGAACAGGTTTTCTTCTTCTTGGGTCTCTCTCTAAATAACATGCAATTATTAAATTGCTACATACACCGATCAGCCATAACATTAAAACCACCTCCTTGTTTCTACACTCACTGTCCATTTTATCAGCTCCACTTACCATATAGAAGCACTTTGTAGTTCTACAATTACTGACTGTAGTCCATCTGTTCCTCTACATGCTCTGTTAGCCCCCTTTCATACTGTTCATTAATAGTCAGGATCCTGACAGGACCACTACAGAGCAGGTATTATTTGGGTGTTGGGTCATTCTCAGCACTGCAGTGACACTGACATGGTGGTGGTGTGTTAGTGTGTGTTGTGCTGGTATGAGTGGATAAGACACAGCAATGCTGATGAAGTTTTTAAACACCTCACTGTACCTGCTGGACTAAGAATAGTCCACCAACCCAAAATATCCAGCCAACAGCGCCCCGTGGGCAGCGTCCTGTGACCACTGATGAAGGTCTAGAAGATGACCAACTCAAACAGCAGCAATAGATGAGCGATCGTCTCTGACTTTAAATCTACAAGGTGGACCAACTAGGTATAAGTGTCTAATAGAGTGGACAGTGAGTGGACAATGTATTTAAAAACTCCAGCAGCGCTGCTGTGTCTGATTCACTCATACCAGCACAACACATACTAACACACCACCACCATGTCATTGTCACTGCAGTGCTGAGAATGATCCACCACCTAAATAATACCTGCTCTGTGGTGGTCATGGGAGAGTCCTGACCATTGTACTGTAGAACAGGGTGAAAGCACGCTAAAAAAGTATGTAGAAAAACAGATAGACTACAGTCAGTAATTGTAGAACTACAAAGTGCTTCTATATGGTAAGTGAAGCTGATAAAATGGACAATGAGTTTAAATGTTATGGCTGATTGGTGTATATTGCCTGATTAAAAAGCATAATTATTAAATTAAGCAAATTTAAGCAAAATATAATAACACCATGTGTGAAAGACAAATATGTTAAAAAGGTAAAGTGATAATGAACATTTATGTCACACAAAGCTAAGCAGGTATGTATCATGTCAAATATCACCAGCTCCGTATGTGGGCTTGGCAGCAGACATGGTACAGAAGAGTGAGAGCAAGTCATAAATCTTTCTCTTTGTTTCTGTATGCAGTACCCTCTCTTCAGCACAGTTGGGACCAAAAGAAGCCCATCATCACCCCTATGCTCACGGTTGTTTACATTTAGGCCTTCTGGTTGCGCACTCCAAATTACTGGAAACAATTTCATCCTGGAAAGCCACGCGTAAACACAGAGGGGGGAAATTAAAGGGCGCACATGTCTGTAGCTTCATCGCTGTGCTCTGATTTACAGCAGAACCTGGCCTGCACTGCACCCTGCCACAGACCACACTATGCGCCCTGTTTATTTGGACACGGCTGCTGCGAGCGAAGGAAGCTTTAAGACAGCTTTTAAGGTAGAAATACCCATCCCATCTTTTCTGGATTATGGAAAATTGCTCTCTTCTTCCAACGCTGGGGCACACGAACTTGGTGTCAGATTGTTGGGAGATTACAGAGCACATGAAGTGAACATATAATTACCTACAACTGTACGGATCGTGTATGCCATGGCAGGGATTATAATGTTTTCTGTAACATTTTTCTTTTTTCTGGGATGTTAAAAATGTTCTGAAAATTTCCTGGGTCGAAAAGATACATACAGAGACATATATTATTAATTTGGTGGTATAGAAAGTTCTATAATATAATTGAACCTGTGTTTGTGTTCAACAATTGTTTACAATATGTACTACAGCTTTGTAAATTGTACATAGAAGAGTGGTTTCCACCAAAATAACAGATTTGCCATCAGACAAAAGCTGCTGAAACATGTTGACACTGTCCACATTCGAGCAAGCTTAACATTTATATTACATTTACATTCATCATCTAGCAGAAGCTGGGTAGCACTGTCGCCTCACAGCAAGAAGGTCCTGGGTTCGATCCCCAGGCGGGGCGGTCCGGGTCCTTTCTGTGCGGAGTTTGTATGTTCTCCCCTTCCAAAAACATGCAGTCAGGTTAATTGGAGACACTGAATTGCCCTATAAGTGAATGTGTGTGTGTGTGTGTGTGTGTGTGTCTGCCCTGCAATGGACTGGCGTCCCATCCATGGTGTTTCTGTGTGCCTTGTGCCCATTGAAAAGCTGGGATAGGCTTCAGCACCCCCACGACCCTAAATGGATAAGCGAATAAGAAAATGAATGAATTAATGAATTTAGCAGAAGCTCTTATCCAAAGCGACTCACAGTACTATGACAGTATACTGTCTAAGCAATTGAGGGTTAAGGGCCCAACAGTGACAACCTGGCAGCGGTAGGACTTGAACCATCCACTTTTTGATTACTAGTGCAGTACCTTAACCGCTAACCATAGGCTTAGAAGCTGCCATCATTAAATCAAGACCTTTAAGCTTGAATAAGATTTGTTCTTGATCACATGAACATGCACATTCACCTAAATCTTTTTACAATATTGTAACAGTAGATGGTAAAACATCTTGCATTACGAAATGCTCTTTTTGAACTGAGACAATTATCTTATGATGTTTGGCACAAGGGCGGCACGGTGGGTAGCACTGTCGCCTCACAGCAAGAAGGTCCTGAGTTTGATCCCCAGGCGGGGCGGAGTCCTTTCTGTGGTGAGTTTGCATGTTCTCCCCGTGTCTGCGTGGGCAAAAAACATGCAGTCATGTTAACTGTAGACACTGAATTGCCCTATAGGTGAATGGGTGTGTATGTGTGTGTGTGTGTGTGTATGTGTGTCTGCCCTGCAATGGACTGGCGCCCTGTCCAGGCTGTTACTGTGTGCCTTGCACCCATTGAAAAGCTAGGATAGGCTCCAGAACCCCAGCGACCCTAATTGGATAAGCGTATAAGAAAGTGAGTGAGTAAGTGCCTAATAAAAGACTATAAAAGGTTATAAAACAAGGACTCACCAAAGGCTTAACCATGATACCCTCACCTATTACTAATTCACCTGCTTATTCCAGGTAAGGCGGCACGGTGGCTCAGTGGGTAGCACTGTCCCCTCACAGCAAGAAAGTCATGGGTTCGATTCCCAGGTGGAGCGGTCTGGGTTCTTTCTGTGTGGAGTTTGCATATTTTCCCTGTGTCTGTGTGGGTTTCTTCCGGGAGCTCCAGTTTCCTCCCACAGGAGATACAAAATTGTCCATGACTGTGTTTGACATTAAAAACTTGTAAACTAATTAATCTTGTGTAACCAATAACTACGTGTCATGTCATGAATGTAACCAAAGTGTGTAAAACATGACTTTATAATCCTTATAAATAAATAAATAATCCAGGTAAATTGGTAATGGTGTCATGTAACAATTTACTTGAATATTCTATAAATCTTTTACTATTATTTTGCTTTATTTATAGCATCTCACCACCATCCTCCAAGTTATTTGAGAGGTCTTACAAAAGAGGTTAGTATTGTGTATTTGAGACGTTGTTTTGTTTTTACAGTGGGTTCTCTTAATTCATGGTTGGCAAGTCACACGGACAAGGTTTCATTCATCCATAAAAATGCTGCATCATCATGAAAGAGCGGAGTTCACTGTTTACCTGCTGCATTCTACATTACCTCAGTGAGGCAGTAATACACTCCAGGGACAAAAGTATTGGGACATCCCTTCTAACTACTGAATTCATGTGTTTCAGCCACAGTAACTGGTAACAGGTGCAATAATTCATTTATATAAAGGAAGTTTTATGCTTCCACCTTTGCTTCAACAGCCGCACTCAGCCGATTTGGACCACACAAATACTCTTTTGACTGAATGGGCACAAATTCCTATATACACCAATGAGCCATAACATTGAAACCATATCCTTGTTTCTACACTCACTGTCCGTTTTATCAGCTCCACTTACCATATAGAAGCACTCTGTAGTTCTACAATTACTGACTGTAGTCCATCTGTTTCTCTGCATGCTTTGTTAGCGTTCTTTCATGCTGTTCTTCAATGGTCAGGACCCCCACAGGACCACCAGAGAGCAGGTAATATTTGGGTGGTGGATCATTCTCAGCACTGCAGTGACACTGACATGGTGGTGGTGTGTTAGTGTGTGTTGTGCTGGTATGAGTGGATCAGAAACAGCAGCGCTGATGGAGTTTTTAAACACCTCACTGTTACTGCTGTACTGAGAATAATCCACCAACCAAAAATATATCCAGCCAACAGCGCCTTGTGGGCAGCAACCTGTGACCACTGATGAAGGTCTAGAAGATGACCAACTCAAACAGCAGCAATAGATGAGCGATCATCTCTGACTTTACATCTACAAGGTGGACCAACTAGGTAGGAGTGTTTAATAGAGTGGACAGTGAGTGGACACGGTATTTAAAAACTCCAGCAGCGCTGCTGTTTCTGATCCACTCATACCAGCACAACACACACTAACACACCACCACCATGTCAGTGTCACTGCAGTGCTGAGAATGATTCACCACCTAAATAATACCTGCTCTGTGGTGGTCCTGTGGGGTCCTGACCATTGAAGAACAGGGTGAAAGCAGACTAAAATAAGCATGCAGAGAAATAGACGGACTACAGTCAGTAATTGTAGAACTACAAAGTGCTCCTATATGGTAAGTGGAGCTGATAAAATGGACAGTTATGTTTAATGTTATGGCTGATCGGTGTATATGTATGTGTATGTCTATTTAAATGCACACTATTAATATATAAAATAATTTTAATTAATTGTATTCTAGTTGCAGAAATCATAAAAATTCCAGATGTCATGACATGTCATTTCTCCTACAAGTTTATGTAGGATTTGTCAGGCTGGTGCACGGTCTGAGTGTCGGGCGTCCCTGCACCTGTAGGAAATTCCTTCACTTATTCTGTCAGTCCAGTTTGCAATTCTGTCTGACGTTCCAATAAATCTCTTTCAACATGATGTGCCGAACAGAAAAGGCTCGACTGCACTTTCTCTCTAGCTGCCGAAGCAAAACAAACAGCTTCACTCATACTTCAGATAGCTGGACAAGGTTTGCTCGTTTTTAATTATTTTTAGGCCACTTGTTTACTTTACAATCACGAAAGAAGCCAAATATTTCAAATGTTTTGAAGTAGATCACAATCCTGTCATCTTTCCTTACAGTTTACTATTTTATGAGTATATATTTAAAGACATATTTGAAGAATAAAGAAGCATTACATTTATTCAGAGATCTACAATTATCCTCCACTACTGTGTGCCGTTCTTCTTTTCTTTTATGTGTCGCACCCTGGAATAGTTCAACTGTTTTAAAGACAAAAATAAATGCAATCGCTTTCATCTCTATTTAATCAGCACATACATCATGTCTGGCATTTATCAAAACTGCTGATCTCAGATCAGGTCTGTCTATTGTTTTATATAGCCTTGTCACAGTCTGATACACTGTATAGGCAAAAGTATTTGTACACCTGACCATGAGCTTGATAGACATCCCATTTCAAAAACAAATGCCTGTGATCCCTTCGGCTATTACAGCAGCCACTCTTCTGAGAAAGCTTCTCACAAGACTTTAAAGTGTGTCTGTAGGAATTTGTGACCATTCTGTCAAAAAAGCATTTATATGGCTAAGCACTGACTGGTCAAGGAAGCCCTAATTGATGTTATGATCCATTCCAGAGCTGTTCAGTGGGGCTGGGGTCAGGGCTCTGTGCAGTTACTGGAGTTTCTTTAAATCAGGCTTCTCTTCATGTCTTTATAGATCTTGCTTTGTTCACAGGGGCACAGTCATGCTGAAACAAGAAATGGCCTTCTCTAAACTGATGGGAGCACATACGTTATTTTATACTATATTATATATTTTATACACCGATCAGGCATAACATTATGACCCTTGTTTCTACACTCACTGTCCATTTTATCAGCTCCACTTACCATAAAGTAGCACTTTGTAGTTCTACAATTACTGACTGTAGTCAATCTGTTTCTCTACATACTTTTTTAGCCTGCTTTCACCCTGTTCTTCAATGGTCAGGACCCCCACAGGACCACCACAGAGCAGGTATTACTTAGGTGGTGGATCATTCTCAGCACTGCAGTGACAATGACATGGTGCTGGAGTTTTTAAATACCATGTCCACTCACTGTCCACTCTATTAGACACTCCTACCTAGTTGGTCCACCTTGTAGATGTAAAGTCAGAGACGATCGCTCATCTATTGCTGCTGTTTGAGTTGGTCATCTTCTTGACCTTCATCAGTGGTCACAGGACGCTGCCCACGGGGTGCTGTTGACTGGATGTTTTTGGTTGGTGGACTATTCTCAGTCCAGCAGTGACAGTGGGGTGTTTAAAAACTCCATCAGCGCTGCTGTGTCTTAACCACTTATACCAGCACAACACACACTAACACACCACCACCATGTCAGTGTCACTGTAGTGCTCTGAATGATCCACCACCTAAATAATACCTGCTCTGTGGTGGTCCTCGGAGAGTCCTGCCCATGGAAGAACAGCATGAAAAGGGTCTAACAAAGCATGTAGAGAAACAGATGGACTACAGTCAGTAATTGTAGAACTACAAAGTGCTTCTATATGGTAAGTGGAGCTGATAAAATGGACAGTGAGTGTACAAACAAGGGGGTGGTTTTAATGTTATGGCTGATCAGTGTATAATCCAATAATCACCAAAAACAAGGTTGTCAGCAGGTCTTTGACTTTCCACAGTCAAGTGAGCAATAGATTTAAAGCCTCTAATCCAAAATGAAGACCTTGATGGAGAAAATAATGAAGAAATAAGCAAGAGCAAAGACTTGACAATGCCTGTTTTAACTGCTTGACTGACCTTATTATTATTATTAATATTATTATTATTATTATTATTATTATTATTATTATTACTATTATTTTCTCACCGACCCTGCCAAAACACCACCTGTTCCACGTCATTTGTAATGTGTACAGTCTAACTAGCCCTATTAATTTGGCAAATTATTTATTTTTTTTGGAGTTTGTTCACATGTTTTCATGGCTTTACTGCAGGTACTCCTGTTTTATTCTTAGCATCCAAAAACAGAACAGAGGTTCAACTGGGTACACTAAATTGCTAGCTAAATCAATACATTGTGTGATGTTATGTAATGTACTAGCTCCCAGCCCAGGGTGTGTATCAGCCAGCACCCACACACAAGGTCAGAATGTCATTCATTACCCTTTCAATAATACATATGTTACAATGTTATTGCATATTTAATGCCGTTATTAGACAGAGCAGCAATCACCGGCCATCACATAATCATTCAGTCATTTACGATCAAGGATGTTGAAGGACACTCAGGGTATCTAGAGAAAATCAACTCAAACATGCCAAACTCCACAGTCAGTAAACATTTGGGTCACTGGATCTGTGAACTGGATCTGTGTGAGCCTCAGAATGATCAATACAATCATCACCATTCTTAATTGAAATGGCAGTACTTACAGGTAGTTTTGGTATAGAAACAGGTCATGGGGTTCATTCCCAGGCTTTAGTTAATCCATGCAAAGATACACTAGCATGTCAGTGATGCAAATAGTTATCTGGTTTTCTAAGGTCTAAAACATGCCAGCAGGTGGGCTAGCTTCTCCAATTTGCCCCCTTGGTAAAGAAGTGTGAATTTTTTTTTAATTGGAATGACTTAAAGATTCAAATTCATGGACAAACTGGGGTACAAACTGGGAATGTGTGCTGAAAAACATCCAAGTGAATCACAGTGAAACACTATCACCTCAGTCATTGACATTCACTAACAACTAGGGTTTATTTACAATAGCCCATCCTGCTATTGATTTTGGGATTTATGAGCAAAGGGAAACCAAAGAACCAGGTAAAGCCCATACAGGGCAAGGATGAACGTTGTGCCAAGCAGTACCAATTCACTGCCACATCACTCTGATTTTTCGAATGCTTATTTGAAGAACAATGACAGGCTGAACAGTTTGTTTCAACAAAGCATTTCATTCCTCGTATTCAAGTTCTTTATGTTTTGTTTTCAGAGCTATTGTTTATAGTGCTTATGAATACATGAATTGTGACTACGCAGAAGCCATACATAGCAGCATGATGGTTGTACCACACCTCAAAGGCAATCCAAACAACACATGAGATGTGTAACACGAACACATCTGACCTTTATCATTGTGCGGCAGGATTACACAAAAGCTGCAGTCAACATGCAGCGCTACAAAACACTGACTTCACCCCAGATTGGGTGTCATCAGTGGTGAAAACAGATTACTGTTGTGCTGAGGCCCCTGTCATTACACAAACACACCTACACACACACATACACACACACACACGTGTACTTTACCAACAGCCCAAAAGAACAAACTGTTTTCTTTAAGACAGTAAAGCCACAGAGTTAATGTTGTAAGTATATGACATCTACAGTTAAAAGAAAAAAGTTTATGAACCCGTTGTAATAAGTTATATTTCTGCATTATAAGTTCTAACAATACACTTAATCTGTTTAAACTAAGAACACACATACACAAATCTTTGATTTATTCTTTGCAGTCTAGAAATACTGTGTTTCCTTTGTCAGCTGATTAGACCTGTACAACATTGAGGAGGAAATTTAGAAAAGTTCTTGTGTGAACAGCCTCTTCTAGTCATGCCAAAGCATCTACATTGGGGTAAGTTGTAAACTTATGCCTAGTTCTCACTACACGATCTTTGCCCTGATTTTTGCTCGCCGACTGGTCAGCGCTAGATTTGCCGGCTCGGGAGCAACTCCGTGTTTGCTCGGCGATCGAAACTCGGCTCTTGATCGCTATGTGTGAACTACCCAACAACTCGATCCGAGCGGCTTGCCGAGCGTTGTCAGATATCTGGATCTGAGTTGCCCGACTGGCAATGAGTGCTATGTCGAACAGCCAATGAGAATGTAAGATACGGGGTGAGGGGAAACGCAGGGGAGGAGTGTAAAAAGGTGGGACAGGGGTGTATAATAGTTTATATCAGAATTCATCGGCATACACACACGTTTTATACAGTATTTCTGACCTTATCGTTCTCTACAAAACGTAACACCAACGCTGCATTGCAAAAATTATTTATTAACCTCCAACTCACTATAGAACAACCCATGCTGGTCACGTTGCCAAATCCACTCAGATTCATCTATTTTTTCTCCTTGATTTTAAGCTGCATAGTACCACACCAACTTTGATCGCTCGCTGCTTGTTGATGTGCATTTTTGGACGTGGTATCATTAAACCCCTCGTCACTTCTCACGTTTGTTTTCGTGACCAAACGTAGTTTGGGAGACCAGAGAAGCTCACCTTCGATTCCAGTTGGTGATAGATGGTGTAGTGTGAAACCCCCTATCACCGATCAGTCAGGTAGTGTGAAATACACAACGACTTGAAAGACTCCCGGTTACAGGAGATCCAGTCGTGTAGTGTGAACTGTACAGCGACCTGACGACTTGGAAAGTCGTGTAGTGTGAACTTGGCATAAGTCTGTTTCAAATAATATATTTTCTCTTTTTTAAGCCATCATGTTGTTTGTGTCCTTTCATGTTTTAGATTGTCTTGTTGCAACTCCGGCTGACTTTGATCATCTTCAGGTGATGGGGTGTGACCCTGACATTCCACTGTAAATAAATAAATACAGCTTGTATTAACAACAACCACCCTACAGCACGTTCGAGAGATTTGCTTATGCCTGGTGCTGCCTCTCTTGGGTTCTTTTTCTTCTACATTAGCACTGAACGTAGTGCTCTTGGTGCTATATTTGCATGTTTCCCACTCCTAGGAATGGTCTTCCATTTGAAGACAAATTTACGTATCATGATCCAAGTCGGCTGGTTCTTAAAAACTAGTTTTATATTACCTTATACAATTCTATGGTTTTCTAAGGTTTTAAAATGACACCACAAATCAAGTCAAAGTAATTCTGACTGATCGATCAGTAGGATGGTCTCCTTCGGGATGTGCGATTGCCTTTAAAGTCACCAAATCCCAACCCAAAAACCTATGTGGATTTTGGACAAAGCTCTTAAACAATGATCCTCACCACCACCATATAAACAGTTAATAAAAGAAAAAAATGATGTTCTATTTCTCCAGTATATTTCCAGGGAAGTATGCAATCTACACTAAAGTCAGAAATTGATGAACACTTGTAAATGATTCATATGTCTTTTTTTGTTTTTCTTTTGTATAGAAATAAATAAAGAAATAAAGATGCATTTATTTATTTATTTCATTTATTTATTTTTTTCTCTATGGGGGTTGGTGGGTTATAAAATTATAAACCTGTTGGGACATCCCCTCTTATTACTGCATTCGAGTGTTTCAGAAATCTTTTTGAATATTTATATAAAATCCATTCTATGCCTCCAACCATGTGGCAACACTTTTGGGAAGGTCCTTTACTGTTCCAGCATAACCGCCCCTTGTGCACAAAGCAAGGTTCATAAAGATGTTTGACACATTTGGTATGGAGGAATTCCAAAGCCCTAAACAGAACCCTGACATTGACTTCAATTAACACAGTATTTGTAAGGACTGGCACTGATTTTGGATGAGAATGAAGTGTGTAGTCACAAATTATTGACTTATTGATAATATCCATGGTTTTTTATAATGTCACACTTTTGATCATAGAGTATGCACAATTATACACCTAATATTTGTTTTTTAATCCCTTGGCTCTTTAATCCCTTGGCTCTCTAATAGACACTTTGTATAGTCATTATCAAGCTTCTGGTCCAACTCTGGTTGGAAATTTGACATGTACATTTAAAGCACTTAGCGAGTTACAATTGTAGCCATATACAATTTAAGCAATTAAAGGGTCTTACTCAAGAGCCCAAGTCCTACACAGTGGCAACCTGGCAGATGTAAGGCTTAAATTAGCAACCTTCCCGATTACTAGTGAAGTACCTTAACCACTGTGCTTTCTCTGCCCTGTTCAAGTGCTCTACTTAGCCTTATTATTATTATTATTATTATTATTATTATTATTATTATTATTATTATTAATGTGAGCCTGATTTGACCAGGAAACCCTTGGCGCAAGGCAGGAATACCCTGGACAGGGTGCCCATCCATTGCAGGGTTTTGGCCATAGCACCTCTTCCCCCAAGACATAGCCAATCATGTCTGTGTAGTGTCTTTCTCTTTCGACTGCTCCTGTATTTTAGGGGTCACCACAGCCAATCTGGTCCACATACAAGACTTTTTATGACTGATGCTCTTCCTGATGCAACCATATTTTTATACGGGCTTGGGACCGGCACAAAGAGAGCACTTACTAGTGCACCTCACAACTGCTAGGCTATTTTGGCCAACACCACCCCAGAATTTAGGTGAGGTGGTGAAGCAGTTAGGGTGGATGCAGCTCAGCTCCTTTGTTTGGGTTTGGGTTTGACCAAGGTTCTTGGTATTTTGGAAATGACTTGTTGTTTTACTTCACAGTTTCTTCAGAAATATGTGGAATTTTTATTATTCAACCCACTTACAGTGCACAATTCCACATGCAGCAAAACAGCCCCAGAGTGTAATACTATCACCGCCATACAGTGTTTCCTTCCCAAACACAGTTCTGGTCACTGTGGACAATTAACTCCATCTTTTATTTCATCTGACCACAAAACTCTTTTTCAGAATGATTTATCTTTGTCCGTTTGATCAGCAACTCATCAACATATTCAATGCCCATGTCAATGCAAGGTTGCCTGTGGACTGTAGACAGTGTTGCCTGTGTATTAGCATCTTGTCATTCATGGCAGACCTGAATTTAATGGTTCTTGAATTATATTTTACTATCCAAACAAATTTCCTCTCAGTATGGGAGGTAAAAGTTTAAGTTTTCTTACTGACCTTGGCAAGAGACCACAGTTCCATGGACTCTCGGCTTACAGACAACTGTTGGTACAGATGATTTTGAAAGTGATGTTGCCGTAACTGTAAGCAGTTTATTGCTAATGTTTATTTTGCTTGACACTTGTCCTTGCCTCTGCCCACATAAGGATAGGAATGCTGTCTGTCAGAAGAGAGGAATGCAGACATTGTTTCACAATAGCAGAAGAAAGAAGAAGATATTAGTGGTGTGAAAAGAAATGAGAGGCTGGTGCCACGAAAGGGTCACAACCTTTTCACAACAAGGGTGTGTAGTGTGTTTCTCAGGTAAACTTTTAATGGGTTTGTACTGGAACAAAAAAGCTTCCTTATAGCGTAATTACCTGAAATATTTAAACTGGCAGACAAACAACCCAGTGAGAGATTATAAAAGACTTACCCAAATACATGCTTTTGTAATGTGTGATGCATATTTCACTCAAGCTTCTGATGACAGACAACATGTTTATGTTTATTAAAAGATATTGATTTACAAATCCAAGGATATTCAATTTGCTGTCATAATGATAACTGGAGGACCCCTAAATTCTGGGAATGTGGACATTTTTGTTGGAATTTTCCGCTTGGGAGGCACAGTGGTAAACTCACTACCACTGGTATACAGGGTTCAAATACCCAGTGGTGCTATCGACCCATTTCAGTGTCTGTATATAGACACGATTGGCTACATCACGATTGGAATGTCTGAGGACCCATGATGGATTGGCATTATGTCCAAGGTGTGTTATTGCATTTTGTCCAGTGATTCATGGGGGACCGGACCTGACATGACCCTGATGAGGACAAAGTGGTGGTAATAATGAAAAAGAAATTCAGTTTACTGCTTAAATCACTGGTTTTCTTTTATTAGTTACTGAACACACACTTTACTGTTCACTTCATGAACATTAACACACCACGGTGGCACAGTGGCTCGATGGGTAGCACTGTCACAGCAAGGTCATGGGTTTGATCCCCAGGTGGGGCAGTCCGGGTTCTTTCTATGTGGAGTTTGCATGCTCTCCCCGTGTCTGTGTGGATTTCCTCCGGGAGCTCCGGTTTCCTCCCACGGTCCAAAGACATGCAAGTGAGGTAAATTGGAGACACTAAATTGTCCATGACTGTGTTTGACATTTAACTTGTGAACTGATGAATCTTGTGTTACGAGTAACTACTGTTTCTGTCATGAATGTAACCAAAATGTGTAAAACATGACAAAGAGGACATTGGAGAAAGCTGACCCATCTGTTTGGGTAGTGTAGTAACATGACATAATACAGCTCCATGCTATGGCAGACCATGTATTTAAATCTGTAGTCTGCTAGAAATTTTGATAGTTATTAATTTTTCCACATGATATTTGTATAAATAATCATCAATATTGTGTCATTCAGCCACAATATTTATTGTTACTGTGTCAGTCCATTTCTTGTGAGCTACAGCCCAGACATGTTCAATTTGTTTCTATTATTAGGTATATTATTATTATTATTATTATTATTATTATTATTATTATTATTATTATTATTATTATTATTACTACTACTACTGCTATTATTAATATTATTACTACTATTATCATTACTATTATTATTACTACTACTACTACTACTACTACTACTACTAATACAATATTATAAATAATAATAATAATAATAATAATGATTCTTTGTGATTTACTTGATTTTACATTTTTAAAAATATAACGATGAACATAAAACCCAATTTCCAAAGAAGGACAGTATGCAAATGTAAATCAAAGCTATAAAATAAAACAATTTGCCAGAACTTTTTAACCTGTATTAACTTAAAAACAGTACTCTATATAAACAGTACTATTTAAAATAAGTATTATAGAAATTGACATAGATAAAAAGTAAAATTTTCCCAGTTCTTGCTTGATGTAACATTTGATTGAACAGTCTAGAGTCAACGTTTTTGAGTATTGCACTTCATGGGAGACCAGTCTGGAGTGCAGACACATCAGTCTGTCACCTGCACTCTCTTACTACAAAGCCATGCTGTTATAAGACCTACAGAATGTGGCTTGGCACTGTCTTACTAAAACAAGCAGGGACGTCCCTGAAAAACATTTAAATGGAAGCATGTGTGACTCCAAAATGCGTACGTACAAAGTTACACACGCCTTTGGCACAAACACACCTCATACCATGACAAGTGCTGGCTTTTGAACATTACGTTGGTAAAACTCAGGATGGTTCTTTTCCTCCTTGGCATTGAGAACATGATGTATGTCATTCCATTTTAAAATGTGTACTCATCAGGCCACAGCCACATTTTTGAACTTTTCATCTTAGATAAGTTGGAGCCCAGAATTGTCTGCAGCATTTCTGGATATTGTTAATAAATGGAAATGGTACAAGGCTCATGTGGTTTTATTCATTACAGCAGCATGTCAAGTTTTTATCTGAAGGTTTAAAAATCACAAACATTCAATATTGTATTTTTTTTTCAGCCTTGCCCTTCATGCTCATCTCATCAATCTTTTAGTAATGTTATGGCTGTAGATGGCAAAGCTCCCAAATTCAATACAACTGTGCATGGGAAAGTGGTGTTTTTAAACTTTTGAACTATTTACTCACACATGTATTTTTTTCCAAAGAAGCAAAGTTGACCCACCATTCATCAAAAATAACTAAGCCATTTATTGATGCTACCTTTAAACCCAATGATGTATCCTGTTCACCTGATTTCACTATTTTCTTTAACATTTGTGACAATGAGTGACAGGTATCAAATTTGGAATAAGCATTTATATTTTAAAAAATCTAATCTATTTAAATAATCTATGAGTTGATAAAGTGTGCTGCACTGCTTCTGATTAAGTACATGTAAGTACCTGGTTAGGGTTGCAGTGGGTCCAATTTATTTAGATTAAGGACTGGTGACCTGTCTGGGGTGTTTCCTGCCTATCACAGGGCAGACACACACACACACACACACACACTTAGGTAATTGAAGCTTCAAAAATTGTCCCGACAGCAGGAAATTTGGAGGAAAGAACCCTGGCTGCCTGGCCAGGGGACTCAAACCCAGGCCCTTCTTGCTGTGAGATGACAGGGTTACCCACTGCACCTCTGGGCTGTTTTATTACAGTTTAACTTAATAAAATTAAATGACATCCAGTGTTTAAAATCCTGTAAAGAGTTTAACAGATTAATAGTCGGAAAGAAGCTTTGAGGTGAGTACTAAGATAACTATAGACATTAAACTGTAAACCATGCCTGTGAATTATAGAGCCAAGTGGTACCATATAAATCATAAATAAAAGAGAACCTAAAACTGAGCCCTGTGGCACACCTTGATAGACTGGAGCTGAGTTGGATTTGAATTTACCAATGCAAATAATCTGCTGCCTCTTAAGAAGGAAAGATCTGAACCAGACTAAGGTTGTTCTACAGATGTCTAGATAAGATTCAAAATCTGATAGTAAAATATTGTAGTTAACTCTGTCAAATGCACGCTCTGTACTGTTGCATAGGTGGCAACCTTACTGAAAAGACTCAAGTAATTGGCAGTTATAGTTGAGCAGCCACTAGCTTTTCATGTCAAGAATAGATTTTTAATGATTAGAGGTAAAAGTGGTGGTTCTCAAAAAGAGAGGAACCAAAAGTATTTGGACAGCTGACCATGAGCTTGTTGGACATCCAATTTCAAAAACAAATGGTATTAAATTGGTATGACCTCTATGTGATATTTTCAGCTGTATCAACAGCCACAGTCAAAAGAGCATTTTTTTTTGTATGGCTGGTTCAGAGCTGTTCAGTGGGGCTGAGGTCAGGACAACTGGAGTTTCTTTAAACTGAGCTTTTCTTCATGTCTTTATAGTGCTTGCTTTGTGCAAAGGGGCATAGTCACACTGGAACAGGAAAGGGTCTTCCATAAACTGTTGCTGCAATTTTTTACATAATTTAGTGGAAATAGACAAGTAGACAACTGTAAGGTCAGTTTTATCAAGTTGCTCAAGGCGTCTCCCACTTGTTTTCATGGCTCTGAGTTCAGCGGTGTGCCATGGTGAAGCATGGGTAGCATTGCAGAATAAAGACTATAGTTTGTAGTAAGAAATTGACTTTTTCACCCTGTGTGTTGGTGCTGGTTACCCATGTTTCTTGAGAAACGTAATGGCAAGATATTCAAAACGTAAAAGCTTTTAAAAGACCAACAGTAGAAACCACACAGAGATATCTCCCATAGCCAAGATAGCAAGTCAGGTCACTACACCGCTATTGCTTTGTGATGGTTGGCTGCACAGATGGGTCAGCTTTCTCCAATGCCCTCTGTTTAAAGTATTCTGTAGCAGACTTGCCCCTGATGATGCAATCCATATCATGGTGTCAATCCAGCTTATTTTTGGTCTTTTTCATCGTCTGAGTCCTTCCACAAGTACAAATCTAAATAATTGTTTGGTTGCTGTCAGGTTTCATAGAGAAAAAATCCAATTTCCTATCAACAATTAGATCGTTAAGCAAGATGGCTTTATTTGTGAGTGACCTACAGCATTGAAAATGCAACATTAACTGTAACAGTTTCTGTAAAAACATACACAGATCAGCCATAACATTAAAACCACCTCCTTGTTTCTACACTCACTGACCATTTTATCAGCTCCACTTACCATATAGGAGCACTTTGTAGCACTACAATTACTGACTGTAGTCCATCTGTTACAGAGCACTACAGAGCAGGTATTATTTAGGTGGTGGATGATTCTCAGCACTGCAGTGACACTGACATGGTGGTGGTGTGTTAGTGTGTGTTGTGCTGGTAAGGGTGGACCCGACACAGCAGCGCTGCTGGAGTTTTTAAATACTGTGTCCACTCACTGTCCACTCTATTAGACACTCCTACCTAGTTGGTCCACCTTGTAGATGTAAAGTCAGAGACAATTACTAATCTATCGCTGCTGTTTGAGTTGGTCATCTTCTAGACCTTCATCAGTGGTCACAGGACGCTGCTCATGGGGCGCTGTTGACTGGATATATTTTTGGTTGGTGGACTATTCTCAGTCCAGCAGTGACAGTGGGGTGTTTAAAAACTCTGCATTGAGAACAATCCACCACCCAAATAATACATACTCTGTAATGGTCTTATCCACCCCCTAAATAATACCTGCTCTGTGGTGGTCCTGTGGGGGGTCCTGACCATTGCAGAACAGCATGAAAGGAGGCTAACAAAGCATGCAGAGAAACAGATGGACTACAGTCAGTAATTGTAGAACTACAAAGTGCTTTTATGTGGTAAGTGGAGCTGATAAAATGGACAGTGTGTGTAGAAACAAGGAGGTGGTTTTAATGTTATGGCTGATCAGTGTATATCACTACTAAAATACAGGACAGTGATCATGAGACAAACCTGCATATTTAAAATGTTAACTGATTATAAACATGTTTTAGTTTAGTGTTTGTGATGCTAACCAAATGGCTGGCTGATTTGATCTTTTGTAATTGGTAGGGCCAGTCTAAGGCCACTGTTCCCTGGATGCTCATGTTGCCACCATGCTGCCCACTAGTTTAGTGCATTCTCACTGTAATGCTTTAGGTTTTTAAACCTTGACTTTTGAAACAAGTCAGTCAGAACATGGAAATGCAATGTCGGGAATGTAACCCTGTTGTACAGAATTTCATCCCAAGAACAAATCTCCTGACTCTGTTTTACAGCCCTCAAGCACATAGTCATAGAAAGCTTACTTAACAGTGGATATTGGCAGTAATGACAGTAATACACAGGCAGCTTCTGATTTATGGCAGGCCTGATTTAGGGTGGTTCTGGGATTATCTTTCCATCCAGACAAGATTCCATTAAGCATAAGGTGACATAAGGTTTTCCTCCCACCCCAACAACACCCATATCACTGTTCTTTCTAATGTGTCAGACTACACCTATTTATATGAACATGGTGAAGTCACCAGCTACCATGAATCACCAATAAGAAATAAGAATGTCATGCTAATGATCAAATTAAAGAAGTGTGGACCTTTATTTATTATCAAAACAGTAATCTACACTATATTGCCAAAAGTATTAGCTCGTCTGCCTTCACACGCATATGAACTTGAGTGACATCCCATTCTTAATCCATAGGGTTTAATATGATGTCGGCCCACCCTTTGCAGCTATAACAGCTTCAACTCTTCTGGGAAGGCTTTCCACAAGGTTTTGGAGTGTGTTTATGGGAATTTTTGACCATTCTTCCAGAAGTGCAACTGTGAGGTCAGACACTGATGTTGGATGAGAAGGCCTGGCTCGCAGTCTCCGCTCTAATTCATTCCAAAGGTGTTCTATCGGGATGAGGTCAGCACTGGTGCACAGTCATGTTGGAACAGGAAGGGGCCATCCCCAAAAAGGGGCCGAGCCCAACTCCTGAAAAACAACCCCACACCATAACCCCCCCTCCACCAAACTTTACACCTGGCACAATGCAGTCAGACAAGTACCGTTCTCCTGGCAACTGCCAAAACCAGACTCGTTCATCGGATTGCCAGACGGAGAAGCGTGATTCGTCACTCCAGAGAACACGTCTCTACTGCTCTAGAGTCCAGTGGCGGTGTGCTTTACACCACTGCATCCGACGCTTTGCATTGCGCTTGGTGATGTAAGGCTTGGATGCAGCTGTTCGGCCATGAAAACCCATTCCATGAAGCTCTCTACACACTGTTCTTGAGCTAATCTGAAGGCCACATGAAGTTTGGACCACTGGTTTTAATCTGGGCAGGGGTGTAGCAGGTCTGGCTTCCCCTGGAATCACTGTGCACATCACCCCTGGCAGGATGCCAATCCATAACATGGTCTTGGCTACCAACCCAAAGACATAGTCTATCATGTCTGCATGTAGATGCCTGATCTGATTTGAACCCTGGATCTCAGCAATAGTGGGCTACAATGATTCACTGCTGCGCCACCTGTGCGCCCAGGATATAATTTATTTATTTGATAGGACGGCACGGTGGCTAAGTGGGCAGCTCTGTCGCCTCACAGCAAGAAGATCCTGGGTTCTATCACCAAGTGGGGCGGTCAAGGTCCTTTCTGTGCGGAGTTTGCATGTTCTCCCCATGTCTGCATCGGTTACCTCCCACAGTCCAAAGACATGCAAGTGAGGTGAACTGTAGACACTAAATTGTCCATGACTGTGTTTGATATAACCTTGTGAACTGATGAATCTTGTGTAATGAGTACTGTTCCTGTCATGAATGTAACCAAAGAGTGTAAAACATGACATTAAAATACTAATAAACAAACAATTTATTTATATAATTAATCTTATATACCTGTTAGCAATGGATGTGATGTGAACTCAGTGATTGAGGGGGTGTCCACATTCTTTTGACCAAATAGTCTTTATAAAAATTTACATTAACTGAATCTTTATCCTAAAAATAGTGTCAGAAATGCTTAATTCAATTTTGTATATATTAATGTGACTCTGTTTAACTGAATGATGTCACGTTTAATAAAAGGTAAGTAATAAGGTTTCATAAATCCTAAAGTAAACCCCCCTTCCTAACAAAATGTGCTGGTGCATGTCCATGTTGTTTAAAAACAATCTGCATGAGCCACAGTGTCGTGACAGCATGCGATTAGATGTTTACCACACTCGCTGTCTTTCACAAGCTCATGAATGTCACGACTGACAAAACGCGTGCTATTACTCCATACGCTTGTGTCAGACGTTGCTATGATATATCACACTCATGCCAAGGCATGCACATTCACTCTTATTTCCGAAGAAGATTTAAACTTACAGGTAAGACGTTCTATTCAGACTGAATGTCGTGTTTGGTATTTCACATGAAAGAGATCACAAAAGATTAATATTTTATTTTAGTCTAACTGTTCATCTGGAAAATTGCGTTTTTGTCCATTTATTTTTGCCATGAGCATAAAATTACAGTTAAAATTAAATGACAGCATACGCCTGTTAAATACATCTATGTCATGAAATCCACCATCTACAGTCAACTAAGCTTGACCAAAGTTTGTTGCTGATCACATGGACAATTTCCCAGTACATAGCTTCTAACCCAATGGCGATATAAACCTTGCTTGACTGTTGACAGTGTCACCCATGTTTCAGTGGCTGTTAATTCATGCCAGACCTGCTTTGTTAATGGTACTTGGCTTACACCTGACTATACAAACAATTTTCTTTGATTATAAGGTTTCAGTTTTCTGACCTGCTCAAAAAGACCACTATTCCATCCCCATATAAATATGACAAATCAGCCTTATTTATATGGGCATGGAGATTTTTATTTAGCCAGTCACTGAAGCAGAACAGCTGCAATTCATATATGACATAAGACAATGTTTTCTACATTTACATACATGGCATTTAGCAGACATTGGCATTTTTTATCCAAAGTGATTTACAGTTGTGATTATTTGAAGGCTAAGGACCTTAATCATGGGTCCAACAGTTGCATCTTGGTGGTGGGGGGGCTTAAACCAACAACTTTCTGATCTTTTGTCCAGTACCTTTACAGCTAAACTACCACTGGCCACATGTGAACTTTAACTGGGGACAAAAAAAGAGGGTTAATATTATGGATGGTATGCAGGTAGCATTGGTGCACATAGTAGTGAGTAGGAACATAGGTGAGTGTGTGATGCCCTGTGATATAGTGGTACCTTGTTGTCCAGGATGTATCCACAGACTTGTGGCCAGTGTTTCCATGTGTCTTCTTATTTGCCAGGACCCAGATCAGAATACTGAAGACAAAAAAATAAGTGTTAATATTTGCATTTTAATTTCACTGTAACGAGGCGCTCAGGTGGTACAGTGGTTTATTACACTTGTCCACCACCACTGAGATCTGGGTTTGAATCTTGTCTGTGTAGATGCCTGGTTGGCCGATAGTACAGCTACTATTGACTATCTCTGGGGGATAGCGAAAGCCCTAAAATGAATTGGCACTGAGGGTATTACTACCTAGTGGCCAGTATATACCAATGAAACCAGACCAGACATGACCCTAAATAAGATAAAGCGCTTGATGAATTAAAAAATGGGGGGAAAAACCTAAACCTAGGAGCAAGCTAAAGTAGCCAATCCACCTTCTGCATGTGAGGTGGGAGAAATCCCAGAGGAAGCCCACATGGAGCCAGGAGAACATATTAAACTTTGCCAGACAGTGATCACAGATGTGTCTGTGTGGCTTTCCTCTAAGCCATCCATTCCCTACCACCTCAAGAAAATGCTGGTAGGTGGATTAACTAAGTGGTTATGGATTTGCCCAGCTCACCCCTACTGTGTTTACATCAGCCTCCACTCTTCTGGGAGGACCTTCCACTAGATTTTGAAGTGTGTCTGTGGGAATTTATGCCCATTTAGACAAAATAGTAGAAGAAAAAAGATAGAAGATATACTTTATTTGTCATATATACATATACAAATGTACAGTACAATGAGATTATTTCTTTGCATATCCCAGCTTGTTTGGAAGCTGGGGTCAGAGCGCGGGGTCAGCCATCGTACGGCGCCCCTGGAGCAGAGAGGGTTAAGGGCCTTGCTCAATGACCCAACAGTGGCTGCATAGCAGAGCCTGGATTTGAACCGCCAATCTTCCGGTTGATAGCCCAAAGCTAGGCTACCACTGTCTCAAATTGTTAATAGCTGATATTTAAAGCATTAAGAGATTCTTAAATAATGAAATAAAAATGTGGATGAATAAATCTCAATACAAAAAAAGAAATAAAAATGCATTACATACATCAAACTACATTTAAAATATGCTAACAATTAGTTGTGATTTGGCAACCATTGGGATTATTTGTTGAAGGTGTGTACACATTTTACCTGGGTAAATTTAGAATAGTCATTCTTTTACTGTAAAGTAACTGAAGACATTTGAATGGATTAATGGAAATTGTCTGAATCTTGGATTGACGCATTGCGTTGTGCACTTTTCAAACATGTTGTGTTTAGTACTAATGGACACTATCTACCCACATGCCTTTCAATAATGTAATCTGGATGAATGGCAAAATCATACTGCTATTTATTCACCTCCACACCCTGTATGCACTAATACAGTATCTACAGTCATTATTCAAGAATTATTTACACACTCATGTTGGGATAAGCCTGACAGGCCAGCTGAATACACCTATGAGTGTACCTCCAAGTACAAAGTATTTGGACACCAGATCATGAGCTTGTTGGACATCCTATTTTAAAACCCAAATGTGACCTGTGCATGTGATATTTTCAGCTATAATAACAGCCACTCTTCTGAGAAGGCTTCTCACAAGATTCTGAAGTATGTATGTGGGGATTTGTGCATTTGATTCATGATGATTGGGTACTGATGCTGGTCAAGGAAGCCTGAATTGATGTCTCAGTTCATTCCAAAATTGTTCAGTGGGGCTGAGGTCAGGGCTCTGTGCAGGCCACTGGAGTTTCTTTAAACTGAGCTTTCCTTTATGTCTTTAGAGATCTTGCTATATGCTGGAACATTCATGGAAAGGGCATTCCCTGAACTGTTGCTGCAAATTTGAAAGCATAACATAAGCATAATATACAGTGTATCACAAAAGTGAGTACACCCCTCACATTTCTGCAAATATTTCATTATATCTTTTCATGGGACAACACTATAGACATGAAACTTGGATATAACTTAGAGTAGTCAGTGTACAGCTTGTATAGCAGTGTAGATTTACTGTCTTCTGAAAATAACTCAACACACAGCCATTAATGTCTAAATAGCTGGCAACATAAGTGAGTACACCCCACAGTGAACATGTCCAAATTGTGCCCAAATGTGTCGTTGTCCCTCCCTGGTGTCTCCCTGGTGTCGTGTCAAGGTCCCAGGTGTAAATGGGGAGCAGGGCTGTTACATTTGGTGTTTTGGGTACAATTCTCTCATACTGGCCACTGGATATTCAACATGGCACCTCATGGCAAAGAACTCTCTGAGGATGTGAGAAATAGAATTGTTGCTCTCCACAAAGATGGCCTGGGCTATAAGAAGATTGCTAACACCCTGAAACTGAGCTACAGCATGGTGGCCAAGGTCATACAGCGGTTTTCCAGGACAGGTTCCACTCGGAAGAGGCTTCGCCAGGGTCGACCAAAGAAGTTGAGTCCACGTGTTCGGCGTCATATCCAGAGGTTGGCTTTAAAAAATAGACACATGAGTGCTGCCAGCATTGCTGGAGAGGTTGAAGACGTGGGAGGTCAGCCTGTCAGTGCTCAGACCATACACCGCACACTGCATCAACTCGGTCTGCATGGTCGTCATCCCAAAAGGAAGCTGACGCACAAGAAAGCCAGCAAACAGTTTGCTGAAGACAAGCAGTCCAAGAACATGGATTACTGGAATGTCCTGTGGTCTGACGAGACCAAGATAAACTTGTTTGGCTCAGATGGTGTCCAGCATGTGTGGCGGCGCCCTGGTGAGAAGGACCAAGACAACTGTATCTTGCCTACAGTCAAGCATGGTGGTGGTAGCATCATGGTCTTGGGCTGCATGAGTGTTGCTGGCACTGGGGAGCTGCAGTTCATTGAGGGAAACATGAATTCCAACATGTACTGTGACATTCTGAAACAGAGCATGATCCCCTCCCTTCGAAAACTGGGCCTCATGGCAGTTTTCCAACAGGATAACGACCCCAAACACAACCTCCAAGATGACAACTGCCTTGCTGAGGAAGCTGAAGGTAAAGGTGATGGACTAAACACAATTGAGCACCTGTGGCGCATCCTCAAGTGGAAGGTGGAGGAGTTCAAGGTGTCTAACATCCACCAGCTCCGTGATGTCATCATGGAGGAGTGGAAGAGGATTCCAGTAGCAACCTGTGCAGCTCTGGTGAATTCCATGCCCAGGAGGGTTAAGGCAGTGCTGGATAATAATGGTGGTCACACAAAATATTGACACTTTGGGCACAATTTGGACATGTTCACTGTGGGGTGTACTCACTTATGTTGCCAGCCATTTAGACATTAATGGCTGTGTGTTGAGTTATTTTCAGAAGACAGTAAATCTACACTGCTATACAAGTTGTACACTGACTACTCTAAGTTATATCCAAGTTTCATGTCTATAGTGTTGTCCCATGAAAAGATATAATGAAATATTTGCAGAAATGTGAGGGGTGTACTCACTTTTGTGATACACTGTATATATATATACTGTATATATATATACAGGTATATATATATATATATATATATATATATATATATATATATATATATATATATATATATATATATATATATATATATATATATATATATATATATATATATATATAAATAGAGAGAGAGAGAGAGAGAGAGAGAGAGATAGCCATAACATTAAAACCACCTCCTAGTTTCTACACTTACTGTCTATTTTATCAGCTCTACTTACCATATAGAAGCACTTTGCAGTTCTACAATTACTGACTGTAGTCTATCTGTTTCTCTACATGCTTTGTTAGCACCTTTCATGCAGTTCTTCAATGGTCAGGACCCCCACAGAGCAGGTATTATTTAGGTGTTGGATCATTCTCAGCACTGCAGTGACACTGACATGGTGGTGGTGTGTTAGTGTGTGTTGTGCTGGTATGAGTGGATCAGACACAGCAGCACTGCTGGAGTTTTTAAATACCGTGTCCACTCACTGTCCACTCTATTAGACACTCCTACCTAGTCGGTCCACCTTGTAGATGTAAAGTCAGAGATGATCGATAAAATGGACAGTGAGTGTAGAAACAAGGAGGTGGTTTTAATGTTATGGCTGATCAGTGTATATATATATATATATATATATATATATATATATATATATATATATAAAATATACAAATTAGAAGAGGTGTCCCAATATTTTTGTCCATGAAGTGTGTATCACCAAGACATAATGCAGCTGAAAATATCTGGTAAGCTGACGCCACCTGCTTGCCTGTTATGAAAATCGTTTGCATAGGTGCGCACAGGTAAAGCCGTCTCACGCACACACGCGGCCCCGCCTACACAGGTAGATGATTTGTCAGGTCTACTAGACTGAATAATTCGAATAAATAGCAAGACAGAAGATTTAGTATTTTAGATTTTACAGCTTGACAGAATTCACATGTGTGTGCAGTCTGTTAAAGTCTTGTTTCTATTTTAATATTATTTTTATTTCTTATTTTGTTCATTTTGGTGGGTCAGGTTGAAGAAACGCGACGCTCCGCCTCTGTAGGCAGGTCTCGAGGTGTCAGAGCGTTATATTAGACAGCTTGCTTTCAGATAGGCTAATATGTGAGCTCTCACTTGCACAGGTAGTGCGTCGTTCCAACAGAAGTTGGATCAAGCGCTCGTTCAGTCGGCTTTCAGACTTTACAAGAGCTCGCTTTGAACCGTTTGAAGTTTACTCAGGGGATTTTGTCAAAGCCGGGAGGTGCGACCATGAAGCTGGAGGTGTTCCGTGGCGCGCATCACCATGCAAAAGCACCAGAGACGTGCAGCGACGCGGAGACCAGCGTCCCCTCTCCACTTTCCATTGAGGATGAATTGGGCTCGGATGGAGACTGCGCGGCGCACAGCCCTTGCGCACCTGCCGCATCTTCCTTAGCGATCTCCTCCAGCTCGGCATGCTCTGAGAGCAAGGACAAGGGCAAGCCGTATACGCGCCGACCCAAGCCGCCGTATTCCTACATCGCCCTGATTGCCATGGCCATCCGAGATTCGAACTCTGGCCGCCTGACGCTCGCTGAGATCAACGACTACCTCATGCGCAAGTTTCCGTTCTTCCGCGGATCCTACACGGGCTGGCGCAACTCTGTGCGCCACAACCTGTCGCTCAACGATTGCTTCCTAAAGGTTCTGCGCGATCCGTCTCGGCCCTGGGGCAAGGACAACTACTGGATGCTGAATCCGCATAGCGAGTACACGTTCGCTGATGGAGTTTTTCGGAGACGCAGGAAGCGCATCGCTAAGAAGCCGGGGCGGGAGCAGGACGACATGGCAAGTGGAGACTCCCCGAACTCCATCCATGCTTCAGCTTCCTCCAGTGCCAAGTTCACCAGCCCGTTCGCCATTGACAGCATCCTCAGTCGTCCGTTTAGGAGAAATGAACAGCCGCAGCAACAGCAGCAGCCCTGTGCGCCAGACGACGTCCAGACAAGCGTTTGGTCTTACATCACACGAGGGACTCCAGTTCATGCGCTCCGGGCGTACGGCATGATGGGCGTCTCGTTTGAAGAAATGGCCGTCCGGCATCAAAGGGACACTGTCGGCTCAGAGTGCCTACCGGTCGCCCGGTTTGCGCCGACCACTGCACATGCGCAGAGTTCTTCGACCAAAACCGGTGGCCTCCATTCGTTTCAAATAGACTACTTACTGTCCTAATGGCGTGAGCTCCTTTGTAGGACAAGTTGCACTTTAAACGTACTGTACCTGACAATGGACAGAATACATTTCATCCCGAAGTGTCCAGCAGTTTTTTTGGACAGTTTTGGCATCACATAGCTTATGAAACGCACAGATAAACCCAGCTGTCATACAAGGTTGTTATGTTTTACATACAGGGGGCAAACAGAAACACAGTCATATGACGTTAAAATTGTACTCAATCGGTCGATGGTTTGTTTACTGGTGTCCAATGTTATTTAATAAGAGTTTTATGGCTGTTATTCCATTCCATATTTGCAAATATGCAATAAATAACATCAAAATGCCTTATTAAAGGACAGTCATGGTTACGTTAAGAAGAGGGTGTCTAAAACATTCAAATTCTGCCTTGACTCGTGCTCAGTGTGTCATAACAAAGATCATTTGAACATAACATACCATTCCCACAATATACAACCATTCTATGACGTCACGACTAAACCAGAATTTGACCAACAGACGCTGTGAAGTGTAAACAAAGTTGTTTTCTCCCCAGTAAAGAGGTGAACCTCAGCCCTTACCGCCAAACTAAATGCTGTACCATACTAAATGTATTTATATTGTTAGTCGTTGGCCTGTATGATTTGCTTATTTGAAATGTTGCTTGTTTGAAAACAAGAATTTGCCTAAAAGGAAATTACGTCTTTGCTTGGTCTGTGCAATGCTATGTGAAAGCTGATGCTGTATTTGCCAAGGTTTATTGACAAGCTCAGCTCTGCCTGTAAACTGGACAGCACTGTTTATGTCTACTGAAAGAATGCATGCGAGTTTTATACTGAATAATAAAATGTTTTAAATGACCAGTAATTATTTTTACATTTGCAGTCTTGTAATAAAAGAATTTGAGTTTATTCCTGTCTGAACAGAACTTTCTTTGGAGACAGTGTAACCACCTTCAACTTTCTATTTCTAAATTTCACTCAAAATATTTCAGTATTAAATAAGATTTATTGCAATGAGTTATTAAGGACTAATACCTGATACCTGATACCATATCAATTAAACTGATGTGTTTTTTTAGTTTTTTAGTTTTCAGGTGTTCAGGTGTTCAGGTGAATGAGTTTGTTTGCATGTAAGTGGTTTACATAAGACAAAGTGAAAGACGATTATAAACTGATGTGTACACTGATAACATTTATTGCACTGTATACTGAGTGCACTGTATACTAATTACTATAGTTGAAGAGAAAGAAAACATTAGTCAATTAAAGACCTATTGTTAACCTAAAATGTACATTAATAATACATAATAGACATATTACCAGTAACAGTGATTCTTGAACACACTTTAAGTCCTTACAATAAATTCACCCCTGAATTATTGCATAATCAGTGCATGTAATGTAAGTTAAACTTAAACACAGTCTACCATACTTGGCACGTAAAATACATTAACTGTATTATTTATTAAGAAAGAAATAATGGATTTTATTTCAATTTAGGGCATACATTAAGCTTAATCAGAGTATTTTCACAGTAAAAAGAATTGTTATACCCCATAGCCCATGTTTTTCCCCTCCAAAGCAGTACAAATACAGTATATTTACAATAAAAATTAAGGTTTTCTGTTTTGTAAAGCACTAAATACAGTACATAATAAGAAATTGTATCCACTAGTTAAAAGAAGACACCAAAACTGTATCCGTTGTTTAGAGCACCCGACGACATTCTGTTAGAGAAGGAAAAAAAATACATTTAATACAGTCCTAAACCTCACATTATAATAATAAAAAAAGAAAGTCAATTTATCATTCATTTGATCCGTTGGGGTCGCTGTGGGTCCGGTGTCAGCAGAACACGACACAAGGAGGGGATACAATCTGGTCAAGTCACCAAACTGGCAAATATCACAACACACACACACACACACACATTATCTTTATTTACATATTTAAGATGGAAGGAATTGGTGAACTCAAAGTTAACCGATGTGTACACGAGGAGAACAGACCAAACTGCCCAAAAGCGAAGTGAACAAAAACGAGGATCGAGTCCAGGTCCCCAGGACTTATTTTGCTGTGCGGCACCCACTCTACTATCCGCTTTAATGATTAGTACATTAGTAGCATTAATCTGTACTAAAATCAGGGTTCTAGTGTACCATGGCAGACGCGGTCGGCGGTTCAAGCTGCTGTCCGCGGTGCTGAATTCCAATCAGGGTGACGCGCATTAATTGATTTTCAAATTACCAGATTAAATAGAGATGTTAGTATTCGTTCTCTGTAATCAAAGCAATCAAACACATTTAAAATGATCAGACATCATTACAACCTAGAATGAAATCATTTGAAAATCTAAAAGCTTGAACAACAGGTGTAACAGCGTCCTGATCCATCAGCTTCTCTATTTTAATGCTGTTGCAGGTGAGCTATAACACAATCGCATGTTTTTCTTACCCTAAAGTTTATCCAGTCAAATCCTAAGATTTAAATGGTTTAGAAATTAAGAACTGCTAGTTTAATCGCTTGAATATGTAGACTATTTTAGTTTCCTGTTCTAATGTGAAAGGCTTAAAAGAGTGTTATGCTTAGACGGTCAAAAACAATGTTTAGACAAAGTTTGTGCCTCAGAGTTAAAGAGCTAAAGTTTAAGACCCAGTTCACTTTTAAAGGTCTTTCACAAACGTTTTAAAGATTCACAGTTGTTGCTCACTGGAATTGTGTTTTGGTAATATAAAAAATTAAAATAACAAATATAAGACAATCTGACAGTTTGTTGTGTGTCTATATAATTACATTAAGAGTAAGTGCAAGTTAATGAAAAATATTAAATTAAACATTTTAAAGGCTGTGTGATGCCAGAGCTTTAAAGGAAACACATTCTTGTATCAAACAGCAAACTCATATTATCAATAAAGAATAAACCTCTTTATTGATTCATGGTAGTAAAGACAATCATTCAGTATTTGACAAAGTGACTTCATGGTCCAGTTTACGGTATTAGATAAGAACAAATCCTGTCTTCTATTTCATATTTTTTGAACACTAAAGTTGATATTAAACTTACTTTTACACCAGTCATTTAAAAAAATATCTATATGCATTCACACCTAAATCATTAAATGTCGAAAATAATAATAATAATAATAATAACAATAACAATAACAATAACAATAACAATAAGAATAACAATAACAATACGGTTAATAATAGTAATAATAACAATAATAATAGTAATATGATATAGTAATATAATAATAATAATAATAATAATAATAATAATAATAATATAACAATAATAATAATAGTACGGTTAATAATAGTAATAATAACAATAATAATAGTAATATGATATAGTAATATAATAATAATAATAATAATAATAATAATAATAATAATAATAATAATAATAATAATAGAGCGGTTAATAATAGTAATTAGTTTGGATTTTTTGTTGACATGCATCTAAAAGTATTTAAGTGTATAAAAAAAAACAGAGTATATTATTTACTGTGCTAACATTATGTATTAAAAAAAATGTAAACACACACACACACACACACACAATCTTATAATGATGAGCCAAAAGGACTTGCAGTCCTGTTGTGAGCCAATGCCAAGAATGTAAAGCAGTTACATAATTGTTTCAGGTAATTTAGGAAACGTAACAGAGAGTCAATGCTGCAGCCTACAGGTAATAGAGCAGAGTTCCCTGAAACGATGCAGGACCTGAACACATCACTTTCACAAAATCCTCCTGTCTCACATAGTTTAATCAAGACAACACACGCACAACTGCTGCACCAGTTTAAACATGGACACAAGTTCGTGAAATTCCTCACCAAATCAGAATGATTTCGACACAGATTGAATGCATTTAGTAATACTGTTCTGTGGTATTAAAATAAACAAAATATGAGCTTCCTCAGATGTATATTTAAAATTCGGATTTTCTGGAAGGGCAACATCCACTGAGTGGAAAAAGTGTGTGTATTGTAAATTTGGCCAAAATGTAATGATGAGGTGTCAGAGCTTTTTAAACTGTTATAACCAAAAAGAAAAAAAACATATTGGTAATAAAAACATATACAAACAAAATGTAACAATTATTATAAACTAAATTAAAAAACCTGTATTTTAAAACCACAATTTATTTAGGTAAACAGTGCGTTTGAGATTGATTTTTGCACTAATTGTGCTATAGTATAATTTGTTTATGTTAAAAAAAAATGTACAAAGGTTAATTTAGTACAAGTTGAAGCTTTTTCCAGTGGATAGCACCTATAATGTATTTGTTTTTGAAAAATGTACAAAGATTAATTTAGTAAACGATGACGCTTTATTCAGTTATTATGGGTGGACATAATAGGGTGGACAGTTATTCAGTATATATGTATAGTAGGTTCAGTCCCCACCACTGCCAGGTTGCCACTGTTTTTGCCCTTAACCCTCAGTTGATTAGGCTGTATACTGTCACAACTGTAAGTCGCTTTAAATAAAATCGTCTGCTGAATGACAAAAAATGTATATATATATATATATATCGGTTTTTCACAGACAGAAAATACAAGTAAATTAGTGTTAAAGTTGCATTTTAGTGTAATCCTAACATTAACATTATTAACGCACATCATAGTTTCTTGCTGAGATTTTTTATTTTCGTATTTGTTCAGAATGTTTATTATACTTCAATTTTACCTCAAGAGAATAGAACTTAGTTTAAAATAAGTGTATTAGGAAACAACAACAACAACAACAACAACAAATTAACAAGAGGCCAAATGAAACATTTAAATTTGGATGTCATTTTAAACAATATATTTTTTTGTATTATTGTTTATGAGAGCGTTTACACATTTAGTTTTACATGGTAGTGTGCAATTTTTTTTTCTATTCAAGGAAATAAAGCTCCTTCCAGCAAATGTCTATTTATTTTTAAATAATCATCGATTGCAGTGGGTCATTAATAAATGACGTCGGATATTTATTTGCATATCGGTCACTATAAACAATGTGAGTTGGGGGGGAGGAGTGCGCAAAAAGTAATAAATCACAGGCGCCTCTGAATTCAGTGTTTTTCTTTAACACAGGCTGATTTAAGAATTTCTGTCGAGGACCCCATATTATTAAAGCTACACGTTTGGTATTCTACAACTTATATTTGAGCCAATCAGAACCAAAGAATGTGATTAAGCATAAAACAATGTGCTTTTACAATGTGCGCGTATGGAGTTAAACTTTCAAAGGCTTTCGAGTATTTTGTTATTTTTTTGAGAACCCAGCAAAGCTTCCTTTAAGGCGGTCGCGCATCCGGAACGCAGCAGGGTTATTAGTTTTGATGTTGCCGGATTTTCGGTGGATATTATTATTCTTTACGTTTATTGTTAGGTTTATTGTTCGAGTTGATTTTATCTTCACATCCTTTCGGGCTGTCTTTGATAAAGACCAAGCAGCTTTGAAATTAGATCCACGGGTGGTGTTTCACTCATTTCCAAGCATGTAGTGACCAAAATAAACTCAGATAGCAAAAAGCTAAATATGCTAACTAAATCTTATTTAACTGAAATGAGAATTTTTGTCCATACACATCTTGTGTTTTCCATTCAGCACAAATTGCTATTTGCAATTCACAATGCGATCATGGTAATTAATAACAGTATATTTCAGTACCATTAAATGTATTATTACAATTTAATATAACTATTTTTTTATAACAATTGTACTAATCTACACGCATTTTATTATTTATTTAAATGCAAAGCCAAAATTAGCAAAAATAAATAAATAAATAAAAGGAACTATAATATTGTTGCTGTTATTGCTATTATTATTGTTGTTGTTTTATTTTAGTACATGAACGAGGCTTTGTCTTGTCCCCACAGTTAATTAAGCTCGCTGTCTTCAATTAATTAACTCGGCTCTCCAGGGATTCCCGGCTCGGCTTGGTAAACTGAAACCGCGCTGTGTGTGGTATCCAGACATACTCGGAGCGGCCTGATGGAAAAAGCCTGCTTCCACTCAGATGTCCAAGCCATTTATACAGAACAGGCTTTTACAAGCACGCAGACACCCCCCCACCCACCCCCGCCCTGCCCATTTTATCCTAAACCGGATGTCCCAGCAGAGTCGCGTTAACCCCCCCCCCCCCCCTTTTTTTTTTTAGATCGGGATAAATACCATAAAATGTACATAAACTACCAAGTTCCACAGAATACAGTTTGCAAGAATAGATATTTTATAGGAAAGATGTGGGTGTCAAAATACAAAAATAACCTTCTGCAGATACCTGTAGGTGAAGTCAGGAAAACTAACCTTTGTAAAGCTGCAAAATTGATTGTCAATGGCACTTTTACTCTATTTTTTTTTTTTTTACACTTTTCATTCTAAAAGTTTCTCTAAAAGGAGCTTAAATGGACTAACAAATACAAGCCATATGTAAGATTCCTTACCTAAAAGATTCCTTAGCTAAAACAAGAACTGCACAAATAAGTACTGGACTAGTAAGCAGAAGGTTGCTGGTTCAAACCACACCACTGCCAGGTTGCCACTGTTGGGCCATTGAGCAAGGCCCTTAACACTGAATTGCTTAGGATAAAAGCGTCTGCTAAATGCCGAAAATGTAAATAACTCATCAGTTAACTGGGTTATTAATTTAAAGTCCCATAACTGCCAAGCTGTCTCTAATGTAAACAATGCAAAACATTTAAATGCTCAAATTGTGAAGGTTTTATTTAATTTTACAAATGAAACACATCTACCAAATGCATAAATGCACGAATAAAATGAATAAGAAGGGGGAAGGCAGATCATAAAGCACACATCACAACGTGTGATTAGAGTTAAAACGACTCCACATTATGAACTCATGTATCATTATTATTATTATTATTATTATTATTTTAATCTGGTAACCGTTTTACTTTAGGATTAAGCTACAACATTTTAACAAAAACATTAAACAGAAAAACAAAAATGTAGGCATTTATATTATTACATTCATTCATTTACAGCTGTTTTGTATGTAAATATCTGACAGGAAATGCACCAAGAAATACCTGCTATGGAACACTGTGTACAATGTTCACAAATGCATACATTACAATCAAAACTCTACAAGCAAATAACGTTTAATATGACGCTAGTCTATCAAGGCTGGAATCTCAGTGGTGCATTCGGCCAACCGGGGTCTACACAGATATGATTGGATGTCTGTGGAGGGCTGAAGAATGGATTGGCGGCGTCCAGCGTTTCCTGGTGGAACCGGAGACACCGCGATCTTGACTAGAATAGAGCGGTTAATGAGTAAGTAATAAATCATGTAGTATTGCATGGCACACCAGAAACTTGGTTAAAATACCTACATGTTGCTGCACAGTGGAAATCTGTGACTGGTTAGGGGGTCAATTTGTGTATTGCATTCATCTGCGATATCGTTGTAGGCAAATTTTTACATTTACGGCATCTAGACGATTTTATCCAAAGCGACTTACAGCTGTGGACAGGACAGTATACAATCTAAGCAATTGAGTGTTAATGGGCTTGCTCAAGGACCCAACAGTGACAGCCTGGCAGTGGTGGGGCTTGAACCGGCAACCCACTGATTATTGATCCAGTACCTTAAACCGCTAAGCTACAGCTCCCCCAATATATAATAAAATCCTTATCCATTCTGCCCATGTCCGTGGGTTTCATTGTGGTACTATGGTTTGCTCCCACCTTCAAAAAGCATGGTAATAGTTCGATTGGTTTCTTTTGCCCCGGTATGAATGCGTGCGTGAGTTTCGTCCTGGGATGAATCATTGCCATATCCAGGCTATAGTTCTGCCCCGTGCCCACTATTTTAGGATGTCACCTCATTCACTGTCAAAGGCAGTGTGTGTAGATGCAACAGGTCGGCCTATTTTTAAAACCTGGATAGGGTGCCAATCTGAAAGTTTGAAAAGGGTGTAGTCAAAATATATTCTAGATTATTCTAAATATGTTTGCAATATGTAATTTAACGAAATTGATCGTTTAATATGTTTAGGACATTTAGAAAGTATACAGATATGCCACCGACTGTTTTATATACATTTTTTTTTAAATCAAATTCTATGTAGAACACTTTTTACAATAAAAACATTGTCTTAATGCAACTTTACAGAATCCAGGATCAAAAATAACAACAAATAACAACAAACAACAAAATAACAACAAATTACAAAACAACAAAAACAAAAATAACAACAACAAAAAAACACCAACAACTTTACTCTGCTTAATGCGACCACAATCAGTGTTTATTTATTTATGTATTTATGTACATTTATTTATTAGGATTTTAACGTCATGTTTTGCACACTTTAGTTACATTCATTCGGTAATTATTCGTTACACAAGATTCATCAGTTCACAAGTTTTTAATGCCAAACACAATCATGGACAATTTTGTATCTCCAATTAACCTCACTTGCATGTCTTTGGACTGTGGGAGAAAACCGGAGCTCCCGCAGGAATCCCACACAGACGCGGGGAGAACATGCAAACTCCACACAAAAAGGACCCGGACCACCCCCCATGAGGATCGAACAATTGGACCTTTTTGCTATGAGGCGACAGTGCTACCCACCGAGCCACTGTGCCGCCCACCACAATCAAAATAAAGCGATTAGTGAAAAGAAAACGAATAAACGTAGACATCAGCTAAATTATTTTGCTTTAAATCTGAGTCTTCTTTGAAGCTTTGGCTGTCACAAGAATAGTGCCGGTAATTAATTGCCGCAGTTGGGCTGTGGCGCTGTTGGACCGGAACGCACAAGCAGACCGTGATGAACGACGGGATCGCGTGTATCGGTCTCTGATTCTGCGCAAAGTCTTTCTTTCTGAACTGATAGCTGGACGTGGGCCAGGCAAAGAAAAGGAATTTGTGGAGCGACATTGAGAAAGAGAGAGAGGAGAGAGAGAGAGGAGAGAGAGAGAGGGAGAGAGAGAGAGAGAGTGTTTAGGAATCGATAGGTGGTCTCGTTTTGCTTCGCTGGGGAGCTTAGAGAGAGTTTCCTTGAGTTTAAGGATTCAGTCCCCGCGATGGCCACCGGGAAACCGAGCGTGAGTCGCTGCCTCGGCGACACAGAGCAGCTGGTGGCGTGAATCAAACAGTGGAAAAATCTCTCTGCGCATCAGGTGAGACTTGGTTGGAAATACATTGAGTCATACTTTTAAATGTCACTCGATTTAGGACAGATTTTCCAAAAGTCTACACTTTTTTGAGTGCGCATTCGAGTTCCGTTTACCGACTTGACCGCAAGAATGACGACTGAAACAGCGCAGCAGCAGCAGCTTGATCCACCGCCCCCTCTCCGCTCCAGCCCGGTTTCCGCAGTCTCCATGCACGCCGCGCTCCAGAGCTCCCGCACCACCCTGGAAAGCACCGGAGGCGCAAACAGCACCAAAGGTAAAAAGTCTAATTCGGGCATGAGGCGTCCTGAAAAGCCACCCTACTCATATATCGCGCTAATCGTGATGGCCATCCAGAGCTCGCCAACCAAGCGGCTTACATTAAGTGAGATTTATCAATTCCTGCAGGCCCGTTTCCCTTTTTTCCGAGGATCCTATCAAGGCTGGAAGAACTCCGTCAGGCACAACCTGTCTCTCAACGAGTGTTTTATCAAGCTGCCCAAAGGCCTTGGTCGGCCTGGGAAGGGTCACTACTGGACCATCGACCCGGGCAGCGAGTTTATGTTTGAAGAAGGCTCGTTTCGTCGGCGGCCGCGCGGTTTCCGAAGGAAGTGCCAAGCTCTCAAGCCTATGTACCGAATGATGAACGGCCTCGGCTTTGGACCTTCTGTGCTCCCACAGAACTTCGACTTCCAGCCGCCACCCGCGCCGCTAGGCTGCCACACGGGCGGTTACAACCTGGATGCCATGGCGAGTGGTGCTTATGATGGACTAGGAGCAGCCGGTCACCACGTACCAAGCCCGGGCTCCACATACATGACTCCGTCGTGTCAGGTCACCTCGAGCAGTGGCGACTATGGTCCAGATAACGGGAGCAGCATAGGGAACGACAACAGTCCGCTTCATTCTCCGCCGTCCATGACTGGATCTCTGGAGTGCGCTTCACCGTACGCCTCTGCGCACTGGTCCTCATCCGCAGTGTCACCCTACATCAAGCAGACGCAGCTGGGTGCGGGCAGCACGACCTCCTCCTCATCCTCCGGATTACACTCGAGTGTCGCGCCCTACGCCCTCGACCAGAGCTACCTGCATCACGGAGTCAGGGACGCCGCTGACATCTCAGGTAGAGTGGTGAACCTCATCGTGCATGAATTATTAAAAACCAAAACCTCTTCAGTTAAAATAGTGTATGCAAAGTCAATTGAGTAAAAAAAACGGTTACTTCTATTAAACTAACCAAAATCGTTTATGTAGTGTACATCATGCATCAAGGACACCTAAAGCTTAATCATTTGTTTTAGAATGCTTGCACTTTTACTTCACTAATTTATTTTTAAATTAAATTGCACACTAATACTTAGTTAATTTTCATCTAATAAGAAGTTTCTTAATGCCAAAACGCAAAACGACCCATTGTAGTGCACTTTAAATTACACACAATCCATATTCTAGTTCATTAGGTAAACAAATCAATACAAATGTACAAATCAGTACAAAAATAACATTGTTTTTTTTTTACAATTTTAAAATGTACATCTTACTATTATACATAATTAATGTAATAATGGAAAAGTACAGAAAAGGGCTGTGTTACTTTGTAGTTTAATTCAGTTGTTATTTTAACGCCAACTTAATTGCTAATGCAAATGCTTAATTACTCACACTCCCTCATTTTTAGAAATATTTCAATAAAAAAGAAAAGAAACAATAAAAGGTTTATAATAACCTAAATAACCAAAGCTATAGTAAATATCTATAACAAATAACTACATTTCCGAAGCCTCTGAAAAATATATAAAACTGAACCATTGTTGTATAGTAATAATATTGTTATCCCTGGGGGAAGGGGTGGAGTATGCGTTATTATTATTATTATTATTAATAAAGAATAACACACATTTATTACCTGAAAGTTTGGTCAGTTATATTGGACTCTATCTGCATTTATGATTTTGATAGCCACATTGTATTAAGTGGTATGTTTGAATTTGCGATAGACGTTGTTTTGTATCTTAAAGGCCGAGCAAGCGATTTGCACACAGTTATATATTTTTTAAACAACCTTACAACCTTAAACTTCATGAGGTTAGAGAATAAACATAAAGCAATCACAAATCAAACGTGACAATAAAACAGTGCGGCATTGTCCTTTAAAGCCAATATAGGAATAATCAGTGTTTGCTGGACAAAGCAAGGTTATGCTATGTTTACTGTACGTGGGGCTTAATAATAATAATAATAATCATAATAATAATAATAATAATAAATGATTAAAATCTTTTAAGCTGCACATTTTATTTTAAATGAACTCGATCATCAGCAGTACAGCTGCCCAATGTTATATAATTTACTGCAAAATTCTCCATATTTTGCATGAGTGCCGAGTTCTTGGAGAAAGACTGTAGTCTTACCCCAACACTAAAGCAGGACGTTTAAAAGTAAATCACTATTTACACATCTCTTTAATAAAACCAGTCTTGATCTTGAGCCAGGAGCTTATCACAAAGAGTTTTCATATGAGTGCAGATATATTGTGTATTCGTGGCAAGTATGAATTCCCCAATGAATCGATTGTGCAATTGTGTTGCGTTAAAAGATTGGGTCATTAAGAGTTTTTTTTAAATAATGTTGTGTCCATCTTGCACCAATGGTTGCTAACATAATATATGTATTCTTGTATTTGTAAATGTATGCTTTATATATCATAATGGTGATTATTTGTAGGCCTAAAGGTGATAGTGGATACTTCCACATTTAAAAGACCATACTGAGATTTAAAATAGTAATAATTATAATGACAGCAAAAACTTTCACCCTTAATAGCACTTTGCTGGCTTAGTGTGATTTTATATTAGTGTTCCTTACCATTCCTTCTTTACCCCAACCTAGGGTTAAGATAACATTGCTGCAGATCAGGGGGTAAAAGCCCAACAGCAGGGCAGGCTGGAGGGGATTTGACTTCCTCAGTGAGAGAGTCTTTAAGGCTTAGGGTCCAGTCTAAATTAATACGAGGGATATTTTAACTATTTAGATACACATACACAGGGTTGTACTCAGGAGGTCCTTCATCTGAGCTACTTCATGCCAAATAAGAGCTGCCAATCACCTGGAATGTAGATTTTTTTGAAAGTGAGTTCTAGTGAAGCCATATAAACCATGTAGAGAGAAACAAAAACATACTGTGGTGCACTGAACCATCACATCTGGTCCGATCTAAACCAGGGTTGCACGATATAGACAAAATATCAAATTGCCATTCATAAATAATACATTTTGGATTGGGAGATACATGTTTTTGAACTCTTAGTGTGACACAGTTAAGAAATATTTGTTTGTTGGCTGTATAATAACCTTAAGAAACACTAATATGAAGCATGTGACTTTGGGCAAGATGTTCAAAACACAAACCAAATAATTGTTTTCTGTTATATTCGTTTTGCAAATATCAATAATATTGCAACATGTATTAAATACATTAGATGTAATATACAGTAAAAAAAAGCAATACGGTGTGTCACTTTTGCTGTAATACATTAACATACAAATAAGTTAAAATTGTTTCAGAGTTCATATCACGTGTCTTATTAAATTGCTTAAATAAAAATCAATTTAATTTGATCTATTAAGCCAGCAGCAAAATTATAGCAAAAATCATATCGATAATTATCTATTATAATTTATGGCTATATTGGCTATAACAACAACAACAACAACAACAACAACAACAACAACACCATGTTAAAAGCGTGGTTACGTCTGATTTAGATAAATCCGAATTACAACACAAAAAAGCGCAAAAAAGAGTATAACCATAGAGCATATATAATTTATGGTTCATTATTGATATACATAAAGTAAATTCTACCAATTTACCATAACATTTCAAATATTATTTTATTTTATGGCAAATTAACTAATTCCAATGTTTACAGACGTTATAGACTTTGAAGATTTAAATATTTAATAATGTTATGTGAGGAACATCTTACAGTTTTATGCTGTTGCAAACTGGTTTATACTAAACTAGCAGGTGCTTACTATAACTGTATGTGTAAAGCTTGTCGTTTTGGTGTTAAAATACGTTTTAGCGGTTTCCTACTAGTCCCCTTTACCCCTAAGTGCAATTATCTGAATACAGTAATGGAAACATTATTAGCACATGTAAGTGCAATTATCTGAATACAGTAATGGAAACATTATTAGCACATGTTTTTTTTACACCCTGCTATTTTTGTTTTGCATGTGCAGTGATTTTATTTAAACGTATTTTAAAAAAGCATACAGCATATATACATACACAAAAAAAGAAGGATCATTGTAATAATTCTTTCATAAAATATTGATTTAAACAAGTGTAACAAAACTGGCTTAGTTATATACCAACATATGTTTCTAGATATAAGACTTGCTTTATATCGCAATCCTAAAAAGGACAGTAGTTTATGTCATATTGTTTAAAGCGCTGATCAGTTTTCCTTACAACTGAACTAGAAATGCATTAGTTTAATTAATGTTCAACTATTCGGCTATCTTTATTTGTTTAGGAGTTTTTATTGTAAAAATGTGAGCAGTAGCCAGCGGTTCAGTACTGGACTTGTATTTTTAAGGTCGCTGGTTGAAACGTCGCTGGTGGGCCCATTAGCAAGGCTCTCATTCAATTACCCTCAATTACTTAGATTGTATTCGGTCACAACAGTAAGTCTTTTTGAAAAATAGCGTTTGCTATGTGTCAAAAAATAACAAGGCACCAAAAATGACTGCTTAATCTCTAGCTGGTCAGTCTCAGCAACCTAGCTAGTGTGCGGTAATACTTATTAAATCACGTTGAAATTAACTTTTAAATGTAAACGTTTTATTACCTACAAAATACGTTCTTATGTGCATTTGTAAAGGTTTTGGGATTTTTTTTTGCTGCAAGAGAACGATGACAATGTGCATATACACACATTTAATGTGCCATGTCAGTCCAAGAGACTTGCTGATAAATAATAAAGGGATCACAATGGCTATGCATATTTGATATGATTAGATTTTTTTTTAAATATAACCATTAACAAATATAGCAAAGATTTAATAATTAATGCATAAATGTATAATACCACGTGAAATCATTTAAGTAAATAAAGGAAATCTGTTCACAAATAACTAGTAACTAAATTAGCATTATTATTGTTTTCTGAAAGTCAATGCGCATTTAAGGGAGGTAGATTTGAAAAAGTAGGATTTTTTGTCCATGGAATTGTTTATCATGATATAAATTTAAATGTAGCTCTGGTATAAACCTATTTAGTATTGTCCTCTGATTCGGAAACGAATTAAAATTCATAATTTTATTAAACGTAGTAAGCAAGAGAATAAAAAAAAATAATCATAAAGAAAGTGTTTTAACTGTGTTATATTTATTCCTGCGTATAGATTAACGAGTCTGATCCAGTTGTTCATTTTCAGAGTGAAAAAGCCCTAAAACATCTTGGTTAAAAACGCATGACGTGACTTTGCGATCACCATAAGATTTGTCCTCTTTTACCTGCATTACCAGAAGATACAACCCTGTAATTCCAGAACATTTGAGACAATATTTAAAAATAAAGTATAAAACAATATAATCTGTAAGATGCATTTTAGAACTGAAATACACAAAAGAAGAAATGTTTAATTTTAGCTCTATGCCTTACTCGTTCTCTCTCTTTGGGGCAAATGCAGTTTTTATTGTTTTTATTTGTTTTTCTATTTGTTAATGTTCTTCTTATTCTTCTTCTTTTTTAGTTGGAATACCTCGATACCAAACTCACTCGTCTCCAGTCTGCGACAGAAAGGACTTTGTGTTGAACTTTAACGGTATTGCCTCGTTTCACCCCAGTGCTGGAGGGTCGTATTACCATCACCACCACCATCACCATCAACTACATCACCAAGGTATCTGCCAGGACATCAAGCCATGTGTAATGTAGACCAAAATTGGACGGCCTACGTAAAGAAATACACAAATCAGAGAAGTACTGCGGTCAGTAAACGTGCTTCCTGTTTCCTGGACTTTAATGAATTAATATGTGGACAAAATGCTGAAGAATCAAATGAAGGATTTTACGGCGGATCGCTTTTATATGTTTGTTATGAAGTCTGAAACAGGCCTGTGTTTTGCATTCAAAAGCTTCATGCAGCAAGGTTACAGTGTTTCCAAATCATGGTGCACCAGGTCTACATGGACCTTTATCAGAGGGTTTGCAGAAATGACTGTGAAGCTGTAAATCCTGATTTTCAAAAGATAAAAACTGATTGAATACAGGTTGTTGTATTTATTTGTTATATAACTATTCAGTAGTTGTTTTGTCCGCATTTATGAGACATACTGGCCTTTGTTCATTCAGCACATTCAGTATTAAATTACCAACTACAGTATTACATTTGTGCAGTGTTGTGGTGTTCATTTGATTAAATGAACACTGAGTATGTATATTAATTGTCAGCACTTTGTCGTGCATTTTTTGTGCACGAAGTATTGCTAATAAATCGACAATCCAAAGCAGCAGAACTGCAGCTAGAGTTTTTAGTTTTGCGTTTCTGATTTTGAGTAAAATAAACGCACTGTCATTATAATAGTTCTCTTAGGACGATGTATGTGCTGCTTTAAAAACGCATCCAATTATTTTCACATGATTTCTAAATGTAAACAGAAATGCATAAATGATCTGTAAAACAATATAAGTGACTTTTTCAGTCCATCAAGGCTGGAGAATTGCAATGGAAATGTAACACAGCAGGTCGCCAAACATATGTTTCTGCAGATATGCACAGTTTAATAAAGGAATATATTCTTCTCAAAATAAACACACTGGATGTTCTTTTTTGTTTAAATTATATATGTTTAATACGAATAGAATTGTTTACTATCACAAATAATGTCATAATTCATGCAAATCTTAAACAAGTCTTTAGCTATACGTTGACACTAAATGCATTAGATACATTTGTTTTTAGTGTAAAAACTAACTATATTATTATTATTATTATTATTATTATTATTATTATTATTGAATAAAGATATTTACAAATTTTTTGCCTATTACAACCATTGACAACCTCAAGTTGATCTCATAACAGCAAATTTTTTATTTATGCTGCAGTAAAAATAAACGCAAAAAAGGTAAATACAGACTCATAAATAAACTTAGTATTTAAGCTTATTTATTTTGGCTGCTTGTTTATTTACTTACCTTTTCACTCATTTTTAAAAAATATTTATTTATTAATGTTTCTATTCATAGCCTATACCACCACCACCAATTCATTAATTTATTTGCTTCTCCATTTATTATCTAATTTATTCACGTGTATTCTCTTATTTACACATACATTTAATAACCTCTCACACTGGATTCATTTCCCATTTAATAATGAAGCTTATTATTTACTTGATTATTTACCTGTCCATTTATATATTTATTCACATACATTTATGCAATCTGTATACCTTAATATAATTTACTGTAAGCATACTTTAAATTTGCATGATCAATTTTCCAACACACTGAAAAGTAAATATAATGAGGATCTGTAAGTTTTATGAGGATCCATCTGCTTCTAAATAATCACTAGGTCTTAACACAAAACAGTAAGATAATACAATCTATAATATCTGTTCATATACTAATATATATACACAACTACATACTAATATTTTGTTTCGCAAACCATTGCTCCTGATCTTCAACCAGGTTACAGTAAGTCAAACAGCTGTACTTTTCATGGTTAGGTATATTAATTTAATCTTAACTTTAGTATGTGGACCTCCAAATGTTAGATGTTTTAATAAATAAGCTGAAGTTGAAGCTTGACGTTGAAGAGGAAGCCTGAAAAATAATAAATAAATAAATAAAAATAAATCAAATATTTGTTTTTTTTTTAAATGGCAAAAATTCTTGATTATGCTGCATACTTAACCCAAAGACAACAGTGTGTAACATTGAAGGATGGAGAAAATACCAGCTAAAGACCTACAAAAAGTTCCAGAAATAAGAGATTTTCTGTTCATTTACAGAAATTTAAACAGAAAAAAAGGCCTATGTGACTACCAAAAGAACCAAGAGGAAAACCACTGTTCTTGAATAAATAAGTAAAACAATTCAAAAAGCAAAAATGCTGCATGCCTTACACTTGCTAAATATCATGTTCCATAACACAACATGCCAAACAATGTGCTGTGTATACACCAACACCAAAATCAGGAGTGAAGCAGGGTGGAGGGTCCATCACACACAGCCTGGCATTCAATGGCATTCATTTAGAAGAAAACATATTCAAAATATTAATAAATCCATTAGCATGAAATGTCATAGTGTCACCAAACTTTACCAGAAGGTCACTGGCTCAAGATTTTACCACTGGCAAGTTCTGGGCCCATGTGAAAAGCCCCTAACCCTTTATTGCTTGTTTTGTATTTTAAATAAAATAAAGCATTAAATAAAAGCATTTATTTACCAATAAAAAAAGGAAATAATAATAATAATAATAATAATAATAAATGTTCTGACATGAACTAAAGAGGGCTGTTCATGTAATACATTTCAGAATGGTCCAAAATTTCTCCTCACCATTGTTCAAGTCTGATCAGCATCTACAGCTCAGGTTCTGCAGAAAAAAACAAGCTTATATCAGCTAACAGATGTTTCTTATACTTTTTACAACCTGGTTAATGTGTGTTGATGGTTTTGGCTAGCAAGCTTTGGTTTATGTAAATATCTTATTTACAGCAACAGAGCAACAGATGGGCAACATTTAGCAATTGAATACCCATTAAGTTAATCTCTATGTTAGCTGTAACTTACACTCATTGAATGAATATACCAAAAAGATGAGTTTTTGTATGAAAGCAGAAATTCATGGCACCGGTCTATTGTGGGGCTTGTAAGCTGACTAATAGTAATTGTAAGATTCAAACCTGAGTATCAGAGAAAGTGTGCTAGTATAGTAGACCGTTGTGCCACCCGAGAGCCCACATGTATAATGTCTAAATAGTGGAAGACTTTGAGCTGTAATACATTTAGCTACCAAAAATAAATAATAGATTTTTATTTTTGTGAAAATGGCTAGGAGGCTGCAAACATATAGTAAAACAGCCGTATAGCTTATGATGCATGAATAAAAAAGTATAATTAAATTAATCCTATTGGTTATTCTACAGTCTTTAATACATTTTAATACATTATTTCTTTTTTGTAGATGCAATTAATATATTTCCAATAAGCAGCTGTGCAAAACAAATCAAATGTAACAGACAACAGATATTTTTAGACATTATTGTGCAAGAAAAACTGGAGGAGCTTCAGGTTTCATAAACCAGAATTTAAGCTGACAGAAACATACATATTTTACCATAAAAAACTTACTATTTGAAATAATAACCCTACTGAATAAATAAAATGGTGTCATAAATTACTGATATGTTAATTGAAATAAATAATGCAGTCAACGTTTGAGTACTGTATTTGCCCATTTGATACGGCTAGGTCCAATAACCAGTTAAATTACATTTGTTTGTTGTAGTAAAAAAAAGTGTCAGTTAACTGATGATACAGAATGGAAACACCCATTTAATCTCATCACAACTTTGGTATTAGATGAGTTAAGTAAAACACAGTCTACTATGAGGACTAGAATTTGAGAGCAATAATTTAGATCACTGTCACTCCTCCACTGAAGGTTGCAGTTTTTTGTATACTAACCAACCCAAACTACATCTGATTTCATTTGTTTAATCAGTAGATATTCACACTGTTGATTAGTTGTCAGTTGAAGCTCCTCTCAGGTTGACAAAATCTGCAGTCACACACACGCAGTGGATACGATTTAGCACCAAGACTTTGGCGCTACAATGTGTTATTGCGGTCGCACTGCACCATCTTGTGGATAAGTGAAGAAAACGTTTTACACATCAGCGCCCTTAATACGTCTACCATGACACACGTCGGCAAATGCGTAGTGTAAAGTCTAGTTCCATCATTTGGTTAGATATCAATATTCGGTTCAACAGTCCACAATCGTCGTCACAAAGAACAGTTGCAGAAATAAATCTTAAGACTTATTTGAGACCGCGTATCTGGCATGTAAACATGCTGGAGTGTTTTTTTTTAAGCCCACTGTGCCCATGAACCTTCACCAAAAGAAGCTGATGGAAGAGATGACTGGACAACAGCACTTTGTGTGGCTATATAGAAGCCAAAACGAGGCACTTGAACAGAAGCTAAGCATAGCAGTAAGAGGTGAGATTATTAGTAAGCAGAGACTAACCACCAATCCAGAGGCAGGCCACAGGGACAGTTGCCCCTGGTGAAATCTAGTTTTTTTTTTTTTACATTTTTACATTTTCAGCATTTAGCAGACGCTTTTACCCAAAGCGACTTACACAATGAGCGGAACACTAACAACAGTGGCAACTTGGTGGTGGCAGGGCTTGAACCGGCAACCTTCTGTTTACTAGTCCAGTACCTTAACCACTGAGCTATAATATTGTCTAAGCAATTAAGGGTTAGGGACCTTGCTCAAGGGTGGCAGTAGTGGGTCTTGAACCAGCAACCTTTGGATTGCTAAACCAGTACCTTAACCACTAGGCTACAAGGCTAGACTCCTAGTAATGTCATTCATGGATTTTACCAACCACACAAGCTTAGAGCAAGTTAGAATTCAACAAGTTACCTTACGTTTGAACAAATGTTTACCTTCTGTGGCCAAGGACGGATTAAGGATAGTCTGGGCCCCTGGGCAAAGAGTTGCCCAGGGCCCCACTCCCTAAGTGCTATGTTTATTTATAAGTCTAAGTGCTATGTAGACATTTGGAAAGGTTGACTGTAAATTCAAATTTATCATGGTTTTGAGCATTTTACTAGGACATTTTTCTTTTTCTGTTATGAATGATGTTCAGATCTGAAGGATATGCTGCAGCGAGTGAGTTAGCCTTTAAAGTGAGCTCACTGTTGGACATATTGTCAGGCATGAAAAGAACATCAAATAGCTCAGTTAAGTGTGTGTATGCATTCAAACGGTGGTTGAGACAGGACACAAGTTTGTCAATGACAACATTGAAAGTTTCGATCCGAAACTTGTCCTTTCCGTTAAATGCTACACCTGGCTCTGCACTATCATCAGACATAATTTTGCGCTTCTTTGTACGCTGGAGGTCATGCCTGTACTCTTGGGAGACAGCAGTGGTGACATTTAAAGCTGCCCCTTCAAACACCTCAAAGTTATCTCTCTGTGCTGCCACAAAGTCTCGTAAAGACAAGAGAAGTTGTGTAGCTGTACATATGTCAATATCATGCTTCTGCAGCTGCAGGCTTGTGGCTTGGAACCTCTGTAGTATTGTGTCCCAGAAGTATGCCATGAAGGCCATCTCCAACGTGTCCAATTTGTCACAGAGTGCAGAGGCTTCACTTCGAGTTACACATTTCTCCTCCATATCTTTAGACATATCATTCAATGCCTCTCTCAGTTGTGCATAATATTTCCAAAGAGCCTTAGTTGACTCAGCTCGTGCGCTCCATCGAGTACCTGACAGTGATTTCAGTGTGAGTTTGATATCAGTATCACGGAAAACCTTTCCCCACCTGTGTGTAGATGATGCACAAAATGTGTACATTGCCTGTACAAAGTCAAAAAAACGTCCAGCTTCTGGGCTACTGTCAACAGCATTGACACCAACTAAATTCAGTGAATGTGCTGCACAGGGGACATAACAAATCAGAGGGTTTCTTTGTTTAAGATGAGCTTGGACTCCATTGTACTTTCCCGACATGTTACTTGCATTATCATATGACACACTCTGCCAAACTGTCCCCACTATGGTTTTCAATAGGCTCAAAAGCTAGAAAACGCTCAACTACATGTCCGTCATTATTAACAAACCTGAAAATAAAAGTAAGTTGGTCCACATGAGCAAGGTCTGGAGTGGAGTCAACTATAACAGAGAAGTATTTTGGCTAGGGCCCAAAAGCATGGCTAAGGGCCCCAAAAGCATGGCTAGGGGCCCCAAAAGCATGGCTAGGGCCCCCAAGAGGCCCTGGGGTCAAAGTCCCTAATAGTCAGAAGATCCTTAAAATGGAGGGCCCTCGGAAATAAAAATATATTGTATCATAAATGTTGATAGGCATCGCAAAATGTTTTGGGCCAGGGCCCCCCCGGGGCCCCCTGACCTCAAGGGCCCCTGGGCGCTGGCCCCACTGGCCCGGCCAGTAATCCAGCCATGTCTGTGGCTGAATTTAGTCTTACAAAGCTACATCAAGTAGCTGAGAAGTGATTTATTAAATAATGTTTTATTAGTTTTATTAATTGTATTCAAGTTCACTTTATTCAACTATTTACAAAAGTATATTTACTGAGTGTCCTGTGTATTACACAGGGATGTAGAATCAGCAGCAGACAAGCTATGACTGATTAAATATGTCTAAAGCTCAGTAAACAAAGTTACACTTAAATGAACGTAGGACATATCTTAGGCCCACCTGTGTAGAGTAGGAACTGAATTGTGCAGGAACTGAACTGCATAAGGAGTAATAGAAGAACGCAATAGAACAAACGTCGAGGGAAACACTAGTGTAAACGACAAAATGTAAAATAAATGAACTTCCTCAATGAAGTTGGAATCGATGCTGAAGTATATAGTGTTATAAACTAGCAACCCGAAGCAAAGTACTACCGGCAGCTCGGCGAACCAAAAGCTGCAAAATAAAGTAAAATAAGCGACTCGATTAATGAACAGAGTTTATCAGTAGATCTGATTAAAGAGGTCGTTATCACAACCGGACACAACAAACTGGCTACTCGGTCCACCAGAATGTCGTGACTCGATTGTAGACTAATGGAAATGAAATTTAAAAAAGAGTCAGCGAGTCAAATAGTCGGATCACTGATCCGATTGAGTAGCTCGGATAGAGATGTTTTTATTTATTTATTTATTTTTTTTTTTAATCAGACAAAACTATCATTTTTAAGCATTGTAAATGGAAGCCGCACATGGACCGTCTACCTTACTGACTGAGGCAAATAATAAACACTCAGCACTAGGCTGATGGGAGATTGTGTTTTAATAGTGTTAAATCCAGGTGTTGTGAATCAGTGCTAATGAGCGCGGTGGCCCCTGGGAGATGTAGTCGACTAAGCACAGGTCAATCTGCGCTTCCTGTTGCTGGTGGAAGTAGTGGTGTGCGATACTGCAAAATTTGGTATCGATCCGATACCAAGTAAATACAGGGCCAGTATCGCCGATATCGATCCGATACCGATACTTTTTAATAATTAAGGTAGACGCATCATCAAATTGCTAAATCTGAATGAAATCATGACCTTTAGGTGTATTATTGTGATACATATTTTTTTGTAAGTAGCTGCTCTCAGTATTGTTGTAAATAAATTCAGTTGTTTAAAGCGGTCCGATTTCTTGTTTCTGGTACTTTACTTTTTCACAACATTACCATCATGGCGTATCACCACAAAGTGGCTAACTCATACCACATAGTTGTGTTTGCTGGGTGAATACATTTGTACATTTTTAATAGTGACCGAATACATGTGTCCTTGTTAATTTAAAATAAAAATCAATGCTATTATGTTTGCATTTATAAGCACAAAGTCAAAAGAAAAGAGCTCTCATTTACCAAAACATGGAATAAGAGCCTCACTACATGCACCGATTCATTTGCGTAGGGTGCGCAATGTGCGTAAGGTGTGCCCGTATCTTACGCACGTATAGTTTACATGATTATTTCTATAAAATTGCCCCAATTTCTGTATCTGCAAAGCAAAGTATTCAAAAACGTACAATCTTCCAGTGCCTACCAGTGTACTGGTGTCTATTAGGATTATAACAACAGAACAGCAGAGCAGCAGGGGAGGAGTGAGGTGTGCATGTAAGATGTGAGAGGAGCGAGTCTGTACACACATGATCTTTACTTCCTGGCGAAATGGAAGAAACGTGCTGAATGTAGCGGAGAAAAAATAAAACTAAAGTATCAATCCCATCACACTAGTATCGATCCGATACCAATACCAACGATAATATCGATATTTGGATCGATCCTACCACCACTAGGTGGAAGTGGTAAAAGCCAATGACCTGTTCAAACCCGTTCAAGTCTTGTGCTGTGGTCAAAGTTCAAATGATTCAGGAAATGTTTAATAAAGTCAAGCTATTGAGTTATTATCTGCACAAGATCTCAGCATTTATAAAATAGCTAAACTGATTTTGTAAGGCAAGTAGTAAAATAGTTCTCCACCTTAATAATCAGTTGAAGGACTAATAATGTCAAAATCCCACCTTAGACAATACAGCAACATTCATAGCAACATCCCAGTAAGAATTTAAGTTGTTCCTGAGGCCAGTGGTGCAGGTGTATTGTTTATGTAAACTGAAAAAATTAAATCACTGATAGCTACAAGCATTCTGTGCTCCTCTATACCAGTTTATACCATTTACCTCTATTAATACACACAAACACTCACTCACTCACTTTCTCAACGCTTATCCAACTGGGGGCGGGGGGCTGTGCTGGAGCCTATCCCAGCTTTTTAATGGGCGCAAGGCTCACAGTAACACCCTGGATGGGGCGCCATTCCATCGCAGGGCAGACACACATACACACACACACACACACACACACACACACACACACCCATTCACCTATAGGTGAATTCAGTGTCTCCAATTAACCACCTGGCTGCATGTTTTTGGACTGTGGGAGGAAAGCGGAGCTCCTGGAGGAAACCCACACAGACACAGGGAGAACATGCAAACTCCACACAGAAAGGACCAGGACCTTCTTGCTGTGAGGCGACAGTGCTACCCACCAAGCCACAGTGTCGCCCCACAAACAAACAAACAATAAAAAATAAATCATAAGTCAACATATATACTTTATATAAGTTAAAATATAAACAGATTTACAACCGTGGAAAGTCACAGAAATGTTAAAGGAAAAAAAAAATAAAAAATGGATCTGTTAAAAATATTTGATTTCTTGCCGTCTTTGGATTGTTATTAATAAATCAATACATTTTGTATCCATAAACGTGATTCATATGCAGTTTCATGAGCGCAGATGTACAAAATATATATGCTGTATACATTAACTCAAGGGAAACATCTTTACATAAAGCTGCCATTAATAACTGTCCACTAGCTCACAATCCTAAAACAAAAGGGCAAGAGTATGAACTCACCTCCGCAAAAAGCAATGTCCTTTAAATAGTCTGAAAAAAAGTATATAAATAAATAGAGGATGAGTAAATATTAACATTTACTGTACACAACACTTAAATCAAGCAAGAAAAGACATATGCATTCGGCTTAATTCAAACGCAAGTCATATACCTCCATCTGGTGGATGGACGCAGAATTACATTTCATTCTTTCGTAAATTCCAGTGGGACAGATTCCAGTTCAGTTATAATAAACAATAGTGGTCACAAGCGCTCAGGTGGTGCAGAGGTAAATTAAGCTTGTCCACTACAAAGTGATCCAAGATTACTGGTGTTTCCTTTCACCAATTCTTCAGCCTTCTTGCAGTACAGTTCTTTTTTAGCTTTCAGATTTAGGCCTACTAACTATGCTGTTGGCTTCACAAGTCTTAGTTAAAATAAATTATGGTAACATCCAGATCCCTGTTGTTATTGTGGGAACAGCTGAGGTGTTGCTGTATTCTCATATCACTGTTGGCTCATTAAGCCTTGTTTACATTGTTAGCTTGCCACCAGAAGCCACAGAGGTTAAAGCTTATACTGTAGCAGTAGTCTCCCAGGTATTCAACCTGGTCCAAGAATGGATTCAGTCTGATGCTTTGCCAACTCTCTCTAGTAAGGAACAGTGCAAAGTCCATGACCCTCTGCAGAAATATTCTGCTGTGTTATCTGCCCACAATGGAGATCTAGGTTGTACTTCATAATATTAGGGAGAGTAGCTGTCCCTATGCGTCACCAATTGTTTTGAAAAATGTGTATAGGTTACAGCCAGTTGAATGGCAAACCCCGAAGAATGCTTTTCCCCTTCCTCGTACCTAGGAGTTGTTAGATGCCTTGTCTGGGGCTAACTGGTTTTTCACTTTGGATTTAGCCAGTGGATACAACCAAGTTCCTGTAACTGTGAAGAATAAGGCCAACCCTCCTTTTTATATTCCTTTTGGTCTCTTTGAGTGTAATTGTACGCCTTTTGGACTTTGTAATGCTCCAAGCACATAGCAGGGTTTAATGGAGAGACTTTTTTGGGATCAGAAATGCCAGTTACTGTTATATTTTTATCTTGACAATATCATTGTGTTCTCATCCACAGTGGGGTAACATTCTAAATGGTTGGATATGGTGCTGGGCTGGTTACAACAAGCGAAACTAGAGAAATGTGCTTTCTTTTAACTGGTGGTTAAATATCTGGGACATGTTATTTCCAGTAAGAGACTGTCAACTGGTCCTGATAAAATTGACACAGTGGCTAACTGGAAACAACCGACTCATGTCTCTGAGGTACAGTACTTTCTTGGTTTTGCTATTTATTACAGTTGGTTTGCAGAAGGCTTTGCAAAGCTGAATGCTCCTCTGCATAAACTAAAACTGGCTGGTACCTAGGGTAGGCTGGTAGGCTGGTACCTAGGGTAGGGTAGAAGTTGTTGCGAGAAAGTTTTGAAGAGCTGAAGGCTAAACTTAAAGATGCTCCAGTACTAGCCTATGCTGTCTCTTTCATTCTGGAGGTGAATGCTAGCCATACTGGGCTGGGAGCAGTTCTTTTCCAGAATCAGGATGGCCAGGTCTGACCTACTTCTTTTGCCAGAGCAGTGGAAAAACAGAGAAGTAAAAAATAAAGTGTTTCTATTTTTCTTTATTCATGCTGTAGGAACTCAGTGGTTAGATACCGGACTAGTGATCAGTAGATGGTTTAAGTCCCACCAATGCCAGAGTGCCACTGTTAAGGCCTCTAAACAAGCCCCCCTCTTCTGAAGAAAAAAAAAACCTAGTTAACATGATCTTTATTTAAGCAATAAAACACGAGAGGGAGTGTGTTATCGCGAATAACACACGACCTCAAGTGTTCTATTGCTTTTATACAACAGTTTTTACAAAATAAAAAAAGAAAATAAATCAAAGAAGCCCTGAATTTCATAATAAATATGCTTTAATATTGACAATACCTTCCGCCAAAAAGTAGTTCCACAATGAATATAAAGTTTAACACTACAAAGCAGACATCCCAAGTTGCAAAAACTCATTTCAGGGAGGTAAGAACAAGAAGAAGAAAGCAAGAACCTCTGAAGGGAAAAAAAGAAATAAAAAACCTCTCGCACACACCAAAGGATATGGGTGATAACAGAACTTCTAGGAGCTGCTAACTGGGCTATTAAGCTAACTGTTCGCGTTACAAACACAAAATGTTCCCTACATAGTGCACTAGATTGTGTATCAGATCACGGATATATGTTCCCTACATAGTGCACTAGATAGTGAATTAGACAATTTATTTATGTTCCCTACACAGTGCACTAGATTGTATATGAGATAACGCATTCATGTTCACTACATATTGCACTAGATAGTGAATTAGACAATTGATTTATGTTCCCTACACAGTGCACTAGATTGTATATGAGATAACGGATTTAAAACGTGATCGGGAATAAAGTCTGTGTTGCCTGCGTGCGCGTTTGTGTGCATGAAGCTTGTCGTTAATGGCAACGCGTCAGCGGGGTAATACAGTTGTGGTGTGAAAAGACTGTGCTGTTATCACGAATATCAGCACAGTTAGAACGCTTCTCAACCAATCAGATTGTAAGGTTGGAACTAACTGTTGTATAATCTTTAATAAATAAATACTCTGTAAGACTTAAACATCATCATGTAGAACCATCGCTATAAATGATTCTACATTACTCAGTGGGCAGAATGTAAAAAGTAAAGTTAGCAATAACAAAGCCTGTCCATTTAGAGATAAGATGTAATTGGTCAATTTTACTGTCATTTCAAATTGGTCTTTCATAGAAAAACGCTTGCCAAACCCACAGAAAATGTATAGCTTGACCAATGTTCTTTTTACCAACAGCAGAGGGAGACAAAGAAGCTTCTTTAATCTAACCCTTCACATTACAACACAAATTGATTATAGAGCAAAGTGTAAAGTGTATAAAAGGTCTGAATAGACTTTAAAATAATCAAAAGCAAGAAGTAAAAGTATGTCCCAATTCTAAATTAAGTTTGCTACATTTTATCAATTGTGAATTACTAAATAAAACACACAATGAGTGTCAAATTCATTTCTGGATCTAGAACATCATTCTAAATTCATTTTTAACGTCAGTAGCTAGAAATCAGTTTTACTCTTTTTGTTTGTTTGATTTGCACTAACTAAATAAGCTCATTATAAAGTACATATGCAGCTTGTATCTCATGATATCTCATCTTCTGAAAAGTAACATTATCTAAAACATCCTAGTTTGCCACGTCCTGCTCTAACATGCGGCCTTGCTTTTTGTCCACCAGTATGTTAGGACTTTTTATTCAGTCATGCACCCAGTTTAGAAAAATCATACACCCAGATAGAAAAACCCTTTCATTAAAACACAATAAAAAGTTAAACAGTAAATGCCTCCTTAAGCTTGTTAAACGCTGCGTCTGATGGTGAATTCCAAGAAAAATGCTTAGATGTGCTGATAAAACACTGAACATTCTAATAAATCTGAAATAAAAATAGTTTCAATGCCTTATCCAAAGAAGGTTGTGGTCAGTTCACTACTGCCTCCACCTTGTGCTCAACCATGAATACCCCTTCAGTACTGGTGATTTAACCAAGGAATTAGACCTTCTGTAAATAAAATTCACACTTCTTCTTGTCTCTGTAGAACCTGTCCTACATACTTTACCTGACTGTCCATTTCTGGAGAATACACTAAAATATTATGAATGTATGCAATCACAAACTGTTCCAACGAATCCCTAACAACATCATTAATAAATGCTTGGAACATAGAGGGCACTATTGATAACCCAAAGGGCATCACCAAATATTCATAGTGACTATTAGACGTACCAAGAGCAGCTTTTTAAACATCCCCATCTCTGATCCTGATGAAACCTTTGGCATTACGCAGACCAAGCTTTGTGAAGATTTTGACTCCCCTTAATTGTTCCAAGGCCAAGTGTAATGACGACCCTGATCAAGTCGTCATCCCCTTTTCCTCTAAAAACGCTCTGTACATGTACACACGTTTCTTAAGTGAAAATTACTTTTTTTTTTCTCCGACAGATGATGCGCACATCTGACGGAATTGATTTAAGCGGATATAAAAAATAACAGACTAAACGAACTGATAATGAAGGTACCTACACGTCATCGGTGTCCCGTGAAGAGAAGGCAGTGAAACCTGAGCACAGGTAAAAATCCAGCCTTTGAGAGAGCAGGCAAGCTCACTCTCTCAGAGAAGGAGAGGGGTTTTGCCTGTTTTCGCGCTGTGCGTCGGCTCAACAAAACAGAGACTGTTTATCACAGCGATCGGACAAGATATTTTACGTTGTGTTGATTAGGGTGCTATATCATGATCGCGTGCTGACAGTGTTAAAGGATGTACACATATGTAATAAACAATGATGTGTTAATGTATGTACCCATTCGGGCATAATAGAGCATTCCATTCACGTTTGTCGCGCTCATACGCTTTTAAGGTAGCGTTCGGCCAACAGTAAGGGGGTTAGTTGAGCGAAGTTGAGTTGTGCATCAGAGCGAGAAAGCGAGAGACTGTGAAACTGTAAAACTGATTCAGAGTCGAGTGGACAGCCTGAGTGAATTGTTATTTGGGTCCGACTCGGTCCTAGTGTATAGAATTTTTTTTTTTTTTTTTTTTTTTTTTTTTTTTTTTTTTAAACTGTGGAAAGGCTGATATAAGCCATATATAATTTTTGTACAGTTTGTAAATAGTTGTAAATAGTTGTCACCTTATTGATGCACTTGATGGACTAAGTGTGGACTAGGTGTGGCTAGAGAATTGTATAGGCACCCAACTCTTGGGAAGATTACTTATCGCTTTGGCACATGGATCTTCTTTCACACATCTTTCACTGCTTGGTGCCTGAACCCTGGATTTTTTTTGTTATGCTGCAATCATGTAACATATGATCAGACACTTCACAGTAAAACACAACCCCTCTTGTCGGCATTGCAGCCATTCTTCCACTGAGATACGGGTGATATTATAATGCATAGGTACATCTTCCGGGTCCTGGGGGGTTTACCCACCCTACGAGAGGTTCACTGCTGTTAGCCATCTGTTCTTGGTATTGACTCTGTTGCATGGAGAGTGTCTCTACAGAACGTGACAAGTTCTCTATAACGTTTTGATGCTCACCCAACATAAGGCCCTGGTGCCTCAATGCATTGAGCAGGTTCTTGTTATCTGCCTTTCTGTCCTGATGCGAGGCTGAGGAGTCAGACCCACGTAGACAAAGTCTAGAGTTAGACAAAGTAATACAGCAGAACCACAAGGAAACAATCAAATAGAGTAGTCAGATATCCAGACAAGACGTCAGTATAGGAAAAGACAGCAAGTCATATTACAAGGCAATCTGACACCAATAAACAAACAAGAGGATCATATACAAGATATAGATATAGAATGCTCTGTATGCAGTACACAATACTTGTATGACCATGTGGCAATACTTTACAAATGTGTGGCAATACTTTACAAATGCGAACACACAAAACAAGGAAACAAATACATAACAAACAATGACAGGTGAAACCTATTAAAATTATGGTGACATGGGCCATCTGTAAGAACCTTCTTTGGTTACTATTGGTGTTGGAGATGCCATGTGTTCACCCACTGATTCCTGGGATATGTAGTCCATGCGATGATTCAATAAATACTGAGAATCCACAAGCTAAACCAAAGACTGAATGCATCTGGATCATAACGCAGTATGATAATGTGCAGGAAAATATTTGGTGCAGTAACTAACTACAGCATTCATGTATTTTACTAAAATGTATAGAATATTCTAGTCACAACGTTTCACAATAAGCAGGTGAATTTGGTCACAGCTGAGGAAAACATGATTGAGTATAAAAGGAGGATCCACCAAAGGATCACTCTTTACAGGCAATGATGGCTCATGACTCACCACTTTCTGGAGGATGGATGTTCTTAATGGAGATTGCAAATAATAGTCTTTTATTTATTCTTCATAATATTGTGAAAAGATTCAGGGAATCTAGAGAGATCTCTGTCTGTGTAGGGCAAAGCCGGGAACCACTGTTGAGAAACAATCATGCTACTGTGATAAATATAAAAAAAGCCACGTAGGCTCGGGAGTACTTTAGAAAACCATCGTCACGTTACACAGTCTACCGCTGCTTCAGGAAATGCAACCTGATACTGGGCAGTTGTAGCCTAGCGGTTAAGGCATTGGGCAAGTAATCCAAAGGTCACCGGTTCAAGCCCTACCATTGCCAGGTTGCTGCTGTTGGGCCCTTGAGCAAGGCCCTCAATTGCTCAGACTGTATACTGTCACAGTACTGTAAGTCGCTTTAGATAAAAGCCAGATGCGGAAAATGTAAATGAAACTCTACACAAAGAGAAGGATGTACAATAATTCTATGCATAAATGTCTCAAAGTTCTCTGGACCCAAGTAAACTTTTGTATGTTGTTGTATTCTATGTGTGTTTGTGTGTTGTTTGTATGCCATATGTGTATCTTTTATCTTATTTGACACAAAATACATTATTTATGTGATTATTTTATTTACTGAAGAAAAAAAAAAACTTATCCCAACACCAACTGGAAATTGTTGGAAAAAAAATAGTTCCCAGTTTCAATTTCTAAGGCCCTGGTGCTCAGATGGCCCACAGTTAGGGCTGTTATTTCCATATTATTACATATTTCAAATAATAATAATTGCTGGTCTACCAGCATCTCTTCAAGAGCACATAAACTTGTCCAAGAACACAAGAACAAAAAAAACCCTAATGAATACAAGAAACTGCACTCATTGCCTATCCAGGAAACAGTGATCACTAATGACTCCATCAATTAAAAAAGAACAGGGAAAATTATGTTAATGGGAGTGATGTAAGACAAAAAATTCTAACCAAGAGGAACAAAAAGGCTAATCTCTTATTTGCCAAAACAAAAATATCTTAATGTCCCACAAGAAATTCAATACAATACATATACCAATAGTCAAACAAGATGGGAATGAAATGATGTGTGGCTGGAGCCTGAAACATGAGTTCTGGTCTTTACCAGAAAACCCCAAGGAACAGCATACTGTCCAGTGGCGGCTCCTGCCAAATCTCTTGGGGGGGCAATTGTTGCGATGATGGCCAAGGTGACCCGTTCAATGGGTAAATTAAAGCTTAAATAATTAACATCTTAAGTCATCTGTCAGTTTGCCCTCACAAATAACTTTGAACATGGAGAGAGACCAGCTTTACCATTAATCATAAAATGAAGTAAAGCCTTCACACTAACAATTTAATTCAGTCTTCATCAGATAGCATTTTATTTTAGCAGATCCAGAATAAAGATTGGCATCGGGGCTGATGTGCAATGAATAAAGAAGTACAATTAAACAATTGGGGAGATACAATAAGTGCAATCACAATTCACTATTTAAAAATGACATTACTTACTTGTAATTTACTTGTAACTTATATGATTTTCCCCCCTTTGTAGATACTTGATGTTTAAATTTGGTCTGGGTGGCCCTAACTCTTAAGTTGCTAATTTATCCTGATTACACGATGGAGTTGCTCTGAACTGAGGTGATGGTAGTCATGGTGACGAGATCGCGACACCAGGTTACGTGTGACGCAAGCACGTAAGTGCGAGCCCTCCCGGAACCCATTCAGAATGTATTGCAGTGCCTGCCGTTTGAAAAAAAAGAGCCTTAACATGAGAGTCTATGAGAGCAATCTGGGGCGATTTTCAGTTAGACTGAAATTACCCCAAAAGGGGCGGTACTGTATGGAACGGAACGCAACTCAACGCTGATTGGACTACAATATTCCCAGGCAAGACAGACTCCAGAACAGTCACAGCTGTGATAGAAAAATTTCTTCCCTTTCGCCCTTTGGTGGTGCGTCTCCCGATCGCCCTAAGGAACGAGCCGCCCCTGATACTGTCTTCAGTCTATGATACAAAGCTCAAATACAGTTGGGTTAGACAACAAGACAATGACCCATGGCACAAGAAAGGTTTACTTCTGATGGGCTTAGAAGTAACAAAATAGAGGTTTTAAAATGGCCTCGACAGGGCTCTGAGATTCTTTGGTGGTTAATAGGCAACTTATGCTCAAAAGTCTAATAATGGGACTATTATAAACCAATTTTGCTAGAGAGAGTGGCCCAAAGTTTCTCCACAGCAGCATGAAAAACTGACCCAATTTTTCAACTGACTGCAATTGTTGCTGCTGAAGGTGACTCAGGTGCCTTTCGCTATGATGTGTAGGTGGACAAATACTTTTTCCACACAGGACTAGTCACAGCTGGATAACATTCTTGTATCTTTAATAAATAAACAGTCACAAAAACTGTACCTGATGTTTAACAAATCTTAATAAATGTGAGCTTTTTTCAGACGTAGCAGTAAGAGACTTTGACCAATCAGGCACTTTAGTTGCTAAAAATTTCAATGAAAATGAGAATGTAAAATGCTAATAAAAACAGAAAGTGGTGATTTGTAAATTATCTTTGACCTGAATTAAACTACATAACTATAACTATAACTATAACTATAACTATAACTATATATATATATATATATATATATATATATATATATATGCCATCAAATATGCCATCAGACTGCATAGCAATAGCAGAATATACAGGCTTGACTCATCATATTTGTAATTGGCGTAATTTATTTTTATTCTACCCATTTTTATTTACTCTATTTACTGTACTTACACTGTACTGGAGCTGCTGTAACACTCGAAATCAATAAAGGAATCTTATAATACTTTATATAACTATAAAGTTTTATAGTACTATGGTAATAACATTATATTAGGTATATTTAAAAATATATATTAAAACCATATTTGCTACTTCTTTAATATTTTTTTGTATGTCTTTATTAGCATGACATGCATTCCCAACTTTTCTTAAATTAATATGTACACATTTATTTTAGTTGTAATTTGCTATTAGAAGCAGTGATTTGCTGACCTGTTGTTATTAGTACGTTGCTGATATTTTTAGGTGCGCATTGCCCGTTAGTACTTAGTTAGTAGGTTTTTTTTGTGGTTTTTTTTGTAAGATTGGTTAATTGTATGTTTATACTTAAAACGTGAGAAAAACTCTTTGTTTTTACAGCTTGCGGCGCCGGAAAACACAAGGGGGCAGCAAAGTCAAAAAGAAGCTGCGGTGCCGGAGGAGCAGAACTGCGGCTGATGTTTCAAAGTGCAGACTGAAGTGATTTAAACTGACTTACCGAAACATTTATATGAATTAATTATTGAATTACTAAATTTAAAAAAGCCTAAAAGACTTTATGTCATAAAACAAATTAAATACACATAATATAGATAAAATATGTTTTTACAATTTTGAGTTTATGCGAGTGAACTTTTATATAAATGATTGCTTTATGTATTCTGACTGCAAGAAGTCAGATTGTTATGTGTTGATAAATACATTATAAAAATAATTATTAATTACAAATTAATTATGAAAATGAAATATTAAACAAAATAATAATTAATACACTACAAAACTACAAAATAAATGCTAGTAAACTAAAATAGAATTATATTCTAAGATGAATGATATACTCGGCTATAAATGAACTAATACTAGTACTATAATTTAATATACATTTACGGCATTTAGCAGACGCTTTTATCCAAAGCGACTTGATCCAAAGCGATTGTATACAGTTGACACAGTATACAATCTAAGCAATTGAGGGTTTAGGGCCTTGCTCAAAGGCCCAACAGTGGCAACCTGGCAGTGGTGAGGCTTGAACCGGCATCATTCTGTTAACTGGACCAGTACCTTAACCACTAAGCTACAGCCTTGCCCTTCCAGTTCAGTTTTTTTTTTTTTTTTATCCATTGTTTATGCTAATAAATACTAGCTGTAGTGGTCCAAAAATAACCTTACAAAACTTACAAAACCCCAAACAAAATAAATATAAAACGAATAGTTGTCCTTTTATTTGTATGATTTCAGTGGGCAAGCTTTTTTAGTGAGTACAACAAATGTGAAACCAACCATCTACCATCTACTTTCAAGTAAAATATTAAAATGTTATTGTTCTGAATTCTGGTTGTTTTTAGGTCATCGGATGCCACAAGGTTAATGTAAAAAAATACTTGTTGTATATTATAACCTTTTAATTGAACAACTCTGGACAGGCTTAATGGCAATAAATAAACTTAGTATAAACAGCAACCACTCTGTTAACTAAAACTGAACTACATTTTTCATATTTTATTTGTACTTTTATTTTTATTTGTATTAGTTTCTCTTCTTTTGCTTGTTAAACTACTGGAGGCCAATAATTTCCCTCGGGATAAATAATCTATCTATCTATCTATCTATCTATCTATCTATCTATCTATCTATCTATCTATCTATCTATCTATCTATCTATCTATCATCTATCTATCTATCTATCTATCTATCTATCTATCTATCTATCTATCTATCTATCTAATACATAAAAATAAAGTAAAACATCAAAAGTAATGAATGTATAAAACAACAACATAGGTCTGTCTAGGGATATTAAGTAAATACTAAGTATGATTAAGAACACTAAGTGCTAGTTTGATCACATTCATTTGCTGTACATGTTTAATAGACGTTCATTTCTCCACATGGAAGCAAAACCTACCTAAATGTTCATAGGTGAACGAAAGAGGGAGCTCCAAGAACGTTTCTGTGGGGGGTCGGGTTCGCTTTTTCTCTCGCTTTTTCTCTCTACCTCATTTACAGTATTTAGCAGACAGCTCTTATCTACAGTGACTTTTTGTTGTTGCAATAATCGTTTTGATACTTAAAATGTAATATATCAGTTTAACGAGAATACAAATTAAGCCTTTTAAAGTGCTGCTGTTGTTGTTGTTGTTATATAACAATAATGTATATATTGTTTATATATCTGGTATACACTATATTGTATTTATACTCAGTCATTACCTCAACATTTCTGTGCATTTAATCACTTTTCATGACTTACTCTGTAAATATACAATATACTGCAATATTTGTTACTACTCTGTACATCTGTCTCCTCATTTCACTTAACTGGTCACTGCTGCACTTGAATTGTAATACAGTATATGTAAATAATTTCTATCTTGCACATCTGGTTAGATGCTACTGTATTTCGTTGGCTTTGTACTGTACTTATACTCAGCACAATGACAATGAAGTTGAATCTAATCTAATCTAATCTTATAAATATTTTTGTGATTATGACCTGTTAACAAGTAGTCCAAAAAGGCAACTGAATCCAATATCAAAATTCTAATTTTGATAATAATAATGATAGAGTATGGTAGCATTAATTTCTGTGTAGAAATCTTGTTTTATTTATATCTCTATTCATTACATATGTGCCTATTATATGCATACTTTTAAAAATACATTAAAAAATCTGCATACACCATGTAAATATGTCCACAAACACAATTTCGTTAATTTCTGAACCTAGAGTTATGTTAGTTGTCCCACGACACCAATGACATCAAGAGAAATTACAACACAAACACGTCCATAGAAAATCAGTCCGTATTTGTGGTGGTTGCAGTTATTTCAGGAATCACTTGTTAAACTGGTGGAATTGAGGATCTCAGGGTGGGTAGAGACGGACAGAGGGTCGGGTTTAACAAAGCTGGATTGCACAAACAGCCTCGGGCTGAAGGAAAAGTTCATACAGGGGTCCGTGGAAAGAGAAGCTAAATGGGCAGCAGCGCACATAAGTTCACATGGTCACTTCTTTACAGGGATTAAAGCAATGATGCAGCCTCGCCGGACACACACGGACTGTAATAAATATGTGTATGGATAACACATTCACATCGGTGCCGCTTTTATATTATTTACACACTGTGAAGTGGAATTATTAAAGTTTCGTTATAAAATACTAATTGATGTAAATAAAAATAAATGAATCTATTGGTTGGTGTGAAATGTGGAAGTACTTTAACGCATATAAGAAACAGATGGTTCTATAAAGATAACATTGCAGTATGATGTTGGCTTTTGCAAGAAAGCATCATACATAAAATGTGTATCTATTGATCCGCTTGTAATTATTTATCCATATTTCTACTAATTTATTTGCGCGCACTTTGAGATTACGTGAAGTTTAATTCCATTTTACCTGTATATGTTTATTCTAATGTGATATTCATGTTGGGAGCAATAAACATGCGTAATGACAAATCTTTGAATGCTTTGCCTTTTTATTTGCTACAATAATAATAATAATAATAATAATAATAATAATTTCCGATACTATTCACTCGGTGTCTGTGTGTGTAGGTGACTGATATGATATCCTTCTTGGTGGCCTAATCTACTTAAAATTTTGTTATTCAAAACTAAAAAGGTTTAATGTATTCTTTGTAGGGCCCCCGATATACTGTAGGTAATAATAATAATAATAATAATAATAATAATAGTGGAACTGTGTTTAAGCCTTAAAAATGTATTTATATTCTAGCAATCTACACAAACCTCAAGAAATAAAGCTTTTATAGATCATTATTTAAAAAAATATATAATTAAACTTCTGTAAAAGAGAAATGAGGATGGTAGCAATCAATAAATTAAAGGCTTGTGTGTTTGTAAGAACCATATACTGTATATATATATATATATATATAGATCAGCGACATGTTACGTTTTACTGTGATTAGAATTAAATTAAATAACTATATGCATTTATTATGAATAATAACAACAACCACAACAACAACAACAATAATAATAATAATAATAATATGTCGTTGTTGTTGTATTAAACAAAACAAATGCTCTTAATTGTTTCGATGTAGATCTTTCTCTTCTTTTGAGCAGCGCTGACACATGGTGGGTGTTTGGCTTTCTCCGTTTGGTTCCTCTGGGCTTTTTAATCTCCCCCCTACTCAAAGTAGCAAACATTTCGCACCTCACTCGGGCCGTGGAGAGCTCGGCTGGTGCGCCTTTCCCCCGTCGCGCTTTGATCCGGAGTTTGCTGAGACTTTTAAGCAAACAGCGCGTGTTAATGAAGCGCTCGCGTTAGGACGCAAACACGCAGGAAGCAAACGCGAGAGATTATTATGCGCCAATCTCCCACCCTCTTTTTAATTGCTTGTTTAAAAACAGATGTTCAACACTCATTTTGCCTCTAATGGGATGATTCATTGATTCATGAAAGTGTGCGAGTTACGACTCATTTAGGGGAATTAGTGCAACCTAAAAAAATCATTCTGGCTGCCCGAACAGGCTTGTCCTTAAAGTTATATAAGAGGATTGTCAGTTTGTTTTCTTCAAGCTGTAAAAAATACTGAATTACCTGCTTATTCTTTTAGAAGATAATGAGATCAAAAAATTATCTTTTAAATAAATCTTTTAGGATAAAATAAAAAAAAATAAGCATCTATCAATTTACCTATTTGCTTATGCCTATATAGAAGAATATTTTAAGTGTATTTAGAATATATAAGATAAGATAAGATAAGATAAGATAAGATAAGATAAGATAAGATAAGACTTTATTGATCCCCTTAGGGAAATTAACTTGTTACAGCATGAAGACAGGAAAAAACAGAAAGAAATACAACTAAGTGAAAATATTGCACACATAGTGTGTAGTTATTTACTCTAAAAAATATTTAAAAAAAAAAGAATATATACATTCAGATATGCAAAATATATTACGTATTGCACTTAATATATTTTGCATATCTGAATGTATATATTATTTTTATGTATATATATATATATATATATATATATATATATTTAATATAAAAATAATATACATTTTTTTAGAATAAAATTATTTTTTAATATGTGAGGGTTGCAAAAACTATATAGTAGATAAAAAATGCTTGCGACTCACTACCATTACAAATTTTGTCATAAAAATACCCCTCTAAGGACTGCTTGGAATAAGATTTTCTATACATTTTTCTGGCGTAATATGTCGACTAAAAGTTAAACGAAAGTAACACATCGCAGCTTTAATCTGTTATGGTGTTCACAACATTTTGTAATAAAGTTACTGTATTATTATTAAAAATATCATATTATGCTTTTCGTCTATTTGCATGCAATAAGTGTTGCTTTTACGGATTTTGTGGTTTAATTGGCCAAGTATTTCTGGACGTCCCAAAACCTCCGTTAGGTATTTTTTCCCCTCTCCAATATGCGTATATGTGTGGCCAAAGGAGGCTTCGCTTTGCATAGTCCAGCCTCCTTATTAGACAGCTCCGACGTGTTTGGGGAGGAGTCTTACTGGCAGCAAAAAAGCGCAGAGGGAAAAGATATGAACGTGCACGAAAAAAGTCGCGCGTCTTGACGGATGCCCTGAAGTCCAGAGCTTTTTCCAACGTGAGCTTGGGCAAAAGGAAAAAGAGTGAAAGCGTAAAGTGAAGTGGCTTGAACTTTCAGAAAAGCCTTTTTTGGTTGGACTGTCTTCTGACTGCTTTCTTTTTCAAATCGGAAAGTGGATTTGTACCTCTTCGGACCCCTTTAGGAATAACGACCATGCAGGCGCGCTACTCGGTTTCGAGCCCTAACTCGCTGGGCGTCGTGCCGTACATTAGCGGAGAGCAGAGCTACTACCGTGCGGCGGCGGCTGGCGGCGGGTACGCGGGCATGGCAGCGCCCATGAGCATGTACTCGCACGCCGCCCACGAGCAATACCCGGGCGGCATGGCGCGGGCGTACGGCCCATACGCGCCTCAGCCGCAGCCTAAGGACATGGTGAAGCCGCCTTACAGCTACATTGCGCTTATCACCATGGCCATCCAGAACTCGCCAGATAAGAAGATCACCCTGAATGGGATCTACCAGTTCATCATGGAGCGCTTTCCTTTCTACCGGGACAACAAGCAAGGTTGGCAGAATAGCATTCGGCATAACCTGTCGCTCAACGAGTGTTTCGTCAAGGTTCCGCGTGACGACAAGAAACCGGGTAAGGGCAGCTACTGGACTCTTGACCCGGATTCCTATAACATGTTTGAGAATGGCAGCTTTCTGAGACGGAGAAGGCGCTTCAAGAAGAAGGACGCGGTAAAAGATAAGGAGGACCGGCAGGTTAAGGACGCCACGTCTTCTCGTCCGACCCAACAACAGTCGCAGCAGCAGGGCCGAGAGCAACACGACACTTCGCCTGTACCACCCGTGCGTATTCAGGACATCAAGACTGAAAACGGTACGTGCACACCGCCACAGGCCGTGTCGCCTGCATTAGGCACTGTTCCCAAAGTCGAAAGCCCTGACAGCAGCAGTAACAGCATGTCTAGTGGCAGTCCGCACAGCTTGCCATCATCTTCGGCTCGATCCGTGGGTATGGACGGAGGCGCAGAACAACAGCAGCCGCAGCAGCAGCAACAACAACAACAACAACAACAACAGCAGCAGCAGCAGCAGCATCATCCACACCACCAACAACACCCTCATCACGGGCATGGGCACGGCGGCCACGCACAGGGCTTCAGTGTGGACAACATCATGACCTCGTTGCGCGGCTCGCCCCAAAGTGCTGGCGAGCTCGCCTCATCGCGAACAGGTATAAGCCCGTCGCTGTCCCTCAACTACTCCCCAACCCAGGCAGCCGCCTATAGTTCGGCTTGCAACCAGAGCGCCGTCTCTACTACCTCGCATGCGACATACCACTGCAACATGCAGGCCATGAGCTTGTACGCAGCCGAGCGCGCTGGCACCACCGTCAGCACCTCCACAGTAGACGAGACTTTGCCAGACTACTCGATCACGACCACGGCAGCCACATCGTCCTCATTGGGCCACCTTGGCGCAAGTCAAGAAGGCCATCATCCCCACACCCATCAGGGCCGCCTCGCCTCGTGGTACCTGAACCAGGCCGGTGACCTGGGCCACCTCGGCGGGAGCTACCCGACCCAACAACAGAACTTTCATTCGGTTCGTGAAATGTTCGAGTCGCAGAGGATTGGCTTGAATAGCTCACCAGTGAACGGAAATAACAGTTGTCAGATGGCCTTTCCACCCAGCCAGTCTATATATCGCGCATCTGGGGCTTTTGTCTACGACTGCAGCAAGTTCTGACCAAAAGTCTGTTTTTGATTTTTGTATTGTTATAATTTTATTCCCCCAATACCCAAGTTTTTTTTTTTCGATAAACACAGTCTTTCATTTTTCTTCCCTGCCATGGACTGAACAGAAAAAAGCACATGATCTTGGTTTATTAAGGACAGTGTTACTGCAAATAACACGTAAGTCTCTTTTTTCGCTTTTGTGAGCTATATGCTTTGCTTGACACTACACCAGCTTTTTATGGACTTGTTATTTACGTGTAAATTGCATATAGTAATTTATTTCTGAAATGTAGCCAGATATTATGGGCCAAAAAAACCGAAGCGTTTGTTTCTAAACTGAGTTGTCTTTAATTGTCCGGAAATGTTCCATTATAAAAGGGAACGAAACGTGTATTATACAATATTCTTTCAAATTATCTCATTTTGTTGAAAAAAATATTCTGAAGGAACTGCATTTTTTGTTTAATAAATTACCATTTTATTTGAGCTAAACGTAGGCTACGCCTGATTTCTTTAAGCACTTATTATTATTCTGCTTTGACCTTGGGAAATATTCGTGTAGTAAATCTGCCTTACCTACCATGGTATGTATGTGTGTTGCCCTAAAATCAAACGTTAATTTATACTCAGAGAGATTTGCGTTTTTGCAGGTTATTAGGTAAACACCAAGGGTCAACACAGACAACTAATTATTATTATTATTATTATTATTATTATTATTATTATTATTAATATTATTATTATTATTATTATTGAAATGATCTGAAGACGCCCATGTAAATTAGAGTATTAATTAGCGTATTAATTTGCGATAGACAATTGAATTTGCGTGCAATGCGTTGTTAAGTGCGTTTTCAAATTCTTTAATGTGTTCAACTACATGCTGTAGCTTGTAAAATGGGTTTAATATCAATATATTAATTAATCGGATCTACTGTTGAGCGCTGCAAGTGTGTCACAAGTTCTAGGGTGCAGTTGCTGTACCAAACAACTCTATTTAGGGTTCTAATATTGTTTCTAATATATAAACAAACACAAACCCAAAATATTTTAAATAAAAGCATGTTTTGTGCGCAAATTTAATCTATTGCTTTAAATCACGACCCCATTCAAGCCAAGTGCTCTTATTATATTTTACAAACCAGGATTTAGACATTTCTGCCAGGTATATGTCTTAAAATGTGAAAAGCCCAAAGTGTTGGCCCAAAGTGTTGGATTATAAGTGTGCAACAGGTTTTAGATAGATAGATAGATAGATAGATAGATAGATAGATAGATAGATAGATAGATAGATAGATAGATAGATAGATACAAGGCTGGTATATATTGTAAGTTACAACAGCTGTAAAATATAAATTATAAAGTAAAGTAAATTATAAAATGAATTATAAATTCAACAGTTGTTCTTGCTCCGCTTTATAAAAATATCAGTTCTACTTTAAAGCCTAAACCTATTATGGTGTGCTTAAAATACAGACCAAAATACTTAACACTGCAAAATATAACATGCTTTTGCATTAAAATCTACCTTTTTTCCTGCGTTTTTTCCTACTCAGTACCAACCAGCCTGTAGGATAAAAATACATTGATGTTATAGGCATGTCTCCAAATTCATAAAATGTTACTAAAATCTTATGCAACACATGGTCGTTCAAGGGTGCAGCTGCTCTTCTCTCTGAAAGCAACAGTTATGAATTAAATCGGGGCCTGAACACTGTCATTAAAATGCTTTAAAACTGCAGATCAAATTAGCATCATTAAAATAATAGCCTGTGCTAATTTATACAACAGCTATCCTCTTTATGCTCTGTTTTTATTATATTCTTATAAAACAAAACAGCATATCGAAAAGTTACACACCTGTACACGTGGAGGGGAGGGATAAGAGGGGGTCAGAAGTTGTTCATTAAAATGTAGACATCGGTTGCAAATCATGCATACAGTTTACTAATGCATATTATGCACATAGTGCATTCAAGTGAAACGTATAGATATAGTTTGTATTTTCTTATCTGTTTTTGCATCTGCTTTATTTCCTAAAAAGCAAAACGACTCGATAACGTAAAGACTTGGTGATGGTAGACTCGCCACAGGCAAACGTTTTATTAGCAGAAACGACAAGCAAAATGTTAAATAAATAACTATTATTATTATCATTAGTAGTAGTGGTATTATTAGCATTATTAGTATTATTAATATTATCTGCAAATAACATTACATAAAAAACAGCACCTGATATTTTAAAATCATATATGATATGTAGGTCTAGAAAACGATAGTTCAATGCCACGTGGTGCAGTTAGGTATTTGTTTACCTTGAGGTAAACACACCATGCAGCTTATAGGCATCACAGGTTGTCAATCATTAAGCTCGTGTCATCGTGTTCGTGACCTTAAGCCTCGTGTGCTATCGGCCAAGTCCATTTAGGCTCGAGCCTCCTTCTGTCGTGTGTGTTTACTCGTCTGCTTTGGTTAATATCATAGCATTCATGCCAGAGACACGCGGCTCCAGAGAACATACCGTATACTGCAGCAGCGAAGCAGCCTGCACGATCCAGGCTAGAGGAGCCAAACAGGCCTCTGTAGAGGCGTGAGGGTGAACTGCTGCACCCCAGCTTTTCCAAAACAGATCTGATCCTCACTGGCATGAAGTATGCGGGAAAAAATGAAACAAACATGTGCTTATGAGTAATTGGATAAATACTCCAAATCGTATGGCGAATATTGTATTAAGGTTGTATTTGCTGCACGTCTGATGGGTGTAATTGGTTTTGTTGGTTGGAGTTTCTTCGTTATCAATTATTATTATTTACTGTAAGCTGTCGGAGAGCTTACAGATATTGCATACATTTATTACTGGTTATCACTGCTAATTACAATACCCCAAAAAATAACAACTACTGCTCATATTGGCGATAATGATGACGACAACAGCAGCAACATAATAATAATAGTTATTATTATAATAACTAATCGTATTTAATATTTGAAAACAATAAATAATGCATATTTTAATGGTTGAATGAATGAGCGTTAAGGTTTTGCAGAATATTGTAGCCTACTAAATCCAAATAGTAACTTTTGCGTTTTGTCCATTTTTTTGTAGATAAAATTATTTATTTATTGCTAGTAAACTAGTAAACTAGTTAGACAACTAAACTATATGTATTAATGATACTGCTAGCCTAATAAAAACATGAGGATGCTTGGAATTGACTGAAACATTAAAATTGACTTGAAAATTTGTCTGGGAAGAAGAAAATATCACAGTTTTCTTTACTGCATCAACATATTTATTTATTTATTTATTTTTTTTACCTTACCTTCGGTGTTTAATACGCCCTGTTTTTTTTTGTTTTTCAGACCTTGCGTATTAACCTGCGCAGAGGCCCTGCGGTCGCAGTGCTGTTTACTTTTTCAGTTTATATCACTTCGTGATGACTTGTATTTACTATAATTTTACCCCCTTTTGTAGATATGTGTAGTTCTGATTATGTTTAGCAAAATTACGGCTTAAAGTAATCATTAAACAGAACATGAACTAACGCTAATAATAATAATAATAATAATAATAAGATACATATATTTAAAAATGGAAATGTAAGAAATATAAAAATATATAAAAATTACAAAATAGCAGCCTTTAACAGAAGTTAACAGATAATTGCACTGTTGCACTGACAGGTATTGCACAAAGTTCAACAAATATTTCACTGTTTGCAAAGTTTGCATCATTATAATAACTGAAAGGTCATCACTAACTTTTAATCAGCTCGCAGTGGCACTGAGTCGTAAGGCATCTCTTTCTCTCCACTCGAATAGTTTTAATCATGCTCATAAAAGTCATTAGTGCTTTTCCCGAGCAATAAACAAAACGTCGTGTTAGGGCCGAGATTGATGGCGCCCTGGTCGAGCGGGCCAGGTCAGGAAGGAATAAAATTCAATCAGCGCTCTCCAATCGTTTTTCACAAGACGGGAAAGAGTGAAGCAGGAGGGGGTCAGCGGGGAGGATGTCGGAGCTCCATCAACAATACTGCGCAAAAGACGCAAAAAAACAGACCTCCAAATTTTTAGCTTCCTAACTCTAATTTAGGTGGCTGATGCTTGAGGCTTAAACTACACGTCCCAAACCGCACACTACTGGACTAAACACAGCCGTTGTCAAAACAGATAGAAACTGTAGGCTCAAATAGTTGTGTACTAATGAGCATGCTAGTGCTGAAGGCCTGACTGAAATAGTTCTTTGCTCTGAATGCATTTGTGAAGAGTGCTGCAGCTGAGACCTTATTAAATTTGAAATTTAATTTTGGTTAATGTATTTGAGCTGTAGTTTTTTACACCACTGAGCTAAATGGACACGCATAGACAATACATTGCAGCAAACAATAAACTAGTTCACCAAAATATTTAAAACGATAGGATTTTTCTGCATCTCAGTTATTGGTCACGAAATCGATCACCACACTGCCTAAAGAGCTTCATAATAAATTAAGTCTAGTAAGAAATTAAAACTGTTTTCGTTACTTATTAGATTAGATTCATATCGTACAGCATTTCAATATTAAAATACGAAGAACACCCCCTTCTTTGGAAATAGATTTAAAATGACATACAATAAACATAATGTGATGTAATAAACACCTTGTGTTAAGGATACAAAGCTCTATTCAGCCACACAGTCAGTCATGATCAGTGATTTATTTTGCATCTAATTTCAAATGTAATGCGCACAAGCCCGCTGGCCTCTTTGTGTGGTGGTGTATTTTAATAATAATGTGTTTTTAGAGCACTTTCGCATCTTTTTTTTGACAAGAAGCACTGATCTTTGCGTTCTTCTTGAATGCCGCGTTTTGAGACTGCCTATTTTCTGGTCGTAAATCGTTCCGCAAAGTTTTACGCAGGAATTCACTTTTGCGCCTGCGCACCGCGAGCTCCGGGTCAACTAGTAAAAATAAACGCTACTGTGTTCCATTACACAGTATAACAAAGTTAAATCATGCATATTTATAGCAGGTACTATATTTATGAATATTTATGAATACCAGGGTTTAATGCTAACTCATCTGTAATAGAAATCTATAATTCGTATTGCTGTGAGCACAAGGGACTCTTTGTGATGACTAGTGCTAATTAAAGTAAAAGTCTTTGTATTAAAAAGAAACACCTGTCCCAACTATTCAAAATTCACTGTTTGTATTGATGACAAATTAATAAAAACATGTATAGTTTTAGGGTCATATAGTTTGATAAAGATGTTTTAACATTTTGTAGTGATTGATACAGTTACGCACGCAGTTTTTTGGTTTACTTCAATAATATACAAAATAAATATTTTAGTTTGTAAGTTTAGTAAAGTACACAATTATTATTATTATTATTATTATTATTATTATTATTATTATTATTATTATTGGTGGTAGTAGCAATATTTTCGTCATTACAACAACAATACCAATAATAATAATGATAGCAATATCTTTATTTTACTGTACTACCCTGCTGTTTAAATGTGGCAGACACTAGAAGAACATGCGACTCTCCTTAGAGACCAGGTTTTGAAGACCCATGTTTGCGGCACCCAGTCTACCAGCTGTGCCATCTTATTGATAATAATAATAATAATAATAATAATAATAGTAATAATAATAATAATATACCCTAATACAAATCATTACGCTATAACTAGTATACATATAATACTAATATATAGACTATATATAGGCAAGTAAAAATAATCATCATTATTAAGATCGGATCATTCAGGTCCCGCAATACCCCATGCCAAAATTATCTGCTCTATTTGAATGCAACCGAGTAAATGCGTTAATGTGTGTGTGTGTGTGTGTGTGTGTGTGTGTGTAAGAGAGAGAGAGAGAAGGAGAGAGTCTTAGTGCACCTGTATGAGTGGAAAAGTGCGGACTGTTTCAGTTCCCAACTGGTGCTGAACCCTCAAAGCTCCATCTGTTTCCAGTTAAGAGTCCACTACACAGACACAGTCGCAGCTCTGTCTCACACTTACACTGCCAGTCTACAGACTCATTTATACATAGCTTCATATATATCTGAGCCCGTCGCCTCTTATTCAGGCGGCTTTAAAACCCAGTTATTTTTCTCTTTACACTAAATAAATAGCTTCCCTGGAGATGGAGCTTTAAAGGGCTTCAGGATGATCTCGCATTGCCAACTACTGTAATGCCTACTGTACCACCATTATTTATTTATCTATTCAGAGGTAAAAGGCCACAGTGTATCACGGTGTACAATCTGAATACATTTTGCTGAATTGTTATTCATTTAATTACACACACACACACCAACACACACACACACACACACACACACACACAATGGGTGGGAAGCTTTTAACGCCCCATAGACACCAAACATGTTGTTGTATAGTATTGCATTCGTTACTATCTGTAATTTTTAATTCTTTGTATTTTAAATAGCCAAATACTGCTGACTAGACCTAACAAACAGAGCTCCTCGATTTTACACAATAATTTATAATTAGAATACGATTAATTAAAAAAAATAGCAAATTAATTTAGGGGCAAATCAAGATAAATGTTAGTTCATAAAATGTTACTATATAGAAACATGGATTCTGGGGACCTGGGTTTATTTCTTGTCTTCGGTCAGTGAGTAGAGTAGCAAGTTATCCTGGTACTCCGGTTTTCTCCCAATACCTACAGAAGGTGGACTGGGTGCTCATGTCCAGGGTGTATTTTTTTCTTTCTGTGCCCAGTGCTGCCGAGTGGCGTTGGACACAATTTTAGGACGTTAAACCTCACCTCTCCCCCGCATATCAAATATTCTGAAAGTTGAAACACGTTACGTAAATAATAATAATAATAATAATAATAATAATAATAATAATAATAATAATAATAATAATAATAATAATAATTATAATAATAATAATAATAATAATGGGATACTCAAGCATGTTTGCTTATACTTTAAATTGTGCTTTTTAAAGGTGTATTTTGGGATTTTGCTTCATACTGTGTGTTAATAATAATAACAAAACAACAATAATAATACACGTATTATTATTATTATTATTATTATTTAGATACAACACAACGCTGCTTGTTTTCTCGAAACAGAAAAGGAAATATTCATGTGTGTGTGTGTGTGTGTGTGTAGACTGCTATGAAATAAAATGGGAACGATCTGGGCCGCCCAGGTATACCCATGTGTGAGAAACACACGCATATTAATAACATGTGGACATCTGTTCCTACAAATTGATAATAACCTCCCCTCCCAACACACTCACATACCCACACGCACACACACGCTTATAGTGTTCTATATGAGTGGAATAAAGCAACCAGTGTGATTTGTGGATCAGTTTGAGGCGGGAAAATGAACCAGCTCGTCGACCTTTGGATAACCTGCTCACCCAGGCGCAAAAAGATATAGCACACACACACACACACACACACACACACACACACACACACACACACACACACACACACACACACATCGAAGTCGCGTAAAGCTTGTGCGCCTGTAGCCGCGCTAATTACAGCGAGCGCTTCATTTCAGTGTCTCAATTTGCTCTGTACTGACAATATTCAAACCCATACTTATTAATATACTTTTAACCCACTTAGCCGTAAATTTAAATATACTTTATAAGTTGCCTTAAGGGGAACATTTAAACATTGTAAACAAAACGGTAATTCATCTTGCGTTAATTCATCCTGCATGTCTGGCGCAACTTTATAAAACGTTATAACTGTATATAACTTTATACATAAACTAAAATAATGAATAAATAAAAAATAATAATTATAAATAAAAAAATAATGCACATTTACCAAATAATGAGCTTTTCGTGTTACATTAAAAAACGAGTATTTAATTGACTTATTAGTTAGGTATTAATAAGCACTGTATTAATTTGTTACAAAATGCTTCAAAATAAAAGACAGATATTTAAAGATTAGTTCTTTTACATTTACATTACATTTACATTTTCGGCATTTAGCAGACGCCTTTATCCAAAGCGACTTACAGTACAGATACAGTATACAGTCAGAGCAACTGAGGGTTAAGGACCTTGCTCAATGACCCAATAGCAGCAACCTGGCAGTGGTGGGGCTTGAACCAGCAACTTTCTGATTACTAGTCCAGTACTTTAACCACTTGGCTACTGCTATATATATATATATATATAATTGTATTTGTTTAATATTATTATTATTATTATTATTATTCAGCAGTGAATACAGCGCACAAACTAACGTCAGAAATCTACTTTCTGTTTACTTGGAATATGTAAGCAAAATCTTGTCTGTCTTGTATTTAACAACATGCGTTTTTTCTTGACACACATTTTAAAACTGAACTTTTTTGTTTTAATTTAAACTTATTTGTTTTAATTAAATGTGTCATATTTATTTCCTTTATTTTAATTATATAAGCTTTCTGACCATGCTCAGTTACAGTATTTATTTTTTATGTTTTATTTTTATCTTTGTCTATCACACCATCAACCATGGAAACGTATGTAGGGGAGACCAGCGTGGACTGGCACATTTTTTACTCTTTGTTGTTTATTTAAGTCGACATTGTGAAAAACTGAACTAGCAGCTAATAAAAGCTTGATATATATAAAAAATGACACATTCTATAGCTAAGCAGATTTCTTGGAGCTCACAGAATTTGGATATTAAGTCAAAAGACCATAGCTTTTATATTTATTCAGCAATTATAAATCAAAGCTTTTACATTTAACCATTTACATTTAAAGTGTATTTAACCAGACAAAACATTTTTATATAAAATTGTTATAAATTATCATTTTAAATATACATTTATTGGCATATAAATAATCAATGTGTTTCCCTGTGCGTGCGTGTGAGTTCAAATCTCACCCCATTTTATTGTCTGTGTGGAGTTTTATATGTTCTCCTTATTTTTATGTAAATTCCAAAGTACACTTATTCCTCTATACTTCCCATCTTGCAAAAAAAACATGGACGGGCTCCTTTAAATTGCTCATATGTATATGTGTGCATTTCTGCCCTGCAGCAAGTGTTTCTGGCTCGGGCTAGATCCACTACAACTCTGATCAAGATGTAGCAGTTATAAAATTATAATGATTATTAAATTATAGACACTCAATGAACCTTTTATTAGGATCATCATTATCATAATGGGTATTTTTCTTAACGACTACGACCACTTTATTAAAATTGCATAATGTAATTGCTGCAGTTATGTCAGTTTCACATTCAAGGTGCAAATTCTTGTTCAAAGGGTGAGCTATTTTTTACCATCTTTAACTGTCCAGTTTCCATATGGAGTCTACTGTAACCTCAGATTCCTGCTAGTGGCTGATGGAACTGAATCCCAATGTTGTTTTATGGCTATTAAAGCCCATCTGCTTCAAGTTTCAGTGTGTTGTTTGTTCTGAGTGATCACCATGACTTAAAGAGTTACCTTAGCTTTTCTGTTAGCTCTGACCAGTCTGGCCACTATTCCCTGAACTATTTCATCAATAAAGCTTTTCCACCTTCAGTTCTGCTTACTGGTTGCTTTTTGTTTGTCACATCATTTCGTGTAAATTATAGAGTTATAATATATATTGTGTTTAAAAATTCTTGTGTGTAAAAATCTCACGTACTCAAACCATCCTGTCTCACACACAGTCATGGCTCGGTCACCCAGAACACACAGCTGCCACATGATTGACTAATGACTTTAAATAATGACATTTATGAACCATTTATTCATATAAAACATATGCAGACTGAGGGCAATCTGTTGCACCCTTACATCATAGTGACTCACTCAGATGAGTTACAAAATAACACTGTGCAAAACAAACTGCCTTCATATGATAATAAATGGTACATATAAATACCGTAGAGTTTAGTAATTAGTGCTTTAATAAAAGAGTATTAGTTAAAGTGTAGTTACTTATTTGTTAGCCATGCTTGACCTGTAATTTTAATGTCTGCTTAATCATTCACCAATGAAAAGACTGGATGCAATACAATGAACACTAAAAATTTGTCCTTACAGAAAAACTCACAAACCAAAGGCTGTAGCCATGAATTTAACATTAAGTAGGGGAAGAGGGGCAAATTTATGGAAGGGTGGGGGAGATCCTGCCATTCTACCATGTACTACATGTTACATTCACTGCTACAATGATTGACAATAATGAGACTTCACATGGTTGTTGCATATACGTATATATATATATATATATATATATATATACACTGATCAGCCATAACAATAAAACCACCTCCTTGTTTCTACACTCACTGTCCATTTTATCAGCTCCACTTACCATACAGGAGCACTTTGTAGTTCTACAATTACTGACTGTAGTATATCTATTTCTCTACATACCTTTTTAGCCCCATTTTACCCTGTTCTTTAAGGGTCAGGACCCCCACAGAACCAGCAAATAATAGGTATTATTTAGGAGGTGGATCATTCTCAGCACTGCAGTGACACTGACATGGTGGTGGTGTGTTAGTGTGTGTTGTGCTGGTATGAGCAGATCAGACACAGCAGCGCTGCTGCAGTTTTTAAATACCGTGTCAACTTACTGTCCACTCTATTAGACACTCCTACCTAGTTGGTCCACCTTGTAGATGTAAAGTCAGAGATGATCGCTCATCTATTGCTGCTGTTTGAGTTAGTCATCTTCTAGACCTTCATCAGTGGTCACAGAACGCTGCCTATCAGTTTTTGGTTGGTGGACTATTCTCAGTCCAGCAGTGACAGTGAGGTGTTTAAAAACTACAGCAGTGCTGCTGTGTCTGATCCACTCATACCAGCATATATAATGTAACGTGTACATACATACAGTATATATATATATATATATATATATATATATATATATATATATATATATATATATATACAGTGTATCACAAAAGTGAGTACACCCCTCACATTTCTGCAGATATTTAAGTATATCTTTTCATGGGACAACACTGACAAAATGACACTTTGACACAATGAAAAGTAGTCTGTGTGCAGCTTATATAACAGTGTAAATTTATTCTTCCCTCAAAATAACTCAATATACAGCCATTAATGTCTAAACCACCGGCAACAAAAGTGAGTACACCCCTAAGAGACTACACCCCTAAATGTCCAAATTGAGCACTGCTTGTCATTTTCCCTCCAAAATGTCATGTGATTTGTTAGTGTTACTAGGTCTCAGGTGTGCATAGGGAGCAGGTGTGTTCAATTTAGTAGTACAGCTCTCACACTCTCTCATACTGGTCACTGAAAGTTCCAACATGGCACCTCATGGCAAAGAACTCTCTGAGGATCTTAAAAGACGAATTGTTGCGCTACATGAAGATGGCCAAGGCTACAAGAAGATTGCCAACACCCTGAAACTGAGCTGCAGCACAGTGGCCAAGATCATCCAGCGTTTTAAAAGAGCAGGGTCCACTCAGAACAGACCTCGCGTTGGTCGTCCAAAGAAGCTGAGTGCACGTGCTCAGCGTCACATCCAACTGCTGTCTTTGAAAGATAGGCGCAGGAGTGCTGTCAGCATTGCTGCAGAGATTGAAAAGGTGGGGGGGTCAGCCTGTCAGTGCTCAGACCATACGCCGCACACTACATCAAATTGGTCTGCATGGCCGTCACCCCAGAAGGAAGCCTCTTCTGAAGTCTCTACACAAGAAAGCCCGCAAACAGTTTGCTGAAGACATGTCAACAAAGGACATGGATTACTGGAACCATGTCCTATGGTCTGATGAGACCAAGATTAATTTGTTTGGTTCAGATGGTCTCAAGCATGTGTGGCGGCAATCAGGTGAGGAGTACAAAGATAAGTGTGTCATGCCTACAGTCAAGCATGGTGGTGGGAATGCCATGGTCTGGGGCTGCATGAGTGCAGCAGGTGTTGGGGAGTTACATTTCATTGAGGGACACATGAACTCCAATATGTACTGTGAAATACTGAGCAGAGCATGATCCCCTCCCTCCGGAAACTGGGTCGCAGGGCAGTGTTCCAGCATGATAATGACCCCAAACACACCTCTAAGACGACCACTGCTTTATTGAAGAGGCTGAGGGTAAAGGTGATGGACTGGCCAAGCATGTCTCCAGACCTAAACCCAATAGAACATCTTTGGGGCATCCTCAAGCGGAAGGTGGAGGAGCGCAAAGTCTCGAATATCCGCCAGCTCTGTGATGTCGTCATGGAGGAGTGGAAAAGCATTCCAGTGGCAACCTGTGAAGCTCTGGTAAACTCCATGCCCAGGAGAGTTAAGGCAGTTCTGGGAAATAATGGTGGCCACACAAAATATTGACATTTCAGGAACTTTCACTAAGGGGTGTACTCACTTTTGTTGCCGGTGGTTTAGACCTTAATGGCTGTATATTGAGTTATTTTGAGGGAAGAATAAATTTACACTGTTATATAAGCTGCACACAGACTACTTTTCATTGTGTCAAAGTGTCATTTTGTCAGTGTTGTCCCATGAAAAGATATACTTAAATATCTGCAGAAATGTGAGGGGTGTACTCACTTTTGTGATACACTGTATATATATAACGTAAAGACAATAACATTAGCTGAACTTGGCCGTGACTGTTGGTGGTCGCTGTGTAAATGTGTGACTCCACTCAGTTTTGAGCGGAATAACTCCAGTGGCTTGCAAAAAAGCCCTGATCAACATTAGTGTCTGACCTTACAAATGCTTTTACTGACTGAATGGGGACAATACATGTATACAGACACACTTTAAAATTTGTCAAAGGTCTCCAAAGGAATGGAGGATGTTATAGCAGCAAGAAGGGAGGGGGTGTTCGGTCAGTATTTGCTCTTCTGCTTTTAGATGTATCTTCTTCTGGGAGATCATCTGCAGGTCTTTAAGCATTTTAATGATTTTAATCCGGAACAAGGAAACTATTACACATTAGAAACATGAGAGATATTTATCAGTTAAATGATTTAAATCATAAAACAGTACACATCAACAATAACTTAAAAACAGTCACTGGCTGAACATCAGTGTTGTAAACACATGTTGCACCTACCTGAGTTGCTGCCCCTTTATTAAACCCTGCTGCACTTCTATAGTAAAGAAATGGATCTATTGTGTTTAAATGCTCTCCCAAACACACTTAAGACTGCAGTATGTACTGTAGGTCCAAGAGGGGCAGTGACCTGGGAAAAACTTCACTATAAACAGGATAGTGATTCCACATTATGTCATCTTATAACTGAGCATTACAGTGCAAACAGAAGCATAGAGTTTCCTCTCAGTCTCACCCCAACAGAGTATCTCGTTCTCCTGGCTCGGCTTTTTCTTGGATAAGTCCTGTTTACATTAGATTATGATCTGTCCCTCCAACTAAAATGCCAGGAAACCAGGATTTACCTTCTCAAGTGGCCTATCAGAAACACACACTTAGTGGTGTGCTTACTTAGTGGTGTTGACTTGGCACACTGAGCCAAATGCACCAACAGACACTTTCATTAAAAAAAATAAAAGAGGAAATATAAGAGAAATGTAACCTTTTATTGAAATAAAAAAGGAAATTAATGTATAAACACACACATACACACTTTACCAAAAGAAAAACCTGTATAAAATTCAACAGTAAATGACCTTGTATGACACACCACATCTTTAGGGTCCCTGATAAGTAGAAGCCCATGGTAAGTATGTATTCATGTATGTATATATGTATGCATGTATTGTATTGTATGAGTGTATGTATACTGATCAGTCATAACATTAAAACCACCTCCTTGTTTCTACACTCACTGTCCATTTTATCAGCTCCACTTACCATATAGAAGCACTTTGTAGTTCTACAATTACTGACTGTAGTCCATTTATCATGGTATGAGTGGATGAGACACAGCAATGCTGCTGGAGTTCATAATCACCTCACTGTCACTGCTGGACTGAGAATAGTTCACCAACCAAAAATATATCCAGCCAACAGCACCCTGAGGGCAGCGTCCCGTGACCACTGATGAAGGTCTAGAAGGTGACCAACTCAAACAGCAGCAATAGATGAGCGATTGTCTCTGACTTTACATCTACAAGGTGGACCAACTAGGTAGGCGTGTCTAATAGAGTGGACAGTGAGTGGACATAGTATTTAAAAACTCCAGCAGCGCTGCTGTGTCTTATCCACTCATACCAGCACAACACACACTGACACACCACCACCATGTCAGTGTCACTGGAGTGCTGAGAATGATCCACCACCCAAATAATACCTACTCTGTAGTGGTCCTGGGAGAGTCCTGACCATTAAAGAACAGCATAAAAGGGGGCTAACAAAGCATGCAGAGAAACAGATGAACTACAGTCAGTAACTGTAGAACTACAAAGTGCTTCTATATAGTAAGTGGAGCTGATAGATGGACAGTGTGTGTAGAAACAAGGAGGTGGTTTTAATGTTATTGCTGATCGGTGTATGTATGTGTGTAATGTATGTATGTATGTATGTATGTATGTATGTATGTATGAAGAACAACTATCTACGCCTCCATCCAGCTCCCAGTCTCAAAGAAACTATGAATTCAAGCATAGTGAGCAGACGGGATGTGGTTTAATCATCATATGGATCCGATTTGGTGCTTGAGCGGTAACCTCAGACTCACCTAATATTCCACTTTATCAAGGTAATCTGCACAGCCAGCTGACCCTAGCGGGAACACTAATAGGAGAAATGGAGAGATTGAGGAAATTGGTAGGGGGTGGAGGGGTGGGGAAACACTTCCAAAATAGAGCTTTTTGGCAGAGCTCAGGAATATGTGACTTTTTTATTAATGTGTACAGTGTGCGCGCTGCATGAACTAAGGGGTTCAGTTACGGGCGAGATGGAGCAATCAAACAATATATAGCTTTATGTGAAACAAACTTCTGTGCCAATGCCAGCACACTAAACCTGAACCAGACACTTGATAGTCGTGGACTGACCCATCGTTCACTGGGAAGGTATAATTTCTTTCTTTCTTTCTTTCTTTCTTTCTTTCTTTCTTTCTTTCTTTCTTTCTTTCTTTCTTTCTTTCTTTCTTTCTTTCTTTCTTTCTTTCTTTCTTTCTTTCTTTCTTTCTTTCTTTCTTTCTTTCTTTCTTTCTTAATATATATATACTGTATATAAACACTACACTGATCAGCCATAACATTAAAACCACCACCTTGTTTCTACACTAACAATCCATTTTATCAGCTCCACTTACCATATAGAAGCACTTTGTAGTTCTACAATTACTGACTGTAGGCCATCTATTTCTCTACATACCTTTTTTGCCTGCTTTCACCCTGTTCTTTAATGGTCAGGACCCACACAGGACCACCACAGAGCAGGTATTATTTAGGTGGTGGATGATTCTCAGCACTGCAATGACAATGACATGGTGGTGGTGTGTTAGTGTGTGTTGTGCTGGTATGAGTGGATCAGAGACAGTAGCGCTGCTGGAGTTTTTAAATACCGCGTCCACTCACTGTCCACTCTATTATACACTCCTAGCTAGTTGGTCCACCTTGTAACACCTTGTAAAGTCAGAGATGATCGCTCATCAGCACTGCTGTGTCTCATCCACACATACCAGCACAACACACACTAACACACCACCACCATGTCAGTGTCACTGCAGTGCTGAGAATGATCCACCACCCAAATAATACCTGCTCTGTGGTGGTCCTGGAAGAGTCCTGACCATTGAAGAACAGCATGAAAGGGGGTTAACAAAGCATGCAGAGAAAAAGATGGACTGCAGTCAGAATATATATATATATTATTATGAAAGTTTATTTACTGTTCAAAGACCAAGATGTTGTTTTGATAGTAAACTTCATTATTGTATAGTGCTTTATACTGTAAGCTAACTACAATGCTGGATGTCTTGGCTAACTTTGTTGGACTTGCAAACAAACTGAACTCACTTACTCACTCACTCACACACACACACACACACACACACACACACACACACACACACACACACACACACCTGTAAACCACAGCAAAAAATGAATAATGTGTTGTAGCCAGAGGTGACAGAGCTACAGATCAATAATAAAAAATGAAGGCTGTGAGAAGTGTAGTTAGGTGCCGTTAAATATCTCTGATGTCTGGAAGATTAATTAGATTTGTTATTGACTATCTATTACAGCGATTCTGACACGTCGTCCAAGTGTAAACATGACCAGTTTTACTTCTAAAATTCACGGCAATGGATTTTTCCGCTCACTAATTGATTAGCACATTATTGATCAAATGATTATTAACCAAAACTCTAGTCCTAGTATGGCCTGTACTAGTGCGGCACAGTGGCACAGCAGATAGTGTGAATGTAGTACATTTTTGAAGTGGGTTGGCTATTATAAATTGCATATTATACATAAAGTGATGTAAATGCACTGTAAAATTCTCTTTAATTATCTCTAACACTTTATAGGTACACAGATCTGGTACATACACTCACTTACTTTCTTAACCGCTTATCCAGTCAGGGTCGTTGGAAGGGGGGGGGGGGGTTGCTGGAGCCTTTCCCAGCTTTTCAATGGGTGCAAGGCACACAGTAACACCACCACTGGGCACCAGTCCATCGCAGGCCACACACATATACACACCTATAGGGCATTTCAGTGTCTCCAGTTAACCTGACTGCATGTTTTTTTTTTGACTGTAGGAGGAAACCGCCCTGTTTGCACCCTGTCATTCTGGGAAATCCAGACCCTTTATGACCTTGCCTAGGATAAAGTGGTGGTTAAATATGAGCATTTTTTTTTTTTTTTTAAAGAGTGATTGAAGAGTTTTACATAGATGCTTGGCAATCACATGATTTCACACACACACACACACACACACACACACACAATTGTTCACTTTTAAACTTAAAATCATTTTAGAGTAGCTAATCTAAATACTGGCATGTTTTGAGAGGTGGAAAGAAACCAGAGTAGCCAGTGGAAATCATGCTGCTTTGACATGTTTGATATAAATCAGAATTTGGACCAATATTATTACCTACACACTGGCATCATGGTGCAGCAGGTATGTTGCTTTAGGGTTACTAAAGAACTGGGTTTGATCCCTGCCTCTGGTTACTGTCTCTGCTCGATTTGCTTTTTTGTGCTTTTGTGAGTTGCCTTTGGATGCTTTTTTGCTCGCACCCCCAAAATATTCCAGTAGGTTGACTGTTTACTTCAAATTGTTCTTATAATTGAGTTTGAGTCTGTTTTCTTTTCAGTAGATGTGCTGAAGACACCACACAACTATACAATGTCATGAAAAATATCTGGAAGGAAAAATATGCATCACTGTCATTTATTTAATTCAGCTTTTAATTTAATACTTTTTTATTTCTTTCTTTATTTTAATATTATTATTATTATTATTTTTAACTAAACATCCCTGGGGCTGAGATACACACAGATGTTTCAAAACCTGACTTCAAAAAGAGTGACCCTCGTAAAACCTCACATACATATTTTCATAAAATGAAGAAGTAAATGACATATAGTTAGAAACTGGCAGTCTAATCATTCAAAGTGCAGAACTCTTATGATTTCACCACTATAAGATCAAAGCCGGCAGCCAAAAACTTTCTTCCCCCACTTCTCCCACTTCTGTTCTGAGACGGCAGCTAAGGGGAAAACCAGAGACTTCAAAGGCAGGGCAGAGAAAGTCATATCTGCTTATCTTAATTGATGCCCAATTTCAATAATGACCTTACACTTTGGGACCCAGTCAAGAAAGAGGAGGAGAGATGGAGGTGAGATGCAGAGTGGTTTAGAACACCAAAGGCCAAAACCAGTTCTGCCAGTCAAAGTAGGTTTAGGAAAGAAAAAAAAATCTGAGCATACAAAGTTCTCGGAGCATCTACAGTATATACCTACACTTATATAAATGCTTCTATATGGTCACACAGGCAATGGGACGTTGGCCACTGTTGTCTGGAGATAAGTCCTAGCTTGCATTTGGCATTCTTGTTCATTCCAAAGCTTTTTGGATGGGGTTTATGTCAGTGCTCTGTGCAGGCCAGTCAAGAAGCATTATTTCAATGGAGCTTGTTGGATTTGTCCACTGTCACACCCAAAACAGTAAATGAGCTTGTTTAAACTACTGCCATAAAAAGATAGAAACACATATTTTACTGTAATGACATTGAATGCCACAGACTTGAGGGTGTTTTCACGCTTCTACATTTGTTCTGGACCGGAATATGTCCCTAGCCTGATTTGGTAAGTTTGGATAACTTGTTCCTAAGGAAAGTTGTAGCCTAGTGGTTAAGGTACTGGTCCAGTAATTAGAAGGTTGCCAGTTCAAGCCTCACCACTGCCAGGTTGCCACTGTTGGGCCCCTGAGCAAGGTCCTTATCCCTCAATTGCTTAGATTGTATACTGTCACAGTACTGTAAGTCGCTTTGGATAATGGAGCACATTCTTTATGTAATTTTAAAATATAATAATTAAAATTTAATTCAAATTAATTCAAATGACTAAAAGGTGGCTTAGCACTGTCGCCTTACAGCAAGAAGGTCCTGGGTTTGATCCCCAGGTGGGGTGGTCCGGGTCCTTTCTGTGTGGAGTTTGCATGTTCTCCCCGTGTCTGTGTGGGTTTCCTACGGGAGCTCCGGTTTCCTCCCACAGTGCAAAAACATGCAGTCAGGTTGATTAGAGACACTGAATTGCCTTATAAGTGAATGTGTGTGTGTATGTGTGTCTGCCCTGCGATGGACTGGCTTCCCGTCCAGGATGTTACTGTGTGCCTTGCGCCCATTGAGAAGCTGGGATAGGCTCCAGCAACCCCCGTGACCCTAATGACTAAATGACCTAAAAAGAGGTTTTGATTGAAAGACTTACCTGACTGTTGATTAGTTGAAATTATAAATACAATACATTAATTAATTAAGTGTGTGTGTGTGTGTGTGAGTGTGTGTGAGTGTGTTTGTTTGTCTTTGCCCTGTGATGAACTGGCAACCTGTCCAGGGTGTTTCCTACCTTTGAGACCCACCGTGACCCTGAATAGGATAAAGCAGGGGGTTAAACAGAAAATAAATGAATAATTTAATGCATTTATTAAATAAACAAATTCAATACAATAAAATTAAATACAAATATAACATTACAAAAATTTTTTGGAAAAATTGTTTTTGTAAAAAAAATCTATGTAAGATTTGCACGTTCAATCGATTCAAAGAGGGAAAGAAACTGGTGTGTGTATTTCATTTTCATGTGTACAATACAGTAAAACACCCTGGATCATCCTGGATGTTGGTCACCCCACCTCTCAGACATAGCCAACCATGTATGTATGTAGGTGCCCAACCGGCCAATAGCATCCCAGATCCCAGCCATAGTGGGCTAGCAGGATTTACTGCTTTCCCAAGCCCAAAATCAATACCAGGTATGGATGAGTCTTTCCACCAAGTATTCAAACTCCCAATAATTTCCTCTTTACTGAAACTAGGGAGACTAATACAAACCATTAAAACCAGTTGCAGACTCCTTGTTCACCATTCTTAACTGGCACTGTGGTTGCCAACTGGGGTGTTCTTTAGTCATCCTGCAAACACTTCCAGATGGTGATGTGTTTTTCAAAGTCCAAAAAATTCGCTGTCAGTACTCTTTAGCAGAGACAGGGTCACTGTGCATGGTGATCTGAACATTGGGTGTGGCTAATCTGCTACAAAAACCTACCCAGACCAGCCAAAATAGTGCCCAGTTAGATCCCAAACAAATCATTGAAAAAATCCTTTAGCTTTAGTCAACATACACGTCTAGTGTGTGTGGTCTCTACACATTTTGTTTCTCAAATGTGAACTTTAACTCGGTGGCTAAAACATAAACCCTTCTTCTCTGTCATACAAAACAATTGCAATGCTTTAAGCACTCTGACCTTTGACACGGCCCATTTGGATTGACTAGAGCGGTCCTTGACACCACACTAGCTAACAGCTACAACCGCCAAGAACAATAAACAGCCAATCTTGCCTTAAGAAGTGCTCTGTTTAAGTGCTGTCCGATTATGTTCTGGCTGTTTTCTTTTCAGGGTAGATGTTTTCTTTTTCAGGACTTGAATCTTCTACTCGTATCTGCACTCGTTTTTCTATTTACACAAACACATATTACAGTATGATCAACCAGATCAACCAGATAATAGTACCAAGCTGACACACATGATAATTTTAAAAGATACACCTAATAAGTTGACAAACTGCATATTTACTGTGGGTGTACAGTTACTGACTTTAGCCTATCTGTTATCTGTGTTTTATGATGTCTGTGTGATGGACCATTCACAGCTCTGCAATGACATTAACTGGTAATGACCTAGTACTGGTATGAGTGTATCAGGTACATTTGGCCTCTTTATTAGGAACACTATACTGTTAGCCCTGGTTGTAGATGTATAGTTCGAGGCTATAGTGTTTTCTTTTTTCACACTATGTATTAATCTTCTTTTATTCTTTCGTCAATGGACAGGTTCTGTTCACAAGTTGCTGTTGTGTGTGTATTTATGTATTTATTTATTTATGGCAGTGAGGTGTTTAAAATCCCAACAACACTGCTACACCTGATACAACACACACTACCATGTTACCTTAAAACAGTCCATCACTGGTCACTTAAAGTGCTATGTAAGTCTCTTGGTCTAACCAGCTCAAAGTCTGATGTCTATCTACCTTGCCATACACTCTCCAGCCATAACATTAAAACCACCTCCTTTTTTCTGAACTCACTGTCCATTTTATCAGCTCCACTTACTATATAGAAGCACTTTGTACTGACTGTAGTCCATCTATTTCTCTGCATGATTTGTTAGCCCCCTTTCATGCTGTTAGTCAATGGTCAGGACTCTCCCAGAACCACTAAAGAGCAGGTATTACTTGGGTGATGGGTCATTCAGAGCACTGCAGTGACAATGACATGGTGGTGGTGTGTTAGTGTGTGTTGTGCTGGTATGAGTGGATCAGACACAGCAATGCTGCTGGAGTTTTTAAACACCTCACTGTCATTGCTGGACTGAGAATAGTCCACCAACCAAAAATATATCCAGCCAACAGTGCCCCGTGGGCAGCATCCTGTGACCACTGATGAAGGTCTAGAAGATGACTAACTCAAACAGCAGCAATAGATGAGCGATCGTCTCTGACTTTACATCTACAAGATGGACCAACTAGGTAGGAGTGTCTTATAGAGTGGACAGTGAGTGGACAGTGAGTGGACACGGTATTTAAAAACTCCAGCAGCGCTGCTGTGTCTGATCCACTCATACCAGCACAACACACACTAACACACCACCACCATGTCAGTGTCACTGCAGTGCTGAGATCATCCACCACCTAAATAATACCTGGGTGAAAGCAGGTTAAAAATGTATGCAGAGAAACAGATGGACTGCAGTCAGTAATTGTAGAACTACAAAGTGCTTCTATATGGTAAGTGGAGCTGATAAAATGGACAGTGAGTGTAGAAACAAGGAGGTGGTTTTAATGTTATGGATGATCAGTGTAGTGTTTGATGGACATCTCTAAACACACAAACACACACGTCACACCAATCTTAACAATTAATAAGAACTGCTGAATTCTGGAGAAGTTGTTAGCCCAGTAGTTCTTCCAGCATGACAAGTGAATGATTCATCATCATCATAAATAAAAGGTATAAAAGGTATGATTGTGAGTGTGTCATTAGTTAAATATATCTTTATTATTATTAACAGGATGAAGATCAAACTAAATCTAATAAACAATTAATACAAAAAGCAGTTGTCCTGCAGCTGTAGCATTTGTGGAATAAAGTATTCAGTATTAAATTGCACAGATATTTCTTGATTTTGGCCTGGTCAACTGGTGAGAAATTGTTCTTTCAGCCGGCCTCGTCGATCACATGAAGACAGAGTGTTCTAGAGCTGGGCCGTTCCTGAATCACCCGGGTTAATGATTCGAATCTTTGTACTGAATCAAGAATCACGAGTCCGAAATCTCAATTAACCCGGATCCTATGAGTCCTCTATCGTCCTCTGACTGACTGCTGCTAAGTACACAAGGCGAGTGAGCAGGCTCACCGAAACACCGCGGACTCAGATGATTTGGCTGAACCGACTTCACTCCAGTCTGTGAATCTAAGTAATAAGTTTAATATTCCAATAAACAAGCGGTTAAACACACTGGTGTTCGTTATGTGGCTGATATTATGCACATGCTATTATTATTATCAGTAGTCAAGGTATAGATTAATAATGCAGCATATTTTCTTGTAAGCAAAACAACAACAAAATATACGTATATTATTATTACAATGCAAATGCTTACAGGCTACTTTAGTACTGTAGCACTTAAGGAGTATCACAGCCCCCATGGTAATTTTAAAACCTTGACCCATTAATCTACCCATATGATTGGTAGGTGAGTCCACCCCCCTCTCCCACATGATCAAGATTCCATTTAGAAAAAACTGTCAACTTGTCACTGACATAAGAAATTTGAGGTGCCAGGAGAATTAAGAGAGAAGGATTTATTTACAGAAGATGAGTGCACGGAAGACAAGTGATATCTGGATATCTGGATTTTCATGCAGTAAATCAATCACAATCAGAATGTCAGTACAAGTGACTCAAGTGACCCAAGTGAACCGGATCACATTACTGAGTGACTCAGATTAACATAAGTCCATAAAATGAACCGTATTTACCACCACTAGTGTGTTCGGTCGACTGACAGCACTCAAGATGCAGGTCTTACAAAACATGGGTAAGGGAAAAATAAAGGTCAGAAAGTCAGGAAGTCAGGATGCCAAAAGGAAAAAGGAAGAATTGACTGTCAGCTCTGTTTTTCACCCCCTGGGCCATTTTGTATATAGCTTTTCTCTTTTTATTCACCTAAAGCTTTCTACGAGCAATTGTACACACTTATTATAATGATCATGACTGCATTTTGATAGATTATCAAAGTTATCAAAATAACTATTTACTTCAGAATTTTGTACTTTACATAGTTTGGACTGTGTAAAAATACAATTGTTCTGGGCTGTTAGTAAAATTAGAGTGTGTGTTTGAAAACCTAGTGAGCTGCCTTGCTGTCTTACTGCCTACACAGGCAGCTGCTCAGTAGAGAGGATTCTAATAAGTCATCTACTTATAAGGCAGGTTATTCGAACGCACTACTTAGACAGCGATTCCATCAGTTTTCGCTAACTAAGCTAACACAGTTAGCCTCATGCCATTCAAACTAATGGGATGGGGTGGCACAATGCGCTAGCATGTCAACTAACGTCTCCCTCCGTGTACCGAAAATGGTTAAATTCACTGACAAGCCCGAATTTTCAAATAAATACACCTGTGCACGTTTATACAAATTTAAAAAATCAAAGATTAATTTATTTATTCTGCACCGTCCGCCATGTTTTTTATTTTTCTGTGAGAAAAGTCGTGCCGCACTGAATGCTGGGATTGCTTTCACCGTTAAGGCAGCATCGGATGCTCCCTCATTATTCTGTCAAAATAGCGTTCAGATTTCAGGTGACTTACTAAGGAGCATTTTAAGGCGTCTAGGATTTCGAACAGCCTCCTTCTCGTGAGTGTGCATAGGATGATGTAAAATGCTGTCTATGTAGAGAGATCACTAGGTTTTATATTTATGTATTATGTCACAATGTGCCACTGTTGTGTTTATGTGTAATGTGTATATTATAAGATACAGTGGGTTTTAATACACCGCACTGCAAAAGGTTTTGGAACCACAGGTTTGGTATATCTAGCACTTGCTGTTTCTTCATCACCCAAAAATAAAAATCATTTAGAAATATTTGGATGCCAGTGGTGATTTTGGCTGGCGTGAGGACCTGGGTGGGCTTGTGAGTCCTGGAGTTTACAGCAAAGAGTTTACAATGCTGTCAAACACGGTTCCCGCCCTCACATCTAGAGAGGGCAGATGCCTCTCTCTCTCTTTCCTCTTTCTCTCTATTCAAGATGCGAAGTGAAAATTCCATCAGATAGGCATTTCCTCTTCTGCTGCAGCAATCTGTGCAGGCCAGTGACTGCAACGTTCTTATCTTATCAGCATGCAGGATCTGCTCTGGTCGTGCCCAAACAGGGTAAGAAAGGCTGATGAAAAAAAGTGATTTCTGAGCCTCCATTACAACATTCACACTGTTAAACTTATAGAGGCATGATAGCAATATCTGACACAATATCAGCCTCGTGTATGCAGTGACAGAAGTATAGCAATAAACTTCTTCTTTTCTAAATAATACTTTAAACCTTTTACATGCCACTTTAAAACACAAGGTAAATGATTTTGAAATAATTTAAACCTGCCCATTTTCCTCTATGAATGACTATATGGATCAAGCTTAACATTTTTTTGTGGTGCAGCTGTCTATTTTACTAGATCTGGTTAATCCTTTAGAGCAGGGGTATCAAAAACTAATTTTCACCGAGACCCACATCTGCATTATGGTGGCCCTCAAAGGGCCAATTGTAACGAATCCTGCTGTGATTGCAGTCTGCCATTTAAGTCTTGAAAAACTTGTTGTTTTTCTTGGAGGCTAAATTCTGTGTTTGGTGTCAAAATGCCAAATTGATACTGTATATTTATAATGTATATCTACATTTATATTGTACTCCTTTACCACAGACACAGCCTCATAACACAAGAGATGTACCAGTTTTTCTTCTTGAAGCACAAACTTGTATTCACTTTCTCATCTTTCATTAAATTTCCTCATTCTGCTACAATTTTCTGTTCTTGTACATTTGGGATTATTTGTAACGAGTTAGCATTTTGTGTAAAAATACTAATTGCTATAGTAACGGTAACAACCGTATTTAATTATGGAATTACGGTAAACTCGTAACTGAAATGCTGTAACATACTCGCTAAACATTTACAAACAACTGAGAATATAAACGTCTACTACTTACAGACGATGATTCTGTGTTGGATTGCAAGAGAATTAACGTCTATTTATTATTGTTTAAGCTACTGACTTTACCGTGCATTCTTTTGCCGCTAAAACGTAAAAGTCACATGGCTTCTTAGCAAAGTCAAAGTTAGTTGCCATGACTATGATGTCAACATTGCTGCGTAAAGGCGCAGGTGTCTTATGAAATTATAAGTGCGTCTCTGTAACTACTTGAACCATCACAACAATCATACGTCTTTTAAGCTCTCACGGGCCACATAAAATGACGTGACGGGCCGGATCTGGCCCGCAGGCCTTGAGTTTGACACCCCTGCTTTAGAATTTATATTTTTATATTGCTGGTTATACATTTACTTAAGCTATTTTTTTTTCTTTTTGCTTCTTTCTGCAACCATATAAGTCTGGTTGGGTTACATACATCTATGCAAAAATAAATAAATAAATATATAAATAAATAAATAAATCTGTCTTAGTGAAGATTCAGGTAACTATTTGATGAGATGTATTTACAATTGCAAAAACAAAATCAAAACAATACATAAAAATTCACAAATCTGTATAAAAAAAACACACCACCAGTACAATAAATAATAATAAATAATGTAAATAATAAATGAGATTAAAAAAAAAAATGTATGATTTGTCCAATCTTTGAGACAATTTTTAATAATACAGGCGGCATGGTGGCACAGTGGGTAATGCTGTCGTGTCCCAGCAAGAAGGGACAGGGTCCTTTCTATGTGGAGTTTGCATGTTCTGCCTGTGTCATTGGCATAGGTTTCCTTCTACAAGTCCAAAGAAATGCAGTCAGGCAAACTGGAGCTAGTTAAAAAAATGTTCAGCTACTAAAAATTGTGAAAGATACTAAAAAGTGTGAATGTGTGTGTGTGTTCTGTGATGGACTGGCAACATGTCCAGTGTTTCATGTCTCTTTCATGACCCTGACCAGGATAAAGCTGTGGTAAAACAGACAATTTAATAATACAGAAGAGTGCGTGTTGGGTGTACGTGACACACAAGAGACACTTGTCTTGTTGAATGCCACTCCTTTTCTCAGTAATCGTGCAGCTTAATTCTTAACAAGTTGACAGATTGTTGACAGATTTGATTCTGCACTGTCTGTAATTTTTTTTTTATTTTTTTTTTTTATTATATACAGTATGTGTGTGCGTGTGTGTGTACATCCTGGTGCCCGGCCACATGCCCAGCTGTCCACATGATCTTGAAGTAAACATCATTCAGGGGACCAGTTAACCTTCCTCCACTGCTTCAACATCCAGGTCTGATGCCTGTGTGCTCATCCAACGTTCAGGTAGGTGCTGTTTGATGGTGGACAGGAGTTAGCATGGGCACTCTGACTGGCCTGTGACTATGCAGCCCCATCCACATAAGGCTCATGTATATGTGTGTACTGTAAATACACACTTGTACGCGTGCTAATTTTTGTGCTTAACCTTTGATAAGATAATAAACTGAAGTCAAGTCATCACCTTTATTTCTGTAGCACATTTAAAAGACGAATGTCGACCAAAGTGTTGCACAATAATATCAAATTAAAATAACCACTCAACTGTGCAAACATTCAACAAGGAATATAACATGCATACAAACAAATCAAATAAAAACACTACAACAAGATAGCAGACTACAACAAAAAGCAGATGACTGTTCCAGAGTCTTGGGGCAGCTACAGAATAGGCCCAGTCACCCTTGAACCTCATCCGAGAGTGTGGGATGGCTAAGAGCAGCTGGATGGAAGATCGTAGGGCTCGTGAGGTAAAACAAAAACGGAGAAGGTTAGAGATATAGCTCAGAGCCAAGCCATGCAAAGCCTTAACAATGAATAATAAAACTTTGAATTCAATTATATATTTTACTGGTAACCAGTGCTATGATGCAAGTATGGTACCAGTCAGGAGCCTCGCGGCTGCATTTTGGACCGGCTGTAGACGTGACAAGCTTGACAACTGTTTCACAACTGTTTCACAACTATTTCACAACTGTTTCAAAGTCCTTAAAAGACAGGATGCTCTGAAAGTAAAACTTATCTCTTTAAAATGCTTACATGTTAACAATGAACTTCTCAATGAAATGCATTTATAAGTAATTATCGCAATAACCCATTACAAGTGTGACTGCTTCTCTGTTACACAAGACACCAAAATATTTAAATATAAGCAAATCATTTATGCCTGTTGGACAGAAACTTGCTTGATAAAAAACATCAAATTTAAATCAATAAAGAACCGTCATTTAAAGGTAATGCATCCAATAGTCAAACAGTATAATTGTAAATCAGGACAGAAAATTAATAAAAAATTGGTCAGAAGAATGGGTCAGTGTGTAGGTAGCAAATGGTGTTGGTGTTGCTCAGGTCCGAGAAACTATGTTTCGATTTTCATCTCTGTTTGTAAAACATGCTAGGAGATGAGTGGCTACTCCAAACTGCCCCAGGTGTGAGTCGGTAAGTTTGTACGTATGTAAATTGTGCCCAGATAACAGCCAGGAATCATTGAAGTTATAGTCCCATTGACCGATTCATTAGCAGCAACTAATAATGACTAAATTAACCAATAAATAAAAATAGACAATTTTCAGAACAAAAAAAAAAGACGTGTGTGTTGCTCTGTAGATTATCTGCATTGTCTTTGGTAGCTGAGATTGCCAGGCTGCACTGTTTCCCCTCGGTCCATTGTTCTTCAGAGTTGGCAGGATTGGGGGGGGGGGCAATGGGCGGACCCTCTCATGATGATGGACAGACCGCCTGATTGGTCTCGGTTTCCTGTGCAGACTTGGGTAGCTTGCACGGTTTAACTTCTAGCACTCTTATCATTCCTGACACCCAACCACACACACACACTCGCCCAGACACACACTCACTGGAGTTCAATGCTGCTAGAATTACAGTATATCTAAGTATCTAAGGAAGTGTGGCACTGAATGATTGGAAGGATACTACACATACATACACACAGGCAGTGATACCCAAAATGAAGCCCACCTACATTCCTGCAATCCCACACATTGTGTTAAAATGAAAGAAAGTCCATGTGAGGCCCGAGAGAGAACAAAGCAAGAGAGAAACCAGAGATAGATGGCGAGAAAGAAAAGAAGAAAGGAGGCGAAGACGCAGTGAGAGAGAGGATTAATTGCTCAATCAAGATAACTAGCCAGAACACTTGTGTAGGGGCATGAGTAGGAAAATCCATTTGCTGGGTCAGGGTGTAATTAACCCTGCTAACCCCTGCTTCTCTGGTTCTTCATATTACCTACGCATGTACCCATAAATACACATACACACACCGCTCCAGGAAGATTGCACAAACTGCAGAATAAGAGTGTTATAAAAGAATATTTTTATTAAAAGAAGAAGAAGAAGAAGAGGAGTTCTTTAAAACTGTGGTTCTAGAATCTCCTGTCCTGTGCTTGTTTGGGTTTTTGGTAGTCACTCTGATTTTTCTACCTTATTAAACATGCTAGAAAATGCCTATCTCCTCCAAATTGCCCCAGATGTGAGCTGTAAAGTTTGTGCTTATATAAATGATATCCAGATAACAGCCAGGAATCATTTGAGTTTTGGTCCTGCCGACGGGCTGTGACCAGTAAGCAGCTATAGTATTAATGATAAATAAATAAATCAATAAGTTAAAATAGAAAATTCAGTCAAGTAGCACTTTCAATGAAACTATAGCATTTAGGTACCACCTAAATGTATCTGTTGGTCCTGGATTTTGTAAAGTTGCTTTGAGACAATGTCTATTGTAAAAAGTGCTATATAAATAAAGTTGACTTGACTTGACTTGACTGCAGTATATGTTCTCTGACAGAAACATCTACAGTACATACACTGACAAGCCAAAATATTAGGACCACTCACTTCATATGCTGTCAAACAGCTCTGACCCTTTGAGACATGGGGTGTGTTCGAAAACCTACTGAGCATCCTTGCTGTCTTATTGCCTACATAGGCAGCTGTATAAATAGAGAGGATTCTAATAAGTCATTGACTTATAAGGCATGTTATTTGAATGTGCTACTTAGACAGTGATTTGCTACCTAAGCTAACAAAGTTAGCCTAATGCCATTTAAACCAATGGGATGGGATGGCACAACTCGCTAGCATGTCAACTAACATCTCCCTCCGTGTACCAAAAACGTTTAAATTCGCTGACAAGCCCGAATTAGCAAATAAACGATACTTGTGCAAGTTTATACAAATTAAAAATCAATAATCATTTATTTATGTTTGAAAATAACTCCACCATGTTTTTTATTTTTCTGTGAAAAAAGTTGTGCCGCACTGAATGCTGGAATTGCCTTCACCGCTAAGGCAGCATCGAATGCTCACTTGTTCTTGAGTCAAAATAGCGTTGTAATTTTAAGATACCTTAGTAGTGAGCATATTAAGGCATCTAGGATTTCGAACAGCTGCCTTCTCGGGAGCGCGCACAGGATGACATAAAATGCTGTCTATGTATAGAGCTCCCTAAAATTTCTAACACATCAATGGACTTTTCAAGACATCTGTCCAGTATTTGGTACCATTACCAGATTCTTCAACTTTTGTATATTGCAAAGTGTTGGTTCTACTGGTTTGATCTCTGCTGTGGGTAAATGATGCACACGTGATCAGCAGTACACATCATTTGGGAGAAAACACGATTCGCCAGATTAGTCAAGCTTTGCTGCTCTGATGTAAAGCTCTGATGCCTTTATGCCCATTGTTGTTGCTTTGGATAGTGGACAAGACTAAGCATAGGCATTCTGACTGGCCAGCAGCTACACTGCCTCATACACAGAAGGGTTCAATGCACTGTGTGTTGTCACACATTCATCTCATCACCAGGATTAAAATGATCTGCCATTTGAGCAACGATAGCTTTTCTGTTGGTCTGTACCAGACGCCAAAATCTTAATGTCCTTAGTGTGAATGAGTCTTGGCTGCCCAACAATCTGTCGGCGGTTTGTGGCTTGTCCTTTAAATGATCAGCAACAAACCTCATCTGAGCTTTAGTGTGGTGATTTTGGAACGGGGCGTTTTTCTTGTTCGGCTGCCTCTAATCCCATAGTGATGTCAAACTCGATTGACTCTCAATTGACTGCTGTATTTATCCAACTGAAACTTAAGTAACCTGAGAGTGAAGAATGAGAATAGAAATATAAAATGATGAAATGGATAAGAAGAATCACATACACATAATTGATCAGCATGAAACTGTGTGTGTGTCAGGTTGTACACGGAGCAGAGGAGCGCGTCTGTATTTTAAATACCATCCAATTTACTAAATAGTGTGCTGAATTCGATTTTGATCAGTGGTGAGGCTACTATTCAAGCACACTGTATAGGATTTTGTATGCAGATTGCGACACAGCCCTTCAGATTGCTAAGGTAGCATTGATCTTTTTGCTAATACAGCAAGTTTTGTATGTTATGCCTAAATACTGTATATTACATGCATTCTATAAAACAGTCCTCATTATTTAAGAATTTGATTTTGATTTTCTTGATTTGTTCACTTAACTGTCACACTGCAGCTCTGATCATTCACAATTTTAACTAGCCTGTAATTTATTCTTCCTTTATCTCTAAAACATCTATTTATTTAATTAGCTTTTAAAAAATTTTTAATTATTGGCAAGCATTTGGGCAGCATGGTGGCTCGGTGGGTAGTCCTGTCGCCTTACAACAAGAAGGTCCTGGGTTCAATCCCCAGGCGGGGAGGTCCGGGTCCTTTCTGTGCGGAGTTTGCATGTTCTCTCCATGTCTGCGTGGGTTTTCTCCGGGAGCTCCGGTTTCCTCCCACAGTTCAAAAACATGTAGTCAGGTTAATTGGAGACACTGAATTGCCCTATAAGTGAATGGGTGTGTGTATGTGTGTGTGTGTGTGTGTGTCTGCCCTGCAATAAACTGGCGCCCCGTCCATGGTGTTACTGTGTGCCTTGTGCCCATTGAGAAGCTGGGATAGGCTCCAGCACCCACCCTCCCCGCGACCCTGATTGGATAAGCAGTTAATAAAGTGAGTGAGTAAGAGTGAGTGGCAAGCATTTGGCCACTCGAGTGGTCTAGCGGTAAAGTCTGCTAGCCCAATAATGCTGAGATCTGGGGATTTAGGTTTCAAATGATTGGCTCGGATTGTGGAAGGGGGGTACTAGACATTAGGAGGTGGACTTGTCAGTGCACTCTCAGTGCCAGTCCCAAGCCTGGATGAATATAAGTGGGTTGTGTCAGAAAGGGCATACGGCATAAAAACCAAGCCAAGTCTGGCATGCTGTTCAAATATGCTGTGGTGACCCTTAAATACAGGATCAGCCGAAAGATTAACCAATCAAAGAAATGAGTGCCTAAAGGGCCCCAGAGCTAAACTCTAACTCTTAACTGGGGGCAAAAACTTTTCTATGCTACTGTGGTTTCATGTTTCATGGTTGTATATCAAATATTTCTGTTTTAATCAGAGACAAATAAGGGTTGTGTTTCAAACTACATATCGCAATGAGGATCTATAAATTATCTAACCATTGATGGTGTGGTTACATTTATTAAATGGTTTGGAACACTGCACAGAAACACTAGCCACATGGTATAATTGCACCCTGGACAAAGCGGCAATTGAGTGTCGGTTGAAACACACGCATTTACTAACCTGCCTAAAGGCAATTTAGAGTAGCCAATTCACCTTCTGCATGTTTTTGGAAGGTGGCAGGAAAATCAGAATGAATTCCATAGAGACAGGGCCCATGCTGCCTGATATCCACTTTACTAGCAGTGCCACAAATAGCTATGTCATAAATTTTTTCATTCACATAAGATTCCTCAGTTCAGACTTATCAAAGACTCATGGGTTCATTGTGTTTGTGGTTGGTTCAACACCCATGTTTTTACATCCTAGTCATGTCAGTGTGAGTCTATGCACCACTCATGCATTCCAGCTTCCATTACACGACAGGAAATTTAAGTCCAATCATCCAATACATAGCAAGGCCGAAATAGACTGTAAAAATAAACAAAGTTCCCTGCTTGTTGATTTAATGCATTTACGGACACAATTGCTGAGAATCAAAATGTCTGCCAAGAAAGGAGTACCACATTTCATGCTCAACTATTTGTGGACAATAATGGTTAGGTCGAAGCTGGATTACAAAGTAAACATTATTGAAACGGAACTGCAGGTGAGTGAATGTGAATGTTTTAAAATATTATTATTATTATTATAACTATTCAAAAAGAATTTAAGAATATTGAGAATATTTTGAGAATTTATGTTTCGTAAAGGTAGAGGATTCTAAGCTGATTATAAAACAATAATAATAATAAAATAGCATCACACATTGATAAAGATAATGGGTCTGTCTCAGAACCTAGTGAACTGCCTTGCTGTTATTACAGAAGCAAGAATGTGTTACTACTACTGCTAATGTGCAGCAATACTGTACTTTAAATGCTTAGAAATTAGCATTTACTAACCAATTTCTACCACATATTTATAGCATAAAATGTTTTGGACTTAACTATGTGACTATATAATCAAAACATTTTCAAATATAGAATAATATATGATGGCATATATTAATATATCCTACATGAAGCCTCCAGGCATTCAAAACAAAGGTGCATAATTCATCACCTGCTTTATTTTTGTTTCCAGAACAAAGATTAAAAAAAAAAATCCTCATAACAGTAATGACAGTCATGGATGATGTATACAAGCTTTTATCATTAGCTCACTAAAGAATAAGGTGCTGTTAGTGTCAATGCTAGTGGAAAGTTCAGTTCATTGCCCAATGGGTGACATCAGCGCTCGAAAAGAAAATGAACAAAAATATATATACTGTATATGTAAGCGAGAGAGCCAGAGTCACTACCATTTCACACTGCCAACAGAACATGGAGAGAATCATAACATCCTGACAGGAAGATCTTGTGGAAAATAATCAGATGGGCTTTGATGAGAGACTGAGCTACCATTTCAGACCAACGCCAAACCTCCATGCACTGTGTGCTTCCTGACCCCGGAGTCCACTTCATTTTTATTCACTCTTCATTTTTAATCACATTTTTCCTCTGACTTTCTAATCATCAGCACATCACAAGGCTCATTAGATAAGAGCAGGGTGATGAGCTTGTGAAATGTTTATATTAAACCAAAGACAATAATAATTACTTATAATAATAATAACAATAAATTAGACTAAAACAGTTGTCTGTCATCGCCTCAGCTTGTCAAAGAAATGTTGTGGTGCGCTCTTTATTCCAAACCTCATTCTGCTGTATTCACAGCCCATGACTTTCATTTGCATGAAATCAAGCAGACAGCCACAAGGTATTTATAATGAGGAACATTGGCTGTTCAATGAGCCATATTAAAGAATTCTGTTTAAAAGTGTTAAGTTAAAAAATCTAGAAGCAGCATCAACTCCAAAAAAAGCAAACCAAGCGAACCAAAATTAGACATAGAAGCTCACAAATCCGGACTACTGAGTCTTGAGCATGGCACATAATGCTATTAGTTTCAGTTTGCATTACTACTACATCCAAACTGCAACTTCATTGCTTCGAAACTCGCCGGTCATTGGATAAATGCCGTGATTTTGTCCCGCCCCCGGACGCTGAGCGTCTCTGGGGATGAATGGAGCTGTGGGTGGGTCTGGACGCTGAGCTTCTGCAAGATGATTGGAGGATCAGTCGAAAGGCTGAATCTCGTTTTCATTGACAGCTATCACTGGGAGCTTCAGTCCCATCACGGATTTTGCGAGTGAAGTCGAAAGACAAACTGCAACCCATTTTAGGACATTTTCTTGAAAAGGAACGGAGGGCAGAATTTATGTATAAATAAATTGACAAATTTTACAATGTAAGCCGACAATGAGCTTCCCCTCTTTGAAAGACCAGCAGCCGCCACTGGTCCTTACACAGCGTTTGAAGACCCCACCCACATAGCCCGGTCACCCCACCCACATAGCCCGGTCATCCCGCCCTGTAACAGACTGTAACTAGAAGTAATAATGAAACATATCAGCACGAACTCTACCTGCTGTGCTGTCTTGCCAGCCACTTGTAAATCCTACACTAAATCACTCTTTTTCATTCCTAGTTTCATATGTTTTTATATACTGTATGTCTTAGATTGAAGAGATGTATTGAGGTAAAGAAAATTTAAAAAACTTGGAGATTTATCATGAATTAAGCCTTAGTTTCTGCATCTGTGCAGCACAAATACTACTAGCTGTAACTCCATTTAGCCATGATTTAGCAGTGCATGTAGCATCTAATGCCTACATTAAGATGTTCTTTAGGAATTCCATATTATTAATACTTGTGAATCACTAAAACCTTTTTTCCATTGTTTTGCTCTTTTACTAATTCCCACTTTTTCTATTTGACATGTCGGGTCCCGATGAAAGACCCACGGGGCTGCTTATCAGCCGAGCTGTCAAACCTGACTAATAAAATGTGACAAAGGAGATGACTATGTGTTTTCCTTAATGGATTTGGTTCGGGAACAAAGGTTCGGTCCTTCCTGTTGCAGCGAGGCTGCCATGCTTCCTCAACCTGAGCATGTTGCCCTTTTTCTCCGAATAGAGACTAAGGGCATTGTCTTATCTCAGGAGGGCATGGGGCTAAGTCAGGCTTCCTATTTTCACACTCTAAAAGCCCTTAAAGCAGCTTTGCTTTGCAGAGCATGACGAAGAAAGCTGGAAAAATAGAACAATAATGGAAGGCCACCAGTACAGCCTTAGTCATTTGCAAGAGCAACCCTAATCCTTCACCTGTCAATCATATAGAATGTTTTCGTTAGGCAGTTTAAAGGATTTCCCAAGCTTGCAGGTCTTTTTGGAAGTCTGGGTTTCAATTGTCTGTACTAGCAAGGTACATTTTGCAGCACAGGTTCTCTGATGATTATATTAAATGATGATATTGAAGCCCAAATTACAGTTCAGTCATTAATCAGAGAGTACGTCAAAATGTACCTGCCACCTTGTGCCATCATGCCCTCTGTAACATTCCAGGTGTATATCAATGATCCTCACAGCCTGGCAGGTAAAACTCAAACATTTAACTCAAGCACATATTATCCTCGAGTCTAGCCAGTTTTTTTCCCCGAAACCTACAAATTGTCAGCCTGTCAAACTACACTTGGCACACCACCCAAAATGATCATCTTACCTCAAGAACAAGAATCTACAAGCTCTGTTAAGGTGAAGTGCCAAGTGCACTTTGCTGACTGCTCGTAAAAGTCAGCGCTGCAGAATGTATTCGTTTATGGGCAGGGGTTAAATAAGGCAATTGCTTATCAGTACCCTGTATAAGACGAGTCTGCTCACCAGGGCAGAGGGAAAAGGTAGATCTTATTGCTGAGTTGTCGTGTAATTAGTCTGTAACGACACCCATTATTAGAAGCTTATGCAAGTGCATTGCTAAGCCAGTTTGACAAAGAAATACCAATTGTTTTTCTTTGTATTTAATATCACTTTGATTTACAAAGATCCAAAATAAATAGTACTTAGTGTACTTCAACAGTCTTATACATGGTAAGCAGGTAATGGGTGTTTGGAGAAGGATAGAAGAAGAAAAAAGGAATGACAACATGCAAAGAATGAACGTAAATTAGTAAATACGATTCTGCATGCTCTCCATAGTCTGCATGCTTGCCAAGTTCAAGGTGAAGACAGGACATGCAAAGTATCTTTATGTAAGGAAACACTGTAAGCAATACAGCAAGTAGGCGAGTGAAAATACACCATGTGCTTGTGGACAAATGTATGTAGACACCCCTATTATTACTATTATTATTCAGGTTCAGGTGTTCCAGTCTTAGCACGAGTATGCGCCTATGCATAAATCAAGGTCAGTAAGCCTATGGTTTGACAGGTTTGGTGTGGAGGAACTCCACTGGCCTTTACAAAACTATGATATCAACCACATTAATTACCCACAGAATGAAGTGGAACATCATTTGGGAGACAGTTCTTCTCATCCCAAATCAGTGCCTGGCATCATAATTGCACTTTTAATTAAATAGGCAAAAGTGTTTCTTGAGGAGTGCAGGGATCAAGTTCATTTTGATGATTCTCACAAAAGAAAGTGCATTTTCTGGTCAGATTGGGCATCAAATTTTATGTCATTGCTCTACACGAAGTACAAGGGACACCAGCGTCAGACTCTATTTGGTTATCTTACTGTCACCAATCGGGCTTTGTGTTGCCACTCCCCTCTCTCCAGGAGCACATGGTGGAGGGGTTTAGTGACAAGTCAATGTCCTCTCTTCATGATTGGTCAATGATGCTAATGATCAACAGCTGCTCCTCGTTGCAGGTAATGCTCAGGGCATTTAAGGGAGCAGCTGTGGATCCTTTAGCGGAGACAATTTTGCCTTTGTCATTCTCATGTTTATTTGATTCCTTGCTCATGTTATAATAGTTTGGTTTGTTCATGCTCTTGTCTAGTTCATGCCCTTGTCTAGTTCATGCCCTTGTTAGTCCACTCATGCTCTTGTTTGTTTGTTCATGCTTCTTGTTTAAGTCTTGGTTAGTTCATGTTTTGTGTTAGTCAGTTCAGGTTCGTGTATGTTGCATGCATGTATGTTTAAATTAGTGTTAGAATTTAATTTAGATTCAGCATTGTTCATGTTTAGAGTAACGTTAGCATTAGCACAGGTTGTGTCTTTGTGTCTGGTCTTGTGTCCCGTCTTGTGTTTTGCTACTCTTAAACGTTTTGTAAAATATCTCTGCGTGTGTGTCCACCCCTCTCTTGTCACGACTAGCCCTATTCGTTATAGTTACAAAATCTTGCCGTGTGTGTGTTTGTGGCTTTATAACACAAATAAAAGGCAGTACATGCAACTTCTATTTGAAGTTGACCTTGACTGTCATTTTCCTCCCTAAAGTTTATTACTCAAAACAATTACTGCAGCTATAGTGCAGCTTGTACATCCCACTCAATCAGATTTTATTGTAATTAAATGACATAAAAAAACATGGTAAAATACATGTGGTAACAATGTCTAATTTGCAACTAGTCAAATGACACCATCCATTCTGTTGTATTCATTTACATAAGGTGAACCGGGTATCAACATTGGATCTGCTTCTAGTTTCTGGTTACAGTGTGTTTTGTATTTGCTTATTGGCTTTGCTTTGTGTCAGCAACTTAAGAGGGTAAGCACTTTACAGTAAGTGGTACATTAACGCTCTAATATTCTGCCATTTGAAGTTAATGTTTACCAAACCTTCCTGTAGTTTTCTTTTTAAAACAAACATTTGAGCAGTTCTGCAAGTTGTGCATCAGGTTATACCGGGTTATACCGGCCCTTCTGTTGGTTTATTCATATGAATTACATAATCAGATCTGTCTCTTGTTTTTATTTATGTTCTACATTTGCTTGTTGGTAATTTATTTACTTTTTTACAAATCTGGCTGCTTCACTTTGTCGACATTTCAGCAAAACTAAAGTCTAAACTAATAAAGGAGTTTTTTTTGCCACATGCACACATGCAGTCACTGTCATTTATTTTATGTAGTGCTCTAGGCTAATTTTTTTTTTTCACAGTTTTACTAATGTATAGCAAGTGTGTGTGTGAGAGGTGGTGGTAAGGGCAGTTTGTGTACTTTTTAGTATAAGCTGTAATTAATTGTAAATAATATTTGGATTTATACTTTTATTTCCTGTAGTTTCTTAAAAATATATACACCGATCAACCATAACATTAAAACCACCTCCATGTTTTTACACTCACTGTTTATTTTATCAGCTCCACTTTCCATATAGAAGCACTTTGTAGTTCTACAATTACTGACTGTAATCCATCTATTTCTCTACATACCTTTTTAGCCTGCTCACCCTATTCTTCAATGGTCAGGACCCCCACAGAGTAGGTATTATTTGGGTGGTGGATCATTCTCAGCACTGCAGTTACAATGACATGGTGGTGGTGTGTTAGTGTGTGTTGTGCTGGGATGAGTGGATCAGACACAGCAGCGCTGCTGGAGTTTTTAAATACTGTGTCCACTCACTGTCCACTATATTAGACACTCCTACCTAGTTGCTTCACCTTGTAGATGTAAAGTCAGAGATGATCGCTCATTTATCGCTGCTGTTTGAGTTGGTCATCTTTGAGATCTTCATCAGTGGTCATATTTTTGGTTGGTGGACTATTCTCAGTCCAGCAGGGACAGTGAGGTGTTTAAAAACTCCATCAGCGCTGCTGTGTCTGATCCACTCATACCAGCACAACACACACTAACACACCACCACCATGTCAGTGTCACTGCTGTGCTGAGAATGACCCACCACCTAAATAATACCTGCTCTGTGGTGGTCCTGGGAGAGTCCTGACCATTGAAGAACAACATGAAAGGGGGCTAACAAAGCATGCAGAGAAACAGATGGACTACAGTCAGTAATTGTAGAACTACAAAGTGCTTCTATATGGTAAGTGAAGTCGATAAAATGGACAATGTGTACAGAAACAAGGAGGGGGTTTTAATGTTATGGCAGATTAGTGTATGATTTTAATTATAAAATTATATCAGCTTTAACCTTGCATTTGCATGAGGTATATACCAATCATGACTTCACCCTTAGTTTCTGTTTTCTATGGACAAGCCTGTAAATTACTCAGAATTTCACGTCTGAACTGGCAGCGTAGGTTTTTCCACCTACACTCATTAACAAATCACCATGCACTGGAAAGTAAAGGTAAAGTTTGTAAAAGACAGTCAAGACCTGAAAGTCAACCCCAACCCATCTGATGCCTTCTTGGCACTCTTCATAATGCAGAATGTTGTACAGCCAGACATTACCTGGGCTGTAAATCAGATTTATGATAAGCTCTAACATTAAATCAGAGTGGCATTAATCAACATGACACTGAAGTAAGTCTGGTACGTCTGAAGACTAAAATAGAGTTAATGTCTTTATTATTGGTAATTTATATGCTAAAGTGAACCACATTATGGATCGTGGTGGGTTCTATGGGTATTTCTGGAACAGTAACTAAAACTGCACACTTACTTTTATCAGTTTGTAGCAGTATCTGGCTAGTTACATGTACATTTTCAGCATTTAGCAGACGCTTTTATCCAAAGTGACTTATAGTTTTGTGACAGTATACAGTCTAAGCAATTGAGATTAAGGGCTTTGCTCAAGAGCCCAACAGTGGCAACCTGGCACAGGTGGGGTTTAAACCAGCGACATTTTGATTACTATTTCAGTACCTTAACCACTAGGTCACAGCTCCTATTTAAATAATCATACTATATTTTAAACTTGAGTAAGGCTGAAGAGCCATGAATCAAAAGAGAAAAATATTACCTAAAACACTAAGTGGCCAAAATATTGCAACATCATGTAAGCTGATTCCAAATGGCATTCAAAATAGTGTACATTTTTTTTGAAAGTGGTAACCTAGTGGGTAAAGTTTTCGTTATCAATTGAAAGGTTGTGTGTTCGAACCCCAGCTTTTTATATATACCTGTATATATACTGATCAGCCTTAACATCTAATGCGCCCCCTTGTTTCTACACTCACTGTACATTTTATCAGCTCCACTTACCATATAGAAGCACTTTGTAGTTCTACAATTACTGACTGTAGTCCATCTGTTTCTCTACATACTTTTTAAACCTGCTTTCACCCTGTTCTTTAATGGTAAGGACCCCCACAGAGCAGGTATTATTTGGGTGGTGGATCATTCTCAGCACTGCAGTTACAATGACATGATGCTGGTGTGTTAGTGTGTGTTGTGCTGGTATGAGTGGATCAGAACAGCAGCGCTGCTGGAGTTTTTAAAATACCGTGTCCACTCACTGTCCACTCTATAAGACACTCCTACCTAGTTGATTCACCTTGTAGATGTAAAGTCAGAGACGATCGCTCATCTATTGCTGCTGTTTGAGTTGGTCATCTTCTAGACCTTCATCATTGGTCACAGGACGCTGCACACGGGACGCTGTTGGCTAATTATTTTTTGGTTGGTGGACTATTCTCAGTCCAGCAGTTACGGTGAGGTGTTTAAAAACACCTGATCCACTCATACCAGCACAACACACACTAACACACCACCACCATGTCAGTTTCACTGCAGTGCTGAGAATGATCCTCCACCTAAATAATATCTGCTCTGTGGGGGTCCTGACCATTGAAGAACAGCATGAAAGAGGGCTAACAAAGCAAGCAAATAAACAGATGGACTTCAGTCAGTAATTGTAGAACTACAAAGTGCTTCTATATGGTAAGTGGAGCTGATAAAATAGACAGTGAGTGTAGAGACAAGGAGGTGGTTTTAATGTTACGGCTGATCAGTATATTAATATCAAATAAAGGCATTCTAATATATCCAGTGTAACCGTGGTTTGACGTCACTACAGCAGCTCTGTGATCGAGTGTGATGGTTTTGCAAACACAAAACACTTCAAAAGCCTGATCGCCATTCATAACAGTTTACGTAGCTTGAAGTTAAAGCTGAAGTGGACGTTTTGCGTGTGACTTATTTTTGGTCCTCAAATGGCCAAGCAGTGCAATCAAGGGTCGAACACAGACCCAAATCTGGTACACAGATGAGCTTGAGATATTCCACAGTATGCAGCCCAATAGCTAATTAATCATTCCTCTGGGCTAGTCAGGATAAGATAAAAAGCTACTTAGGCTGCAATTAGGTAACGGACTCAGGGTCATGCCAGCACCCTACGGGAGGCAGGCCCTGTACAGGCCAGTGAGCCGCGTTAATGGTAGCAGCATGGGATTGTGGTCCAGAGAATACGCCAGACCGAACTCTATGCTAAGCAGCAGTGGCGGATGTCCAAACCTCACCCACCATTTTGGGCTGCCCACTATCTGAGCTTCCAGTAAAGCATGGATGTCAGGCTTAGGTCAAATGCCTCGCCGCTGCAGACTTGCGTCAGAACTACTGGCAAAGCTGAGACCTCGCCGCACATTCCTGGTCATGTATGTGTTTTTCTGATTCTGTAAAAGGTTGGACAAAGGGAGAACAGGAAGGGACTTATAAACCTGTAAGATTTTTAAAACACTTAGGCATGACTATGCTGTTTTGAAAACTGTTTGTTGAAATAATAATAATAATAATAATAATAATAATAATAATAATAATAATAATAATAATAAATAAGCATCCTGGTGTCCCTATCAACAACAATTTCAATATTCAAAGCCAATTAACCATCTGAAAAAGATCTGGCCAGATTCACAAGGAGGGTACACTGTACTTAACATATGCAAATGTGAAAAGCCAAAAAACTCAATCATTTTTCAGGCTGGATTTAGCTTAATACTGACATTCACGTTGCAAAGGTTGAGAAACAATACACAGATCAGCCATAACATTAAAACCACCTCCTTGTTTCTACACACATTGTCCATTTTATCAGCTTTACTTACCATATAGAAACACTTTGTAGTTCTACAATTACTGACTGTAGTCCATTTGTTTCCCTGCATACTTTGTTTGCCCCCTTTCATGCTGTTCTTCAATGGTCAGGACCCCCACAGGACCACTACAGAGCAGGTATTATTCAGGTGGTGGATCATTCTCAGCACTGCAGTGACACTGACCTGGTGGTGGTGTGTTAGTGTGTGTTGTGCTGGTATGAGTGGATCAGACACAGCAATGCTGATTGAGTTTTTAAACACCTCACTGTCCCTACTGGAATGAGAATAGTCCACCAACCCCATAAGTAAAGTCATTTACTTAAAAAAATCTATAGGTTTGGATACTGGTTGGTAACACTGGTCAGGGCACCAGTTCATTTCCTAAACACTCACTCACTCACTTTCTTAACTGCTTATCCAGTTAGGGTCGGGGGTGCTGGAGCCTATCCCAGCTTTTCAATGGGCGCAAGGCACACAGTAACACCCTGGATGGGGCGCCAGTCCATCGCAGGGCAGACACACATACACGCACCCATTCACCTATAGGGCAATTCAGTGTCTCCAATTAACCTGACTGCATGTTTTTGGACTGTGGGAGGAAACCGGGACCGGCCTTCCTAAGGATCAAACCCAGGACCTTCTTGCTGTGAGGCGACAGTGCTACCCACCGAGCCGCCCCCAATTTCTAAAACAGCTAGTTAAAATATTTTGAAGACATTTTTTTATTTTCTCAGACAGTTAGGAGTCTGGCACAGATCTTGCCACATATCGTGTCTTTACCCATGCAAGGTCTTAGATCATTTCTTTATAGACCTATTAAGGTGTCAGATTAAGATTAAGGCCATGATTAGCATCCACAGCATTTATTACAGTTGAGGGATGAGCATGAGTCAGGAGCGGCAGCATAACTGGAATAATTATGAAACCAGTACATCTACTGCACATACTAAAAAAGCTTCTTGCAACTATCAATAATAAAGATCTTCCACATTCTAATGACAGGCCAAAACCACACAACGCCCCAATAAACTGTAAGTCAAGTTGTCATTTTGCCAGCAGTTGATGCCCTCGGGCTCTTGTGTTTCTACGGAATGTTTGTTGGCACGATCAGGCTAAACAGCTCGGAATAAATTCTTATTAATTCCTCGTCAGAAAACTAAAAAACAGTGTGTTGGCTCACTGCCAGTTTCTCTAAAATGCATTTCTGGCTATGTAAATAGGTATTAAAAGTTAAATGCTCATCACCATGTGTTCATCACCATATAAAACATGATATTATTAATGATATAAAATTAACAAATGCATGGTAGACAACAGGACTAGTTCTGGCAACAACACTTGTTCACAAAGCCACACGTCAATCAAGGTGCATTAGGCAACTTCTTCTTTTCTTATTGCTTTTAACTTGTTAAAATATACTTTTGCTTGGCAAGTTTGCTGCCCTAGCATACCTTCTGACATATTTCTGTGATGATTGTTCAGTAAAGCTCAGTCCAAGTCTAAAAATCGCAATGCATTCTTTTCAGAATAATGAAAATATGAAAATAAAACACATTCATGATAGTTGCATGCAATTTTTAACCTTTAGTGAATTATTTGTTAAGTATTGATAAATAATATCCAATGGAATTAAATCATGACTTAAAAATTAGGAAAACTATGATAATAAATAACATTAAAACCACCTCCTTGTTTCTACACTCACTGTCCATTTTATCAGCTCCACTTACCATATAGAAGCACTTTGTAGTTCTACAATTACTGACTGTAGTCCATCTATTTCTCTACATACTTTTTTACCCTGCTTTCACCCTGTTCTTCAATGGTCAGGGCCCCCACATGACCACCACAGAGAAGGTATTATTTAGGTGGTGGATGATCTCAGCACTGCAGTGACACTGACATGGTGGTGGTGTGTTAGTGTGTGTTGTGCTAGTGTGAGTGGATCAGACACAACAGCGCTGCTGGAGTTTTTAAATATCGTGTCCACTCACTGTCCACTCTATTAGACACTCCTATTTAGTTGGTCCACCTTGTAGATGTAAAGTCAGAGACGATCGCTCATCTATTGCTTCTGTTTGAGTTGGTCATTATCTAGACCTTCATCAGTGGTCACAGGACGCTGCCTATCAGTTTTTGGTTGGTGGACTATTCTCAGTCCAGCAGTGACAGTGAGCATTGCTGTGTCTTATGCTCTCATACTAGCACAACACACACTAACACACCACCAGCATGTCAGTGTCACTGCAGTGCTTAGAATGACCCACCACCTAAATAATACCTGCTCTGTGGGGGTCCTGACCATTGAGAAACAGCATAAAAGGGGGCTAACAAAGCATGCAGAGAAACAGATGGACTACAGTCAGTAATTGTAGAACTAGAAAGTGCTTCTATATGGTAAGTGAAGTGATAGTGATAACATGGACAATGTGTGTAGAAACAAGGACGTGGTTTTAATGTTTAATTTTAAGTAGTATGTGTGGCTATTTACACTGTAAAATGTGGTGGAGATAGCATAAGGTCATAGGGACAGACAGGCGGATGAAAGAACGAATAAATGAATGAATAAATAAATAAATTTATGTTTTTTTTGTGTGATACTGACTTAAATAAACAATTGAGTTGTTGTCCAAACAGACTCCTGATCTTCACCTCATCAGAGTAGTAGTAGCAGCAGTAGAAGTATTAATGTTTGATCTATCGCTGATATTTAGTCATTTAAAATAGAAGATTTAAAAAGCTGAAGGATGAGAAAGGTTTACCCTATGTGCGCACAACTCAGCTGTCAGCTCCAGGCTTTCCAGCACCTCTCCTAAGGTTGAAGGTCGTCCAGCTGTGGCCCTCCCCCTATCTTCTAAGTGCACCAGATGCATATGTTAGAGAGTGCCTCGGTGTGGGGTCCATAATCACATCTGTTTCTGATTACAGACAAATCATTCAGGCCTTTTTTATCAGCCACATTAATATAAAACAAGGTTTCGGTAGAGCAGGCTTCATTTTTCCAGCGGTCAGTGACAGCTTTACTGTGCCTCATAAATGTTTGGTTTTTAAGTGCAGGATAGTTTTGTTCACGGTTCTTATCGGCTCTGTGATATCATGTGCAGCATTTCAGGCATGGACAGGAATCACAGTCGTATAAACCTACTGCATTTCTGCACAGATTTTAAACTAAAATAAGCTTTGGGTTCATGACATGATGTCAGATTTGTGCGTCCACTTTTATTCTTTACTTCAAAATAATTAAAATGTGGAATGAGTGTCATTATTGTCATCATTTGTTTTCTGAAAATATAGTGACGTACTAAAATAATGTACGTTTCTGTATGTATAATATTGATTAAGTTACTGGGTCAAAAGTTTTAATTCTTCTAATTTGTCATTAGAGTATACACTGATCAGCTATAAGATTAAAACCACCTCCAGGTTTCTACACTCACTGTCCATTTTATCAGCTCCACTTACCATATAGAAGCACTTTGTAGTTCTACAATTACTGACTGTAGTCCATCTGTTTCTCTACATACATACATTTTTTAGCCTGCTTTGGTGGTGGTGTGTTCGTGTGTGTTGTGCTGGTGTGAGTGGATCAGACACAGCAGCGCTGCTGGAGTTTTTAAATACCGTGTCCACTCACTGTTAACTCTATTAGACACTCCTACCTAGTTGGTCCACCTTGTAGATGTAAAGTCAGAGACGATTGCTCATCTATTGCTGCTGTTTGAGTTGGTCATCTTCTAGACCTTCATCAGTGGCCACAGGACGCTGCCCACGAGTGCTGATGGCTGGATATTTTTGGTTGGTGGACTATTCTCAGTGAGTGACAGTGAGGTGTTTAAAAACTCCATCAGCGCTGCTGTGTCTGATCCACTCATACCAGCACAACACACACTAACACACCACCACCATGTCAGTGTCACTGCAGTGCTGTGAATGATCCACCACCCAAATAATACCTGCTCTGTGGTGGTCCTGGGAGAGTCCTGACCACTGAAGAACAACATGAAATCTTTTATAAAAATTTAAGTTACATCATTTTCAAACTTTGCACAATATGCATCTGAATTAGAAACAGGTAAGGAAATCACGATTGGGTCCAAAAGAAGGATCCACCAAAAGCTCAATTTTTGCCAGCAAATATTAGTTGTGGCTCACCACTTGGCATCGATCAGGAAGATTGCTAAAAGTTTAGGCAGGCCACCATCTACTGTACATAAGATAAGATAAGATAGATAAGACTTTATTAATTTCCCGAAGGAAATTGCAGTGTCACAGTACAATACATATTACACAAGAGAAGACAAACATTATCAACACTAGTAAACATAATAAGACATAAAAACATAAGACAACACAAGAGAGAAATGTCATCAGCAAAAGCAGCAGCATAAGTATTATTGCACTAAATAATACTGTGAAAAGCGGGATATTCCGCTAGCACACCAGCACCGAGATTCTGTACTCCTTGGTTCGAAACTCGGCGTTGCCACCGATTGGCTGGGCGCCATCTATTGGGCATAATTGGCAGCGCCTGTAGAAGACACGGTTCTGCTAGGGCGGGATGCCGGACTATTTGGGTGGGGTCCTCAAATGGTGTGTAAGGACCCTGACTGGCAGATAGAGAGGCGCCTGTGCAGAGTGCATGGGTGAAAAAGGGTTCTGCTAAGGCCTGCACGCAGGTTGGTGAAGGCGTGAGCAGCATTATACCAACCTCGACTGCAATCAGGGATCCACCAGCAGTGGAAGACAAAATGACTGCGCTAAATTGGAAGAAAATAGGAAAAAATACATTCACAAAACAGAAAAAATAAATAAATAAAAAATGTCATGCTGCTGTGATACTGTAAACTGGAACTCTATTACGCAAAGAGAAAGTATGTTTCTTTCTGTCATGAAAGCCTCCATGTTTTTTGACTTATTTTCAGAAAACCCAAAATAAACGTATTAAAAAACTCAAATTTGTAAAAGTATTTGAACAACATGTACATGTAGTACATGTAGTACATGTTTCATTCATTTAGTTATAGAACAATTCAAAGACTGGCATGACAAGCCTGTGCATGTGCATGTAATGCTTATGCAGATTATTATTATTATTATTTATTACGATTTTAACATCATGTTTTACACTGTGGTTACATTCATGACAGAAACGTTAGTTACTCATTTCACAAGATTCATCAGTTCACAAGTTTAATATCAAATACAGTCATGGACAATTTTGTATCTCCAGTTCACCTCACTTGCATGTCTTTGTACTGTGGGAGGAAACCGGAGCTCCCGAAAAAACACACACAGACACAGGGGGAACATGCAGACTCCACACTGAAAGGACCCGGGCCTCCTCACCTGGGGATTGAACCCAAGACCTTCTTGCTGTGAAGTGACAGTGCTACCTACTGAGCCACTGTGCCACCCCTTATGCAGATACGTAAACAATAATTGTGAAATAAAATAAAATAATTCAGCATTATGTCTACAACACCTGCAAAGGCATCCAACACATTTAAGTCTTTTTTATGAAATATTTTGGCCATAAATTATATCATGCAGCAATGTTTTTGCAATGTTTTGTTAGGTTTTATTATTTTTACATTTGATTTTTTTAGATTAGTTTTATTTTGTTTTATTCTAACTTTTATACCCTTTTGAGTGTTTTTAATATTTTTGACAGATAATTTTTTATCCATTTAATTTTTTTTTTAAGTTTAATTTTAGTTCTGTTAATAAACAAATGTTTATTTAGTAAAATCCCAAATTATAGTCATTTGCGTGGCTAATCTTTTCACATTGATACTTTCACAGAGCATTAAACACAGAGCAGGTTAAACCAACTAAAATTTACATGGGATTAGTTAGGAAAGCACACACACACACACACACACACACACACACAGAGAGAGAGAGAGAGAGAGAGAGAGAGAGAGAGTCGTCCTTGCCTTCTTGTTCTGAATGCCTCAGTCCCTCAAGGAAAGGTAATAAATCCATGCTTGTCAAACACACATAATGACAGGCTTAATGATATAGTGCACCGACATTAACTAAAGCCCCCCAGGAGTTTTAGCTGTCCTGAGTTCAGGTGCATGCGGTGATGCACTCGCTCTGTTTGTTTTGAACATTTTGAAGTCTGTGAAAGCCCTTTTGCATATGCACTTTTACCCGGGAATTTACCAGGTCAGATTAAGTGTGAACAAAGAACAACAGGAGGAAATATAAAAGCTGAGTGTTTGGACAGGATCTGTATTTGGGACGTATGTCTGATGTCAGTAGACGTCTTAATGCACATAACGTATGGAGGCTGTAACCTAGCTTTGTAAGAGTTGTAGAGTTAAGTAGCTGATGTTGAGACTTTAAGACCCCAATTCAGAGAACAAACACCAAAAAAATGCAGTGTTTCTTACATTTACATTGAGTTTAATTTCATTGCAGACAGGATGAACCCAAGATATTTCATGCTTTTGTCTGGTCAAGTTCATTTCATTTTTTAATATACGTACATCCATTATTGTATTTCAGGCCTGTAACACATTCAAAAAAAAAAAAGTTGGGATGAGGAAATTTAAAATAATAATAAATAAACACAACCCCAAATCAGAAAAAGTTAGGACAGTATGGAAAATGCAAATAAAATAAAAATGCAGTTTTCCTTACATTTTCTTTGACTTTTATGGGATTGCAGACAGGATGAACCTGAAATATTTTATGTTTTATCTGCTCAACTTCATTTCATTTATTAATAAACTTTTATTCCTGCATTTCAGGCCTGCAACACATTCCAAAAAAAGTTGGGACGGGGGCACTTTAGGGCTAGTAATGAAGTGAAAAAACTAAATAATTATGTTATTCCAAACAGGTGATGTTAACAGGTGATTGTAATCATGGTTTGGTACAAAAGCAGCATCCAGGAAAGGCTGAGAGTCTTTGATGAGCAAAGATGATCAGAGGATCCAGTTTGTTGACAAATGTGTGAGAAAATGATTGAAATGTTTAAAAACAATGAACCTCAAAACAAGATTGGAAGGGATTTGCATATTTCTCCCTCTACAGTGCATAATATCATTAAATGATTCAAGGAATCAGGAGGAATTTCAGTGCGTAAAGGCCAAGGGCGCAAACTTAATGTGAATGCCTGTGATCTTTGATCCCTCAGACGGCACTGCATCAAGAACCACCACTTAACAGTAGCTGATAGAACCACATGTGTGAGGGATTACTTGGCAAATCTTTGTTAAGCTCTACAATACAGAGTTACATGCACAAATACCATTTAAAACTTTACTGTGCAAAAAAGAAGCCTTATGTTAACCATGTCCAGAAGCGACATCGACTTCTCTGGGCTCAGAGGCATCTGGGAAGGACCATCAAAAAAGTCCAAGTTCAAAAGCAAGGGTTTGCCATGGTATGGTGTGTCAGTGCCCTTGGCAAAGGTCATTTACACTTCTGTGATGCAGCATTAATGCAGAAAAGTACATTGAAGATCTTAGAGCAACATGTGCTGCCTGCAAGACGTCATCTTTTCCAGGGACGTCCATGCATTTTTCAACAAGACAATGCAAAACCACCTTGTGCATGTCTTTTATTGTTACCAACAATAAAAAAGTACATAACATGGGATTTTTTTTCATGTGTTATTGTGTGAAGTATGTGTATAAAGCCTGCACGTGTGAAAGCTAAAAAACCTGAACGTTACCAGTGAAGGTAAGACAGGGCTTGAGTCTTGAATTTAATAGGGACTTATGTGAGCAGAAATCTATTAGGGACCCTCAGTATCACCTTTTCCACCACTGCACAACATTCACATCCTCCAGTCTTTCCATATTTCTTTTTACAGAAGCACTTAAGTGTACTTACAGGAAATATCTCATGCTTATAGTTAAAATCCTCATATCCATAAACAAGACCTGGTGTTCAGGTCTTCAGGAAAAAGGAATACAACGGTGCACACTAGGATCATTCACTACAGCGGTAACTGATTATTGTCCCAGGGTGTCACATGACCTGCCAAGATCCGCACTTCACTCCAGCGGTTACTTTACAGCGGATATCAGAAATAACTAAAAAAACAAGCTGAACTCAAATCTGAGTTCATGGCTGTGTCAAAAAATAAATGTGGTCAGAATTTGCTATGATACGCAAGTCATGAGGATGACGAAGCAGTCTGATGTGTTTGCTAAGACGGACGAATAGACAGACAGATAGATAGACAGATAGATAAATAGACAGACAGATGGACAGACAGATGTTTCTACACTCACTGTCCATTTTATCAGCTCCATTCATTTATTTACCACCCATCCATACATCCACTCATCCATCTGTTTCTCTACATACCTTTTAAACCTGCTTTTACCCTGTTCTTTAATGGTCAGGACCCCCACAGAGTAGGTATTATTTGGGTGGTGCATCATTCTCAGCACTGCAGTGACACTGACATGGTGGTGGTGTGTTAGTGTGTGTTGTGCTGGTATGAGTGGATAAGACACAGCAGCACGGCTGGAGTTTTTAAATATCATGTCCACTCACTGTCCACTCTATTAGACACTCCTATCTAGTTGGTCCACCTTGTAGATGTAAAATCAGAGACGATTGCTCATCTATTGCTGCTGTTTGAGTCGGTCACCTTCTAGACCTTCATCAGTGGTCACAGGATGCTGCCCACGGGGCGCTGTTGGCTGGATATTTTTGGTTGGTGGACTATTCTCAGTCCAGCAGTGACAGTGAGGTGTTTAAAAACTCCAGCAGCACTGCTGTGTCTTATCCACTCATACCAGCACAACACACACTAACACACCACCACCATGTCAGTGTCACAGCAGTGCTGAGAATGATCCTCCACCTAAATAATACCTGCTCTGTGGTGGTCCTGGGAGAGTCCTGACCATTGAAGAACAGCATGAAAGGGGGCTAACAAAGTATGCAGAGAAACAGAACTACAAAGTGCTCCTATATGGTAAGTGGAGCTGATAAAATGGACAATGAGTGTAGAAACATGGAGGTGGTTTTAATGTTGTGTTTTAATGTCTTTGTATTTTGCAATATACATTCTAGTCCAAATAGGTGCAGACAGTCTTTTGATCTGTGACAGCCATTCAGTTGAAGACCTCCTATGAGGGCTGGTCACCTTCATCACCCTGTGCTATGGCATGTCGGGGGTCTGCCTTTAGTAGCCTTTCACCACGACCTGAGATCAACCACTAAAGCTGTCACCACTTTCTCCATCTTTCCTCTGCATTCTGCTAGAGTTCCTACACAAACACAAGCTAATTTTACCATCAGCTGCACCTGTACACACTTCACTGATGGCCTGCGACATTAGCGATGATCAGCGGTGCTCAACATTCATCACTGGTGCCCCTGATTTCAAGCTCATGTGAATTGACAAAGGGGAAGACCTGATGGAACAGATGGCCCCTTGATTTCTATCCCATGACCCTGTTTCGTGTCAGTATGTCAATCACCTAGCTCTACTACATTAGCATTCTTGCTACCTCCTAGAGCTGTGCTTAACCACCCAGCAAGGCCACCAATGTTGCCCTCTGCGAAGTCAGGGGCAGATTGGGAACATATGCCATTTGCTCTGTATTTACTGGCTGAGCTGTAAAGTAGGTGTCTAAACTTCACCTGAGCAGGAAGTGAGAAAGAGGAAGAGCACTGCCTGTTGCCAGATAACTAACAGGGGCAGATGAGTTTCAAATTGCCACCCAGCTGCCCTCATAAATGCCTCAAGGTAGTGAGCTAGTGCTTCAGGATATCATCAAAGACGTGATAAAAATACCAAACCCTGGAACTACTACTGAGTGTCAAAGTCAATGGCCAAGAGGGCTGAGAGGTGTCAAACCACCAAGTGTCTTTCGTAGGGTTGTCTTTAGATAATGGGGGCAGGGGGCAAGTTTGTCTGCTGCTTTTGTTTTGTTATATACATTATATAGCAAAATTATTTGGACACACAAAACATATTGAGTTCTGGTGTATTAATCACACCAATTAGAACATCTTTATTTGTCATATATACTGTACTTATACAGGTGTACAGTACAATTAAAGTATTTCTTCGCATATCAGAGCGCAGGGTCAGTCATTGTACATTGTACTGGAGCAGAAAGGGTTAAGGGCCTTGCTCAAGTGCCCAAGAAAGACTGCATGGCAGAGCCGGGATTCAAACTCTCAACCTTTCAGTTGATAGCCCAAAGCCCTACCCACTAGGATACCACTCAAATCTCAAATCTATCAATTATTACAATGTTTATGGTTACAGTTGGCTCTGCGGACACCAGTCACAACGGGCCATGTCTGAGAAGGAGAAGCTCCTATAGGGCTTCTCCTCAATGCCACTGTAACAGCAGCTCCTGCTCTCTGGTTAAAATGGCATCACACGTCGGAGGTGGTGGTTGCTTATCCACAGCCTTCCTCTGCCTGTGTAGAAGTGGTGCAAGTGACAGAAGAATTACAATATGGAACTGGAAATGACTAAACTGAGGAGGAAATGTTATAATGGTTTGATCTGACTATTATATTCCAAAGACTGAAGTTCCCAAATCACACAAAATAATATGGCATCATAGAACTACACACCACAACTAGTCTTGGATGGTGGATATGTGAATGGATATACAGTGCCTTGCAAAAGTATTCAGCCCCCTTGAACTTTTCAACCTTTTGCCACATTTAAGGCTTCAAACATAACGATATGAAATTGTAATTTTTTGTGAAGAATCAACAACAAGTGGGACACAATCGTGAAGTAGAACGAAATTTATTGGATATTTTAAACTTTTTTTAGAAATAAAAAACTAAAAAGTGGGGCGTGCAATATTATTCAGCCCCTTTACTTTCAGTGCAGCAAACTCACTCCAGAAGTTCAGTGAGGATCTCTGAATGATCCAATGTTGACCTAAATGACTGATGGTGATAAATAGAATCCACCTGTGTGTAATCAAGTCTCCGTATAAATGCACCTGCTCTGTGACAGTCTCAGAGTTCTGTTTAAAGCGCAGAGAGCATCATGAAGACCAAGGAACACACCAGGCAGGTCCGAGATACTGTTGTGGAGAAGTTTAAAGCCGGATTTGGATACAAAAAGATTTCCCAAGCTTTAAACATCTCAAGGAGCACTGTGCAAGCGATCATATTGAAATGGAAGGAGTATCAGACCACTGCAAATCTACCAAGACCCGGCCGTCCCTCTAAACTTTCAGCTCAAACAAGGAGAAGACTGATCAGAGATGCAGCCAAGAGGCCCATGATCACTCTGAATGAACTGCAGAGATCTACAGCTGAGGTGGGAGACTCTGTCCATAGGACACAATCAGTCGTACACTGCACAAATCTGGCCTTTATGGAAGAGTGGCAAGAAGAAAGCCATTTCTCAAAGATATCTATAAAAAGTCACCTGGGAGACACACCAAACATGTGGAAGAAGGTGATCTGGTCAGATGAAACCAAAATCGAACTTTTTGGCCACAATGCAAAACGTTATGTTTGGCGTAAAAGCAACACAGCTCATCACCCTGAACACACCATCCCCACTGTCAAACATGGTGGTGGCAGCATCATGGTTTGGGCCTGCTTTTCTTCAGCAGGGACAGGGAAGATGGTTAAAATTGATGGGAAGATGGATGGAGCCAAATACAGGACCATTCTGGAAGAAAACCTGTTGCAGTCTGCAAAAGACCTGAGACTGGGACGGTGATTTATCTTCCAACAAGACAATGATCCAAAACATAAAGCAAAATCTACAATGGAATGGTTCACAAATAAACGTATCCAGGTGTTAGAATGGCCAAGTCAAAGTCCAGACCTGAATCCCATCGAGAATCTGTGGAAAGAGCTGAAAACTGCTGTTCACAAACGCTCTCCATCCAACCTCACTGAGCTCGAACTGTTTTGCAAGGAAGAATGGGCAAAAATTTCTGTCTCTCGATGTGCAAAACTGATAGAGACATACCCCAAGCGACTTGCAGCTGTAATCGCAGCAAAAGGTGGCGCTACAAAGTATTAACGCAAGGGGGCTGAATAATATTGCACGCCCCACTTTTCAGTTTTTTATTTCTAAAAAAAGTTTAAAATATCCAATAAATTTCGTTCCACTTCACGAGTGTGTCCCACTTGTTGTTGATTCTTCACAAAAAATTACAATTTCATATCGTTATGTTTGAAGCCTGAAATGTGGCAAAAGGTTGAAAAGTTCAAGGGGGCTGAATACTTTTGCAAGGCACTGTATGAATGGATGGATGGATGGATATATGAATGGATGGATGGGTAAATGGACAAATGGACAGAAAGGTAGATGTATGGATGGTGGTAAATAAATCAATGAATATATGAATGGATGGATGGATGGACGGATGGATGGATATATGAATGGATTTGTGGGTAAATGGACGAATAGACCAACAGATGGATACATGGATGGGTGGTAAATAAATGGATAGACATATGAATGGATGGATGGACGGATAAATTTATGAATGGATGGAGAATATATAAATGGATGGATTTTGGATATATGAATGGATGGATGGATTTTGGATATATGGATGGATGGATATATGGATAGATGGATGGATGAATATATGGATGGATGGATGGATAGATATACATATAAATGGATGCATGGATGAATATATGGATGGATGGATGGATGGATAGTGGGTACATGAATGGATGGTGGATATGTGAATGAATGGATGGGTGGCTTTATTTCGGATGCACCCTGACATTAGCAGTGTTACATGAATAATCTGAATACTGAGTTCAATGTTTCTGGTTTTATCACATTTCCCAAAATCGAATAAAAGCCTCTGACATCAGGACGACAGTTGAAAATCAGCCAATTGGCTAACACTGGCACTTTATGTTAATTATTGTCTTTTCCCCTAATATATTATTAATTTAAGAAATAAAATTATGCTCTATACAAAAAAAAAAAAAAACATTATGTTTTACATTTTTAATTAACTCACAGAACAGGCTCATAGTCATGAAGTCACTATCTTTGAGAAGGGCAGATGTTCCTTAAAGGAGGCCTTCATTAAAACTTATCACATATAAACTCTTAAGCAAACTCTTAAGCTAGCTACATTAGCATATTCTGATAAGCTAAGTGGGGGGGGTGGATTTCACACAGTGAGTGATGATAGACGCTGCTCCAGTCTTTGACCTCTGGAACTGTTTTCTTTTATTTAAATGGTGAGCATTTTAACTCCTCACAAACCTTTTAAATACTCATGATCTGAGAACATTGCTAATGGAACCTGTTAGCTAGCAGTGCTAACTGTTGATGTCATCTTAGACTACTGGATTTTATTCAGTTACACTAAATAACTGCTTGCAGTGTTGCTAATCAAACCACAGACACATAAAATCAATGTCACATGTTATGTTCAAACATTATAAATAACTAGAAAAATAATGGCTCCATGGCAATAGTATGGCATGACATGTAACTTGCTAGCTTAAGGAAACTCGAAATATTTATATAGTGACACACAGAATATCTTATACAAGTTTTGTAAAACATAATAACATTAGGAAACAATGTTATCCAGCACACATTTACTACAATTGCCAAAAGAAAATCACCCTCAATATTTTAATAACTACCTACATCATAAATAACTACAAGTAAGCATTTAATTAATGCAAAACCATAAATACTATATTTTCCTACTAATAACTCTTACCAGTTATCATTAGGCATTTTGACACAAACTTCCTTGATGTGTGTGATCAGAACAGACGTTGATCTACTTTCAAAGTTTAGGATTAATTAAATCTTTTTACAAGGCGTGGTCCACATTAATAGAAAATAGAATTGTTAGACTTGTTAAAATCACAATATGGGTGTCTGTAACACTATGCTAGCTTGGTGACTTATTGTTTGGATGCTACAGCTGAATGTAGTAATGTAAACATCAATTACATTTCTACTTTTTTGCATCATAATGGTTTGTACAGCCCAAGTAGTGCACTTTGTAGCCAGTATTCAGTTTGGGAAAAGGCATATTAGATATAAAGTGATATAACTGGAAATTAGTGAGTCAAGATTTTACTGGGTAATTTTAATGTCCATTCGCTGGTCAAATGTAAACTTTATTATTTACTTCATTAATTCGTTAAAAAAATGATTCTGGTGGTCACAATGCTTATTTAATAAATAATAAGATTAACAATAACAAGTAGAGTAATGAGTCCCATTATAATACAAAGTAAATAAACTAAAATAAACAATAAACACTTTATATTTTTTAAATGATTTACTTTTTCAGATTTTTATTTATTGTAAATAATGTAATTAGTTAACTAAGAATTTAAACTAAAAATTAACTAAATAAATAAACCAATAAATAAGTACATTCCCAAATAAAATGTAATATAATAATAATAATAATAATAATAATAATAATAATAATAATAATTACAGCAACAACAAACAACAACAATACTACTACTACTTAGCCACAGTGAGAACGGTCACTTTTGTAAGCCGAGGACTGAATGTAAGATATTAATCAGAACTCCTCGTTCACTGCCCTCTACTTGTTTGTGGTGTTGCTATGGCAACCCAGTTGGTCAGCTGTGCAACATGTGTGAGAGTGTTTTTCTATGGAGTTGGGTGGCCAGGGGTGTGTGTGTGTGTGTGGGTGTGGGTGTGTGTGGGTAGGGGGTAATTAGAAGTCATTCACCCGCACTGGGACCAAATGGAGCAATTATCTGCCCTAGTGAGTAGATAATTCTGCTCATTCATCCATCACCATCAGAGATCTGACTTGCCACCTTCACCAAACTCTTTCCACCTATACCTCTACCCTATAAACCACACACACACACACACACACACACAGACCAGCAACTGGTGGCTTCTCCTCCCATCTGCTCTGTGGGTGCACCAGTTTGTGTATGTCAGAGGTGTTGTGACTTGTATTGCTATCACTGTCTCTCAAGTTCACAATATACTTTATTGGCATGATAATGTAAGTTCAACATTCATGCCAATAAAATACATTTAAACTTGAACTCTGTGTGTGTGTGTGTGTGTGTGTGTGTGTGGCCTGTATGTTAGTTAAAATTTATTCTGGTACATGACATTTTTGCACATACATTCACTGAATAACCAATTGCTGTGCCGCAACTTGAGTGACGATCACATGACTCCAAAATCGGAAAATGTTCTTTTTATATTAAATAATTAGATTTTATAATTTGGGGATTATCAAGGGACTGCTGACATCCCATAAATTGATCATACTTGTTTTTTATTGCACATTTTTATTATTACATTCACACATTCATACCTGTAAACAATTAGCACGTGTAATTATTTAGTATTAGTAGTAGTGTAAGTATTATGTATTAAAACAATAATTTTAAATAATAACAACAACAACAACAACAAAACAACAACAGCAATAATAATAATAATAATAATAATAATAATATTAATAATAATAATAACAATAACAATAACAATAACCACTCTAACCCTAATTAGGATAAATAAATAAATAAATAAATAAATAAATAAATAAATAAATAAATAAATAAATAAATAAATAATAATGTCCCATTATAATTAAAAGTAAAACAATAAACCATATACTTAAAAAAACATGATTTAATTAGTCTGGCTTTTGTTAATTGTAAATAATTAAAATAATTAAATTAATCAATTAACAAATTAAATAAATGAATAGATAACAATAATTATAGTAATAATAGTAATAATAATAATAATAATAGTAATAATAATATTAATAATAATAATAATAATAATAATATTAATATTAATATTAATAATAATAATAATAATAATAATAATAATAATACATTCACTGATTGACCCCTGCGCTGTAACTTAAGTGACCATCATATAACTACAAATCGAAAAATGTTTTTTTTATATTAAATAATTAGATTGTATAATTTGGGGATTATCAGGGGACTTTTGAAATCCATAAATTGGTAATTCTTGTTTTTTTTTATTATTATATTTCATAATAATTGTTACTATATTAATATATGTAATATTAAAAAAACATATATTATTAATATATACTATCAGTAAGATGTACTTTATTATTACAATAATAATAATAATGATAATAATAATAATAACCACTATAACCCTGACTAAGATAAATAAATAAATAAATAATATCCCATATAATTAAACGTAAAACAATAAACCTTATACTTAAAAAACATAATTAGTCTGCCTTTTATTAATTGTAAATAATTCTATAATTAAATTTACAAAATAAATAAATAAATAGATAAATTAATTAATTCAATAATAATAATAATAATAATAATAATAATAATAATTATTATTATTATTATTAATAATTAATAATAATAATAATAATAATGTTTCCTGACTTTAAAAGGTATTTGTATATATCATTGGGGGGTACTAGGTGCCCACAAATTGCTAAATACATGCTCCCTTCACACATGGTATCAGTTATGAGCTGGAGCGCTTGTGTTAATTAATGAGTTCTGTCTCTGTCTAGTAGGAGATACTGAAACGCCTGTGATTAATGTTGTGCCAAGATAAGCACACTCAACAAGCGCCATTCCAGAGGCCATTAAACACTTCGAAAAGGGGAGAACAGGAGGGGCTGTAAGGCCCCGGGCTCTTTTAGAAGGAATCTGAAACTGGACAGAACACATTTTAAACATGTAACATGTTTATTCATTGATTTCAATCAGACAAAACAAAAACAACAAGAGGACAAAAAATGCCGTCATATCTGTCAGTGACCCGGCGAGCGATCAGCTTGCAAATCCTGGCAGTTAAAGTGTCATGTATAAAATTGCTGTAATGAGTTATAGGTGCCAAAAAGCCTCATTCCACCAAGTGAGGTGCACAGGATCCTCAGTGACGGGTCTCCCCGCAGCATAGCCTCAGAGCTCATTACTCACTCACACAACACACATACTACACACCCATGCACACATCCTTCAATACGTTCCCCTGCATGTGAGCAAGACGAGCGCTGCAGGGAACCATGACAGACCGCCGCACTAATATTTTCAACACTACGGAGGAATCCCTCCACCGGCTGCGTCAGACCGGCTTCCATCAGCACCTAGTAGCGGCACGGCGAGTTCATCCCACAGAAAGAAAGATTCATTACACAGGCAGAGATCATCACGATGAAACATCCTTTCAGCAACCCCTCGACGACCCCAATCGGAAAGCCAGGCCAGGACGACGGGACAAGCAGATAGAAATATCAGTTCTGCAGAATGAGATGAAAAGACAGAGTGGATGTAGATAAAGCTTCAGAAACCAACACCAAGGGCTCAAGGAGCTAAACGAAACTATTCCACTAGAGAGTTAACACAGAGCCTGACACATACACTCTATGGCTACAACTATGTGGAGACCTGACCATGAGCTTGTTGTACATCCCTGTCCAAAACTATGGACATTTCAAATCACAAATAGATGGATGGATGGATGGATGGATGGATGGATGGATGGATGGATGGATGGATGGATGGATGGATGGATGGATGGATGGATGGATGGATGGATGGATGGATGGATGGATGGATGGATGGATAGATAGATAGATAGATAGATAGATAGATAGATAGATAGATAGATAGATAGATAGATAGATAGATAGATAGATAGATAGATAGATAGATAGATAGATAGATAGATAGATAGATAGATAGATTTAACTTTATTGTCATTGCTCAGTTTAGGTACAAGGCAACAAAATGTAGTTAGCATCTACCAGAGGTGCAAATAGTAGCATTGTGCAAAAAAACAGAGAATATCAGTAACATATATCTATGATTAATATGCATATAAAGTTATAACTATAGCTATTTACAGATATGGAATTATAACTATATACATAGTACGATATACATAATAGCAATAATAACAATAAGCATACGAATGAAAATGGGTATGTATTATAATAATAACAGTAATAATAATAAAGGATTAGTTAGGTATACATTGTAATAGTAATAATAATAAAGATTAGTTAGGTATATACGTATTATAATAATAACAGTAATAATAGTAAAAGATGTGTAAATAATAACTGTAGAGCTGTAACTATAACTATATATGGTGAAAAATAACTATAACTATACATATATATGTATGAGGGTTGTGTAAAGTGCAGGTGAAAATGATAAATAATTATAATAGTACAGTGAGTAGTCCGGGGTGTTGGTAAAGTGCAGGTGCAATAATAAATAATAATAGTCCAGTGTGTAATCCGGGGTGTTGATGGTATTAACGATGCAAATGATAAATAATAGGTCCAGTGTGTAGTCCAGGGTGTTGGTGGAGTTAGCGGTGTAGTGTGGTGTTCAGTAAAGAGATTGAAGTGGGAAAAAAACTGTTTTTGAGATGCCTCCCTCCTTGTGACTATAACAGCCTCCACTCAAGGGAAGGTTTCAGCAAGATAGTGGTGTGTCTTTGGGAAATTATGGTCATTTATTCGAACAAAAAAAGCATTTGTGAGGTCAGGCAGTAATGTTGGACAAGGGGTCCTGACTTGTTCCAACTCATCCTAAGAGTATGCAACTGGGTTGAGATCAGATCAGGGGTCTGTGCAGGCCAATTGAGTTCCTCCATCCCAAATTTGAGACCTTGTTTTGTGCACAACATCATCAAAACATGTCTTATTGATATGATTTCATAATAATTCATATACAGTATATACACCGATCAGCCATAACATTAAAACCACCTCTTTGTTTCTACACTCACTGTCCATTTTATCAGCTCCACTTACCATATAGAAGCACTTTGTAGTTCTACAATTACTGACTGTAGTCCATCTGTTTCTCTGCATGCTTTGTTCGCCCTCTTTCATGCTGTTATTTAATGGTCAGGACCCCCACAGGACAACTACAGAGCAGGTATTATTTAGGTGGTGGATCATTCTCAGCACTGCAGTGACACTGACATGGTGGTGGTGTGTTAGTGTGTGTTGTGCTGGTATGAGTGGATCAGACACAGCAATGCTGATGGAATTTTTAAACACCTCACTGTCACTGCTGGAATGAGAATAGTCCACCAACCAAAAATATCCAGCCAACAGCGTCCGGGGGCAGCGCCCTGTGACCACTGATGCAGGTCTAGAAGATGACCAACTCAAACAGCAGCAATAGACGAGCGATTGTCTCTGACTTTACATCTACAAGGTGGACCAACTAGGTTGGAGTGTCTAATAGAGTGGACAGTGAGTGGACACAGCATTTAAAAACTCCAGCAGCACTGCTGTGTCTTATCCACTCATACCAGCACAACACACACTAACACACCACCACCATGTCAGTGTCACTGCAGTGCTGAGAATCATCCACCACTTAAATAATATCTGCTCTGTGGTGGTCCTAACCATTAAAGAACAGCATGAAAGGGGGCTAACAAAGCATGTAGAGAAACAGATGGACTACAGTCAGTAATTGTAGAACTACAAAGTGCTTCTATATGGTAAGTGGAGCTGATAAAATGGACAGTGAGTGTAGAAACAAGGAGGTGGTTTTAATGTTATGGCTGATCGGTGTATATTCTATATTGTTTTATACACCTGTTAACAGTGGGTGTGGCTGAAACACCTAAACTCAATCATTAGACGAGATGTCTACATATTTTAACCACATTTTGTAAGTGCCCAGGCTGCACAGTACAATTTATCCTTTGTTTGATATTTACATTTGCATTGCGTAAGGGTGACTAAAACAACAACACATTTTATGTACAGCATGTATATCTCAAACAGGAAGCTGTATGAAGCCTCGGGCAGGACGAGCACAGACATATCGTCTTATCTAGGCAGCCAGGAGTACACCGGAAAGCACCAGGCCTGAGTACTGGCCCCATGTCCCCAGAAGCTGTAGAACATCAAATTGATTAAGGAAAATAGATTCGCTTCACCTGTAAGGCAAGGGTCAACTAGATTAAAGGCTGACAGAATTCTCTGCTCGAGCTTGTAGCTTTTTTAAGGCAGGTGTGTCAGCACAGATGCTGCAAATCAGTTGTGCAGAAACAGAAAAAAATGGCTCATGTCAGGCCAGTTTGTTTAATAGGGACACAGAGCATCGAGTGGTGCACCTGAGACTAATCCCAACACAAAGTTAGAACAGTGCTCTGTATTCTAACTAAACATGAATGGGTGAGTTACTGGATATAAATAAAAAGTGTAAAAGTCCATAGATGTGAGCTTGTGTGGCGTAAGGTTAAAAGTCACACTGCTTGAGTTTCAAGGGTTCACAATCACAGCAGGCGCAAGGCATTACATTAATCTAGCCACTGAAGGGATAAATATCAGTGCACCCTTAGTGCCAGTCCCAAGCCTGGATAAACAGGAGGGTTGTATCAGGAAGGTCATTCGGCGTAAAACCTGTGCCGTAAAAATCAAATATGCAGACGAATGAATCACTGCGTTAATAAACATTAAAACCACCTCCTTGTTTCTACACTCTCTGTCCATTTTATCAGCTCCACTTACTTTATAGTTCTACTGACTGTAGATCATCTGTTTCTCTGCATACTTTGTTAGCCCCCTTTCATGCTGTTCTTCAATGGTCAGGACCCCCACAGGACCACCACAGAGCAGGTATTATTTGGGTGGTGGATTATTCTCAGCACTGCAGTGACACTGACATGGTGGTGGTGTGTTAGTGTGTGTTGTGCTGGTATGAGTGGATCAGACAAATTAGCGCTGATGGAGTTTTTAAACACCTCACTGTCCCTGCTGGACAGAGAATAGTCTACCAAACAAAAATATCCAATCAACCAATCCAATCAACACCGCCCCGTGGGATCCACCATCTAAATAATACCTGCTCTGTGGTGGTCCTGATCATTAAAGAACAGGGTGAAAGCAGGTTAAAACAGTATGTAGAAAAACAGATGGACTACAGTCAGTAATTGAAGAACTACAAAGTGCTTCTACAGTATATGGTAAGTGGAGCTGATTAAATGGACAGTGAGTGTGGAAACAAGGAGGTGGTTTTAATGTTATGGCTGATCGGCATATAATGATGTACAGATAAAGAACTAGCTGTATATTATAAATAAATACAGTTGCCAGATCTTTTGAGAACAACCCTAATGTGAAACCAATCTACTACCTAAAATTCAGTGTACATACTCCACTCATGTTCAGCTGCAGAGTTTTAAAACGAAATTCTGGCAACCCAATTATGAGGCCAAGCAACAGGCCATAAGTTTGAGGTCAGGAACACCCACAGGTGACAAACGAACAGCAAAATATGTGACGGAAGGTAAAAAACGACTGTATTTAGTATAATAAATATGTATTTTGAGGTTTTCTACCTGAGGCTGATAAATACAAGGTGCTTCCAAGAAAAACTTTACACAGCGCAGGCAGTGTGATTGATTTATCAGAGATGACACTAACTTCATGAAAGCATTTTGCCTTTGTAAATGATTTTGACTGATGTTCAGGTATTAATCTGATAAAGATTTACATACGCTCGTTATTAAAAAAGCATGTCATGGCTGTTTTGAGATTTTAATGAATAGTGCTTGAGATTTTAACGGTTTCTGTGACAATGATTAAGATACATTTTTAGTTTTATTTTTAACAACTGATTTATCCTGGTCAGGGTTGCAGCGAGTCTGGTTTTACTGGTTCATCCCTCATCCCTCCCCCCAGACAAAGCCAATCAAGTACAGTGGTAACTCAATGTCCCCTAAACTCATAATCTTTGAAACACAACGCCTTTCGTCAAGAAATTTGTACCCTTAAACTCAACATTTACCTGCTCATAAGTTCTCTCACTAATGAAATTCCTCACTTGTTTTAGTACAATAAGTCACGTTAAGCTTTGTGCACTGCCACACTCCATAGGAAATCATGGCACAGGCAGCGCAAAAGCTATTTCGCCACTTTTCATGTGAATGCGCCTTTACTGAACAGAATACGATATTCCAAGACCAAGCATCTCCACGATTAAGAAGCATAAGGAAACAATGAAGAAGCAAAGCTAACATGCAGATTTTATTGAATTTTTATTGATTTTTAACTGTTTTTTTGTGTTTTTTTATATTACAGTGTATCACAAAAGTGAGTACACCCCTCACATTTCTGCAGATATTTAAGTATATCTTTTCATGGGACAACACTGACAAAATGACACTTTGACACAATGAAAAGTAGTCTGTGTGCAGCTTATATAACAGTGTAAATTTATTCTTCCCTCAAAATAACTCAAAATACAGCCATTAATGTCTAAACCATCGGCAACAAAAGTGAGTACACCCCTAAGAGACTACACCCCTAAATGTCCAAATTGAGCACTGCTTGTCATTTTCCCTCCAAAATGTCATGTGATTTGTTAGTGTTACTAGGTCTCAGGTGTGCATAGGGAGCAGGTGTGTTCAATTTAGTAGTACAGCTCTCACACTCTCTGATACTGGTCACTGAAAGTTCCAACATGGCACCTCATGGCAAAGAACTCTCTGAGGATCTTAAAAGACGAATTGTTGCGCTACATGAAGATGGCCAAGGCTACAAGAAGATTGCCAACACCCTGAAACTGAGCTGCAGCACAGTGGCCAAGATCATCCAGCGTTTTAAAAGAGCAGGGTCCACTCAGAACAGACCTCGTGTTGGTCGTCCAAAGAAGCTGAGTGCACGTGCTCAGCGTCACATCCAGCTGCTGTCTTTGAAAGATAGGCGCAGGAGTGCTGTCAGCATTGCTGCAGAGATTGAAAAGGTGGGGGGTCAGCCTGTCAGTGCTCAGACCATACGCCGCACACTACATCAAATTGGTCTGCATGGCTGTCACCCCAGAAGGAAGCCTCTTCTGAAGTCTCTACACAAGAAAGCCCGCAAACAGTTTGCTGAAGACATGTCAACAAAGGACATGGATTACTGGAACCATGTCCTATGGTCTGATGAGACCAAGATTAATTTGTTTGGTTCAGATGGTCTCAAGCATGTGTGGCGGCAATCAGGTGAGGAGTACAAAGATAAGTGTGTCATGCCTACAGTCAAGCATGGTGGTGGGAATGCCATGGTCTGGAGCTGCATGAGTGCAGCAGGTGTTGGGGAGTTACATTTCATTGAGGGACACATGAACTCCAATATGTACTGTGAAATACTGAAGCAGAGCATGATCCCCTCCCTCCGGAAACTGGTTCGCAGGGCAGTGTTCCAGCATGATAATGACCCCAAACACACCTCTAAGACGACCACTGCTTTATTGAAGAGGCTGAGGGTAAAGGTGATGGACTGGCCAAGCATGTTTCCAGACCTAAACCCAATAGAACATCTTTGGGGCATCCTCAAGCGGAAGGTAGAGGAACGCAAAGTCTCGAATATCCGCCGGCTCCGTGATGTCGTCATGGAGGAGTGGAAAAGCATTCCAGTGGCAACCTGTGAAGCTCTGGTAAACTCCATGCACAGGAGAGTTAAGGCAGTTCTGGGAAATAATGGTGGCCACACAAAATATTGACACTTCAGGAACTTTCACTAAGGGGTGTACTCACTTTTGTTGCCGGTGGTTTAGACATTAATGGCTGTATATTGAGTTATTTTGAGGGAAGAATAAATTTACACTGTTATATAAGCTGCACACAGACTACTTTTCATTGTGTCAAAGTGTCATTTTGTCAGTGTTGTCCCATGAAAAGATATACTTAAATATCTGCAGAAATGTGAGGGGTGTACTCACTTTTGTGATACACTGTATATTTGTGTTATATTCAGTGTATCAGTGTCAAAAACAACCCCATTATTTTACATGATCCTAAAATATTTTCAGTTCCATAGGACCATGGAACAGATTAACAAGTTTCCATACATTCTTATGGGTAAAAATACCTTGAAACTCAACATCTTTTAAACTTAACACCACTCCCAGAACCAACTGACGTTGAGTTTCAAGGTACCACTGTACACTGATAGCACTGGTGGTGAGCTAGCACAACATGTATTTAAAAAAAAAATAGTTTCACTAAATCTGCTGTTCTTATTATAAACAGATTATTATAATTTTTAAAAAAATGTATTCTTATTATTTTTTATTGTTTGTAATTATGCTAAGAGAACATTGTCGAGGTGATCAGATCTTAATTTAAAACCTACAAATACAACTAAAATAAAAATAGAAAAAGAAAAAAAATAGAGAAATAACAGCAGCTGAAATGCAGGCTGCAATTTTCACAGTCACATGAGCTAAATTTGGGGAAAAAAACAAGAAGAAAGAAAGATTACAGTTGCAGAAATTATTAAAATTCCAAGACAGTCATGACACGTTTATCCAGATAAGACTTGCAGTTGTGACTGTATATAATTGAAATAATTGCTCAAAAGTCCAATAGGGCCAACCTAGCAGTGCTGGGGCTGGAGTCAGTAATCTTATAATTACTAATCCAGTACCTTAACCACAGAGAGACAAATTATTTACATGAACAGGGAGGGACATTAACCCTGGATGCTTAAATTAAAATGTTGATGCTCTACCAACTGAAGCATCTCAGTGCATCTATTTATTTCTATAATATTATTATAATAATAACTTTTTGGTTTCCAAGCTCCAATCACGATGTTTTAGTGTTTACTGTCAAAACAATGGAATTACTCTATTTAAATGAATATTGCTTTATTGCTGTATTGCTTTATTTATTTATTTTGTTTATTTTGCATGGTCTTGGTGGCAAAAAAAAATCCCAATTCTACCCCTTAATGTCTTATAAACCCCTGCTAATAAGCATGGTGTATTATCAGAGTCTTTATATTGTACTGATGACTTTAGATAATAAATAAATAAAATAAACAATAATAATAATATTTTGAATTTAGGAATATTGTTTCTGCCCATTCCAAATCCATCACAATCTCCAGTTCCATCAGTAAACACAGTGAATGAAATATTACTTTTACCATGCTGTGTCTTCTTATTGAACTGTGTAAACATCAAGCCAAAAACTGTTTGATGTTAATGAAATATGTGCACCCCACCCAGCCACAGTTAAGAGGAAGAGACAAAAAGAGATAAAGAAAGAGAGCAGCACACTGACAGGTCAGAATGCTTACTTTCATATGATGAGGCACCTCGCTTTATGACTGCGATTTATCAAATCGAGCCGTGAGGTGGTAAAATTCCCCCCTCGCAGTGCCTGATGAATGATACAGCAAGGCTGCGTGTGTGTGTGTGTGTGTGTGGGTGTGTGGGTGTGTGGGTGTGTGCGTGTGTGTGTTTGTCCGTTGGCTAAATTTACCCATTACTCATAAGTAGGGGAATCTACATGGAGGTCAGATGTGGGCTACCAGACATCAGAGAACTGATCAAACTAAAGTCACTTTATTACTGATTAGTCAAGTGGCTCCGTTTGAGTTTACATGCTTTATATTTTCTGTACATTTACCCCTTAAAGAACCTCTTTATGTTGAACGCCATATTCACAGGTGGCAAACTGGTTCAGCTTATTTTAAATATGAACACTGAAATATGAACATGCATAATTCAGTGTTCTAGATAAATACTCCTGTGTGAAGCCATAGATAATTAGATAGATAGATAGATAGATAGATAGATAGATAGATAGATAGATAGATAGATAGATAGATAGATAGATAGATAGATAGATAGATAGATAGATAGATAGATAGATAGATAGATAGATCACTTTATTAATCTCATAAGAAAAGTCAGTTATTACGGCAGCACAAGATACACTAAAGCAAAAGTACACAAGTAGTAAGTACAAAAGTATTAAAGTACACATGACTTAAATTGAAACAAGCATGTTCCTCTGAGCTCAGGTTTTTAAATTTTTAAATACATGTGATTTGAGAAAAACATGTCATTTATTTAATAAAAATATTCATTTATTTATTGTCAGTAACAGCTTTCTTCTGTTAGTCAAACAGAACAAAGTCATTTTAATTTCATTTACATTTAAAGCATTTAGCAGTTGACAACTGTGAATCAATACAATCTAATCACGTGAGGGTTAAAGGCCTTGCTAAAGGGCCCAGCAGGAACAACTTGACAGTGATGAGGTTTGAACCAGTGACCTTTTGATTACTAGTCCACTACCTTAACCACTGAGCTACCACTAATGAGGTTAAGTGATTGTGTGCTAATTTGTTTGAAAATGCATATAAATATGATATGAATTTACCAATCAGCCATAACATTAAAACCACCTCCTTGTTTCTATACTCACTGTCCATTTTATCAGCTCCACTTACATATAGAAGCACTTTGTAGTTCTACAATTACTGACTGTAGTCCGTTTCTATACATACTTTTTTAACCTGCTTTTACCCTGTTCTTCAATGGTCAGGACTCCAACAGGACAACCACAGAGCAGGTATTATTTGTGTGGTGGATCATTCTCAGCACTGCAGTGACACTGATATGGTGGTGCTGTGTTAGTGTGTGTTGTGCTGGCATGAGTGGATCAGACACAGCAGCGCTGCTGGAGTTTTTAAACACCTCAGTGTCACTGCTGGACTGAGAATAGTCCACCAGCCAACAGCGCCTCGTGGGCAGCGTCCTGTGACCACTGATGAAGGTCTAGAAGATGACCAACTCAAACAGCAGCAATAGATGAGCGATCGTCTCTGACTTCACATCTACAAGGTGGACCAACTAGGTAGGAGTGTCTAATAGAGGGGACAGTGAGTGGACACGGTATTTAAAAACTCCAGCAGTGCTGCTGTGTCTTATCCACTCATACCAGCACAACTCACACTTACATACCACCACCATGTCAGTGTCACTGCAGTGCTGAGAATGATGCAGGCTAAAAAGGTATGTAGAAAAACAGATGGACTACAGTCAGTAATTGTAGAACTACAATTTTTACTTAGTGTTTAGTTGTGCACATTTGATGTATACAATTTTTATATGGCACAATACATTTCTATTTTTTATTAAATCTTTACTTTTATTTTTTTATTTTTGTGTAAATTTAGTGTTCTTTATTCTTATTATTATCCGACCTTATTGCTCATGTGACCGGACAGTTATCAAGGCATTTCACTGCCAGTTGTATCATGTATGACAAAGTTTAATTTGATTAAATTTAATAACACGCTGGTAATAAGGTTTGCTTTTTAATTGAGGAACCTTCATATGTTAATTAAACATTTTAAATTCGCTCCTCTTTAAAAAATGAGGACTAAATGCTGGTTGAAAAATATTCAGCTTCATCAGTGTACCGACAGTGCTAAAGCTGGTGCTATTAGCATGTAAAAACATTTATAGACGAGTTGAGATGAGGCTTAATTAGAACTGAGTTGTGAAAAGGGGAATGACTAACATTTGCTTAGAAGGCACACACACACACACACACAAAAAAACTGTGTTTAATAGGTTTACATTAGCAACATTTAGCAACATTTTCTGACACTTTAAATAGTAATAATCAGTAACTGCTTTTCACTCAGATAAAATTGCATAAATACTGACATTTAACAGACATTTAACTGAGCAATAAACTCACATCATTCCCTTATACTACTGGTGGTACTGGTGATACTTTAACTGTAAGTATTTGCCTAAAATGACATCAACAAACCATAAAGCTTTCTAATCAGATATAAAATATACAACTGTAAAAGTAATTTAGAGCTACTGAAAATTGCCCACAAGTAATAAATCATAGTAAATCCAAGCAGTTTATAAACGTATTTGGTACGAGCATTAGCTTTGTTGCAAATTCGATTCCCCATGCGTATTTTATTCAAATATTCAAAGCTTGTTGGACGTCCCATTTAAAAAAAACAAATTTATTTAAAATAGACTGACCTTAAATAGATTATGTGATCTTTTCAGTTATAACTATAGCCACTCTTTTGAGAAGGCTTCTCAAAAGGGAATTCTGAGGAAATTTGTGCCCATTTAGTCAAAAGAGTTTGTATTTGTATGGCTGGGCACTGATGTTGGTCAAGAAATACTTAATTGATGCATGAACTTTTCTTCATATTCATATATATTTATAAATGTGGCATTGTGCATGGGTAAGGGCCTTCCCTAAACATATTTTTAAGCATATTTTTTGCCTTTATATAATTTATTTATTACACTTTATTACACTATTACACATAAATTGAAAATTTTAAATTGGTGTCTTAATATTTTTGTCTATATAGTCTACATTGCTTCTCCTCCTCATCCCCTAAACTTGTAAACAAAAGGCCCCACCATGGATACGGGACATGGGGCAAGCCATAGCCTAGTGGTTAAGGTACTGGACTGGTATTATCATTATTAATAATAATAATAATAATAATAATAATAATAATAATAATAATAGATAGACAGACAGACAGACAGACAGAAACACAGACAGAAAGACAGACAGACAGACATATAGACAGATAGATAGATAGATGATAGATAGATAGATAGATAGATAGATAGATAGATAGATAGATAGATAGATAGATAGATAGATAGATAGATAGATAGATAGATAGATAGATAGATTATTGGATATTTTAAACTTTTTTAAATTTTATTATTTGCAATATGCAATATTATTCAGCCCCTTTACTTTCAGTGCAGCAAACTCACTCCAGAAGTTCAGTGAGGATCTCTGAATGATCCAATGTTGACCTAAATGACTGATGGTGATAAATAGAATCCACCTGTGTGTAATCAAGTCTCCGTATAAATGCACCTGCTCTGTGATAGTCTCAGAGTTCTGTTTAAAGCGCAGAGAGCATCATGAAGACCAAGGAACACACCAGGCAGGTCCGAGATACTGTTGTGGAGAAGTTTAAAGCCGGATTTGGATACAAAAAGATTTCCCAAGCTTTAAACATCTCAAGGAGCACTGTGCAAGCGATCATATTGAAATGGAAGGAGTATCAGACCACTGCAAATCTACCAAGACCCGGCCGTCCCTCTAAACTTTCAGCTCAAACAAGGAGAAGACTGATCAGAGATGCAGCCAAGAGGCCCATGATCACTCTGAATGAACTGCAGAGATCTACAGCTGAGGTGGGAGACTCTGTCCATAGGACACAATCAGTCGTACACTGCACAAATCTGGCCTTTATGGAAGAGTGGCAAGAAGAAAGCCATTTCTCAAAGATATCCATAAAAAGTCACCTGGGAGACACACCAAACATGTGGAAGAAGGTGCTCTGGTCAGATGAAACCAAAATCAAACTTTTTGGCCACAATGCAAAACGTTATGTTTGGCGTAAAAGCAACACAGCTCATCACCCTGAACACACCATCCCCACTGTCAAACATGGTGGTGGCAGCATCATGGTTTGGGCCTGCTTTTCTTCAGCAGGGACAGGGAAGATGGTTAAAATTGATGGGAAGATGGATGGAGCCAAATACAGGACCATTCTGGAAGAAAACCTGTTGCAGTCTGCAAAAGACCTGAGACTGGGACGGAGATTTATCTTCCAACAAGACAATGATCCAAAACATAAAGCAAAATCTACAATGGAATGGTTCACAAATAAACGTATCCAGGTGTTAGAATGGCCAAGTCAAAGTCCAGACCTGAATCCCATCGAGAATCTGTGGAAAGAGCTGAAAACTGCTGTTCACAAACGCTCTCCATCCAACCTCACTAAGCTCGAGCTGTTTTGCAAGAAAGAATGGGCAAACATTTCTGTCTCTCGATGTGCAAAACTGATAGAGACATACCCCAAGCGACTTGCAGCTGTAATCGCAGCAAAAGGTGGCGCTACAAAGTATTAACTCAAGGGGGCCGAATAATATTGCACGCCCCACTTTTCAGTTTTTTATTTCTAAAAAAAGTTTAAAATATCCAATAAATTTCGTTCCACTTCACGATTGTGTCCCACTTGTTGTTGATTCTTCACAAAAAATTACAATTTCATATCGTTATGTTTGAAGCCTGAAATGTGGCAAAAGGTTGAAAAGTTCAAGGGGGCCGAATACTTTTGCAAGGCACTGTATATATATGTGTGTGTGTGTGTGTGTGTTTCATTACTGCTGCTGCTACCAAACAAAGTCTCGTTGTATAATTATAATGACAATAAAGTCTAGCTATCTATCTAACTATCTGGTAATCAAAAGGATGCTAATTCAAACCCCACCACTGCCAGGTTGCTGCTGTTGGACCCTTGAGCAAGGTCCTTAACCCTCAATTGCTCAGACTGTATGCTGTAACTGTACTGTAAGTTGCTTTGGATAAAAGCATCTGCTAAATGCTGAATATGTAAATTATATCGATTAATTAAAAATATTCAGATATATGACATGCATGGACACAATGTAGAGTTTCCAGTACTTCATGTGTTTATGTGAAAGCTATAAATCTCTATTAAAAATAGACCATCAGAGAATTGTAAATTATTGGAAGAAGTTCACAATGTTTGCAGAATATTAGATTATAAAAATATAAGATTGTGAATCACATTTAAAGATCCACAGATCCACGGATTAACCACGACGTAAACCTAAACCTGCTAAATGCTAATGTGTTGAGAGCAACTGCAGGATACCGAACTCTCACCACAGTTGAGGGCAATAAACACACCGTGTTTAAAAGCGTGGGGTCGTTAGCACGCTCACCACAGCAGCTGACAAACAAGCTGTTGAAGACTATAAGTGATTCCAAATTGCCCAAATGGTTTCTTTTGAAAGAAAGGAGGATCAGAGGAGGTTAAAGAGGTGATAAGCATTAGCATAGCACAATCAATGCCATAATGTGCTTGGGAATGTGTCATCACACACAGGCCTCCCATCATGACCTTTTATTGTAGTTATTACTGTTGGTAATACTGAATCTGACACACTGTTTGATGGTTGTGAAGTTCATGTTGGAATGTGATTGTTGTTTGACCTTCATGGTCACTGTCATTGTACAACTGATGTAGCGGCAAAATAATAAACAATAGATGGAGGTGTGTGTGTGTGTGTGTGTGTGTGTGTTTTGTGTTAGTTAAATTCAAAAAACTGAGACTGCGGACATCAGCAACATAGAGTTACAATTAAAACTTTTATCACAATTAGAATTATATATAAATCTAAAAAAATATATTAGGTCATGATCCACCCAGGAACACCTAGGAGTGTCAGAGAACGCTAATCTATCGGCAGGCAAAAAACACTTACACATTCACTAGCTTACAATCCCTCGCTACAGCATTGTTTCAATGAACCACACCCACTCTATAATAAATATACCATATAGTATGCATAGATTTGTCACACTGCATGATTGAAGATCAAGATCAATCAGGCCTCCCTGTCCTCACCGTTTTAAGTTCCCTCTAATTCAAAGTGGAGGGTTGAAACCTTATGTACAGCCTTACAGATAGACACCCCCTACAGACACACAGCCAGTCATGTGTCTGTGTAGAACTCAAGAGCTTGAGATCTCTGCCATGACAGTGGGACAGTGGCAGGCTAGTGGGTAGAGCTTTGGGCTATCAACCGGAAGATTGGCGGTTCAAATCCAGGCTCTGCTATGCAGCCACTGTTGGGTCTTTGAGCAAGGCCCTTAACCCTGTCTGCTCCAGGGGCGCCGTACGATGGCTGACCCTGCGCTCTGACCCCAGCTTCCAAACAAGCTGGGATATGCGAAGAAAGAATTTCATTGTACTGTACACCTGTATATGTATATATGACAAATAAAGTATATCTATATCTGATGGGTTGGCGTGTTGTACTGCTTTGCCACCCAGGCCAGTCAGTTTTTTCAAATTTAACTAACAAAAAAATCACACACGTCCATCTATTGTTTATTATTTTGACATCTGACAATGACATGATGTTTTACAAATAAATAAATAAGAGCATTAGTAAGTACATGTCAGCTTAAGTGCTCAGTAAATAGGTGATGAAGGTGTTTGATCGTCTTTTGAAGACAGCGAGAGACTCTGATGTTTGGACAGACAGGGGAAGCTCGTTCCACCACTTGGGTGCCAGTACAGAGAAGAGCCTTGATGTCGAGCTAGACTAGTGGCTCGAAGGTTGCGTGGTACAGAGCGGGGTTTTATTAGACCTTGAAGCTAGCTTGAGGCTGGTCCATTTTTGGCTTTGTAGGCGAACATCAGTGTTTTAAACTGAATGCGGGCAGCTACAAGAAGTCAGTGAAGAGAACGCAGCAGTGGGGTGATGTGATACAAAATCTGTTGTGTGTCTAATACTTAATGTAACTGCTGAATATATCTCAACAATAGCATGTGGTGTTTGTAAGCTTTACATTAGCATTAGCAGTGATGGTTGGACATAGAAAGCACAGAGCCTAGCTCTCTATTTTTCATACTTACTATAGCTTGAGGAGTTCATTCTAATCATTTGGGAGCAATTGAGTATTGTGTTGCCTTCAAGTTTCAAGCCTGGGGGACCCTGACCAGTCGTAGCCATATTACCTAAGTACAGATTTAATTGCCTCTGTGTGCAGTCCTTCTAGGAGAGCGTCAAGTCTCTGGACTGTTTCGTACAGGCGGTGGTCTGTACAGATGAGCTGAAACTCTACGCTCACCACAAAAGTTTGTCAAATTGAGTGATCAGTTTAAAAACACTTGGCTCAAGCCTGTCAATAAGCAGCCATTGTTTTTGACCCGGGCGTTGTAAAAAGGCACCGCAGAGGTTTGTCTGTAAGGGCTGTTCTGCTTGATAGCTGCCAGCAACATGCATCAATACACAACTCGTTCCTCTGTGGATATTTGTGGATGCGTGAGTGAGTCATTATTGCAAAGCAAAACTCAGACTGACCCCTCGATTCTGTGTAAAGGTTACATTCATCCATCATGCATTGTTCTGCAATAACAACCTGCTTTCTCGGAAATGCTTCGTGTCAGGAGAAAAATGGACGCTGGTGTTTTGTCTGATGCAGGACGTACACAGATGAAGTCAAAAGTTAACATACTTGTAAAGGGCATGTACAGTATCTCATAGCAGCTTTGAACCTTTTGTAAGTGTGATTTAACCATTGGAACATGTACTTCTTTTGTAAAGCTCACCCGACTGTGAACAGTGTCAGTTTTTCAGCAGCTTAAAATTTACATACGGCCCTCTAGACGAATTCCATCTGAGCATGAAGTGAAAATGTGGGTTTTCTTCTCTACCTTGGCCGGAGAACACTGTTCCATGTAATTTTGTAATAGGTGCACTATATCAAGCCACAATAACTTTTAAACCACCAAATTAACAATGTGAGCTGATGTAGCAGCGGTCTATTACGCTGGCCTACCACCACTGAGAACCTGGTTTGAATCTCAGCTGTGCTATCAGCCCACAGTGAACGGGAGTCTACACAGATACGATTGGCTATGTATGGAAAAGGGATGGCTGAAGCCCTGCACTGGATTGATGCCCAGTCCAGGGTATTCCTGCTTTGCACCCAGTGTCGGACCGCTATGACCCTAAGCAGGATAAAAATGACCACCCACTATCTACCTAATACCTACACTAAGACTCAACCCAGCAAATTGGTGTTTGTTTCTACCTGACATTTAGATTATTGGTTAGGTGAATAATAATAATAATAATAATAATAATAATAATAATAATAATAATAAATAATAAATAAATAATAATAATAATAATAAAATAACAAACAACAACAACAATAATAATAATAAAATAATAATAATAATAATAAAATAATAATAATAAAATAATAATAATAATAACATAATTATAAAATAACAAACAATAATAATAATAATAATAATAATAATAATAATAATAATAATAATAAACAACAACGGGCGGCACAGTCGCAGTAAGAAGGTCCTGGGTTCGATCCCCAGGCCTTTCTGTGTGGAGTTGCAGTCAAGTTAATTGGACACACTGAATTGCCCTAGGGGTGTGTGTATGCGTGTGTGTGTATGTGTGTCTGCCCTGCGATGGACTGGCATCCAACAAATAATAACAACAAATAAACAATAACAAACAACAAATAATAATATGCATAAAATAAATATGCTGTCAAAACAGGTCTGACTCAACAAGACATCTGAAGGAGTTCTGTGGTATCTGGTTAATGAGAAATTAAAATTAACAATTGCAATACTTTCACAGCAAAAAATAATTTATCTTTATACACTTTGTCATATTTTTAGATAACTCACAATAACTTTTTGCTGTAAAAAGAAGTACTTTATAGATAGAAGTATTGGGACTTAATGCGTTTAGCCACAACAGTTGTTAACCTGTGTAATAAGTCAGTTATATAAAGGGATGTATATGCATCAAATTTTGCACCAATAGCTTAGGGAAGGCGTTTTTCTGTTCTAGCATGACGGTGCCCGCTGTGCACAAAACAAGGTCTATAAAGAAAAGATTGGTTTAAAGAAACTCCAGTGTCCTGCACAGAGCCCTGACCTCAGCCCCGCTGAACTGCATTAGAATGACCAACATCAGTACCCAGCTATACGTACAAATCCTTTTTTTAATGAATGGGCACAAATTCCCCCAGATATACCTAAAAGATTACATAGAGGTCACAGGATGTCTAAGAAGCTCATAATCAGGTCTGCATATAGCGTATATATCCATACAGCTCTGTAACCTTTCTGTGCTGTTTATGGTTTAGTGTAAAACAGTGTGATTTACAAACGACTGTTACATATTTTATGATGAAGTATTACAGGTACCCTGGTAAAACAGTTTTAGATTCTCGTCTGAGGTCTGAGTAACGTCAGGTAGTGTGTAGCAGGCTCAGTGTTGGCAGGCCTGCTTCTGATGGGATGCCCATTAGTGTGAGAAACTACTGCATTGCTACACAGATGTAAAAGGTTTGAAGGCAGCACGGCACCGAAACACAGCAATGAGTTACCCGACACCAGCAGTAACGATTCTTCTGAGGGCTATTCTACACACACACACACACCCTGGTGACCCTACCAATGACAATTCCAGAACACTCTGGTCAGCTGCTGCTGCCGTTAGGGTCCTTAAACATCAGGAGGGCTGAACCTCTCCTTGCTTCCCATCATCCCCCTATACGCCTTGTCTCCCCCTATTCCTGGTCAACTTAACTCTGCCCTATGGATTTTTTTTTGTTAAGGTCCTGTGTCCCAATGATATGGGTATGTGCCCATGACATTAATGGTTCCTATATTGTCGTCATATGCTAAGTTCACACTACACAACTTGATCTCTTGTAATCGGGAGTCTTTTAAGTCGTTGTGGTTTTTACACTACATGATTGAATGGTGATAGGGGGTCACACACTACATGATTTATCACCGAATCGCAGACGAGTCTGTCTGGTCTCCCAAACTATGTTTGTCACAAAAATACATGCAAGTGATGAGGGGTGTAATGATACCATGCCCAAAATGCATGTCAGCATGAAGCAAGCAAATAAAGTCGTTTGTGCGCTGATATGCAGCATAAAAGCAAGTAGAAAAATACTTGAAAAGTAAATGAATCTGGGTGAAGGAGTGGATTGGGCTACACGACCAGCAGGGATCACCTGTTCTGCAGAGAAAGTTGAAGGTCCACAGGGGCAGCTCGTTCCTTAGGGCGATCAGGCGACGCACCACCAAAGGACGAAAGGGAAGAAATTTTTCTATCACAGCTGTGACCGTTCTGGAGTCTGTCTTGCGTCGGAATATCGTAGTCCAATCAGCGTCGAGTTGTGTTTCATACAGTACCGCCCCTTCTGGGGCGATTTCAGTCTAACTGAAAATCGCCCCAGATTGCTCTCATAGACTCTCATGTTAAGGCTCTTTTTTCGAACTGCAGGCGCTGCAATACATTCTGAATGGGTTCCGGGAGGGCTCGCACTTACGTGCTTGCGTCACACGTAACCTGGTGTCGCGATCTCGTCACCATGACTACCATTACCTCAGTTCAGAGCAACTCCATCGTGTAATCAGGATAAATGAGCAACTTAAGAATTAGGGCCACCCAGACCAAATTTAAACATCAAGTATCTACAAAGGGGGGGAAATCATATAAGTTACAAGTAAATTACAAGTAAGTAATATAATTTTTAAATTGTTAATTGTGATTGCACTTATTGTATCTCCCCAATTGTTTAATTGTACTTCTTTATTCATTGCACATCAGCCCCGATGCCAATCTTTATTCTGGATCTGCTGCACCTAAAATAAAATGCTATCTGATGAAGACTGAATTTACTTAATTTTATGATTAATGGTAAAGCTGGTCTCTCTCCATGTTATTTGTGAGGGCAAACTGACAGATGACTTAAGATGTTAATTATTTAAGCTTTAATTTAATGGGTCACCGCAATCGCCATCATCGCAACAATTGCCCCCCTAGAGATTTGGCAGGAGCCGCCATTTGAGGTCCATAAATATTTTTTGCAATGCAGCATGGGTATTACGGCTTGGCGTGAACGATAAGGTCACAAATACTGTAAAACTTGTGTTTGTGCTGATGTATTCTGATAGAAATAGCTATTTTATAACTCTTTGGTTCTCATTGGCTGGAGCTAGACTCTGCACTCACTGCCAGTCACAACCTGATCGCAACACATTTCACACTAGCATGCTATGTATTTTTCTTGAGTCTGCGAGGATCGGTGAGCCGCTCGGATCGAGTTGTTGAACAGTTCAAACATAGCGAAGTTTGGGAATCATCCAGTAGTTTATTTTTTTTTTTTTTTGGCAAATGTCAAATTGTGTAGTGTCTTATATACAGGGTGAGTCAAAAGTCACAGGACACTCTTTTATTTCAGAAACAAAAGGGAAAATGACATATCTGAATACCCCAGCAAGTAATGGGTGAGGGGGCATACCTTTTAAGCTATGTTCGGAACATGGCCGCCATCTTGAAAGCTGCCATATTGGATCAAGTTTTTTCAATGGTTCCGAAGAGGTTTTGTGACTTCCAGTGTGAACTGTCACTGAATCCATGGAGAGATTTTATCCACAGCAACTTACAATTATGACCGAATACGATTCCATGACCCAGTCAGACTAAACACCCTTTTGACCTAATGGGCACAAATTCCCACTCACATACTTTAAAGAGGAGTGGCTGTTGTTCTAGCTGAAAAGATCACATTGAGGTCAGTTGATTTTAATAGCATTTATTTTTGAAATTTAATGCCCAGCAAGCTTATGGTCAGGTGTCCAAATATGTTTGGCCATATATAGTGTACTTACACCAATCAGGCATAACATTATGACCACTGACAGGTGATGTGAATAACACTGATTATCTCTTCATCATGGCACCTGTTAGTGGGGGGATATATTAAGAAGCAAGTGAACATTTCATCCTCAAAGTTGATGTTAGAAGCAGGAAAAATGGACGAGCGTGAGGATTTGAGTGAGTTTGACGAGGGCCAAACTGTGATGACTAGACGACTGGGTCAGAGCATCTCCAAAACTGCAGCTCTTGTGGGGTCTTCCTGGTCTGCAGTGGTCAGTATCTATCAAAAGTGGTCTAAGGAAGGAAAAGTGGTAAACCGGCGACAGGGCCATGGGCAGCCAAAACTCACTGATGCACGTGGGGAGCGAAGGCTGACGAGCTACTGTAGCTCAAATTGCTGAAGATGGTTAATGCTGGTTCTGATAGAAAGGTGTCAGAATACACAGGGCATCGCAGTTTTTTTGCATATGGGGCAGCAAAAGGGGGGCCAACACAATATTATAATGTTATGCCTGATCAGTGTGTATAGAGATGCTAGTAAAAAGTGAAGAAAAGTGTACCATCAGTACTACTGGTCAATAAAAAACGCTTAATTATGAAGCACTTCATGTTAATGGTAACAACACTTCAAACTCACTCCTGTTCTCCTTGTGCAGAATGACCTTTATAAAACCTTTTCACATTATCAGATCACTGTAGTGCATGAACCCCGATTGCAGTATATTATTCTGTACATGTAGAAACATTCACCGAGGCGCAAGTGTGTTTTAGTGATGGAATTTCTGGCTTCTTTCATCAGTTGTATATTTGTTTTAGCCCAGCATGGCCTTAATCCTGCACCCTCATGAGGGTAAAGTGAGCACAGAGATTAGGTGAGCACACTTTAAAGATTATGTAAACGAGCAATTAGCTTGCTGAGCTCCTGGACTCTGAAATGTGGAGTTTCACAGCTTAGCTAACAACGCTTCTCACAAATCATTTTCATCTGGAATGGATGAGTTATCTGTACACACAACTTTCTGAATAATAAATTCTGATAATAAACTTGGTTTTTGGTTTGAATAAAGACATGTACTAAATATCATGAAAATATGGGGATTTAAATTTTTTTAGCAACTGTTCTTTAATGTGACTGAATTAAAAAGAAACAAGTCATGGATTTATTTTATTTATTGTCATTTATTTAAGTAATTATTATTATTATTTTTTTTTTTAGTCTGGGTTTGTCTGGGTCTGAATACGTAATGGGCTAAAACATGCATAAAGTACCTAGAGTTATACATTTGGTGGTCTAAAAGTTTTCCCATTGTCATATAACTACAGTTGGTAACTTCTCTGTGCCAATATAACTAGGGTTGGTAGTGCACCTACATGGAACAAATACATTTACATTTTCAGCATTTAGCAGACGCTTTTATCCAAAGCGACTTACACGATGAGCAATTGAGGGTTAAGGGCCTTGCTCAGGGACCCAACAGTGACAACTTGGTGGTGGCTGGGCTTGAACTGGCAACCTTCTGTTTACTAGTCCAGTATCTTAACCACTGAGCTATCACTGCCCTATATACATATACATGTATATGTACATTGTATATACATATAAAAAACGTAATTTTCTGAAAAATTGGGTGTAAAATGCAGTAAAAATTGTAAAACGCAATAAAAAGAAAAATCTGTCATATATTTATGTTTTTAAATATTCATTTAACTGATAAATTGGTCATTGGTCATTGGTCAACTTCATTGTATTTTAGAAATATAAACAAATTTAGAACTTCATGCCTGCAACACACTGAGAAAGTTGGGACAGAGACAAAATAAGAATAAAAATTTTTAGATTATGCAAGTTAAGATAATAAGCAGGTAAAAGCTGCTCAGGTGACTGTTGTTCATATAGGGGTGGGGTATTAAGCTTGATACGGACTCCTCGTAACTGATGCACTATGACCTCTGCTGGCTGATTGATGGCGCCTGCCCAGAGGCGGGGAAAAAGTGCGGATCAGGGTGTGTCTCTCTGTACACAAAGCTGATTCGCATATATGAACTTGCCTAGTGTGGGTGACACAATACATATGGCTGCTGCCCACGTGTCTGAGGGGGCTAGCTTCGGTTAGCTTCGTTCTCCTTAAATCAGAGCGGGGGTCGGCATTAGTGAAGAGGAAGCGTGAAGCAATCGGGCAATTGGACGCGCTAAAAAAAAGTGGGGAGAAAAAGGGGAGAAAATGCATAAACAAAATATATAAAATGATAATAATAATAATAATAATAATAATAAGCAGGTAAAATAAGCAGGTAAAAAAACTGACTGCTGTGTGTGACTGTAAGTTTCTGCTTCTATAATTTTATTTAATTAATTGTTTTATGTATTTTGTCCATACCATATATAACAAACTAATCAAATGGGCAAGCCCATGGTTAGACGTTGAGTGTGTCATTTGTGTTCCACCAGTGTTAAATTTACATCTACCCTATTTATCAGACAGTTATCCAGACTTATCCCAATTGTGACATAGTACAATGAGAGCAATTAAGAGCTAAGAGTCTTGCTCAGGGGTCCAACATTGGTAGGGCCTAAAGCAGCAACCTTCTTATCACTAGTCCAGTACCGTAAGCACTGAGCTCCCTCTGAATACGCATTTTTAGCCAGCAATATACTCATATTTTTAAAAGAACTTACATTTGTGAAAGATTTTTAGACAAAAAGGTATGTATCACATAAAACAGTTTCAGAATTCACTGGAATCAAATACACATCCCTTGCAAGTGTATTCCAACCTTTGACCTACACTGTATATGTGCAGAATGAGATGGGATCAATCCCGGTTCATCTCCCCATCTCTCATTCATTATGTTACGTTCATAAAGGTGCCCAATCAGATTGAAATCCCCGCTTCATTCTGTGATATGAACTCATTTCCTCGTGCTCTGTGGCAACGTAACCCGAGCACGAGGAAGAACGGGGGAACTCTGGGGGATAAAAGCGGCCCCAAATCCTGAGCATTAACCTCGGGGTCAACAGCATTAGCTACCACTATTTATAGTTAAACTTTAATTTCTACATTGCAGGGAACGCAGGCTGAAACAGATTACAAGGTTCACTTGAGAAGATTTGCAGATAAGTAAATCAACTGGGTAGAGAGATGAAAACCAGAGTCACCTCAACCATGGAATTTTATTGCCTCTGTTCTTCTCTGCTCTGGTTGTTGTATGAAAAACAGACAATAATAATAATTAATTGAGAAATCTTGGCACATATATGTGGTATTTAATATTGTCTATATTGTCACAAAACACAAAAAGTAAATTTTTATAACAATATTTCATGAACTCAATTATACATTCCAGAGATGGGGACTCGGATCCGAGTTGCACGTAATGCCTAGTTCACACTACACGATTTTTGGCCAGATTTCGCTCGGCGACCGGTCGGCGCTAGATTTGCCGGCTCGGGAGCAACTCGGCGTTCGCTCGGCGATCAAAACTCGGCACTCAGTCGCTATGTGTGAACTATCCAACAACTCGATCCGACCGGCTCGCCGAGCGCTCGGCGACCGGATTGAGATATCTAGCATGTCAGATATCTGATCTCAGTTGCACGTCTGGCAATGAGCGCTCTGTCGAACAGCCAATGAGAACGCAAGATACGGTGTGAGGGGAAACGCAGGAGAGGAGGGCGTAATATACGTAGTTTATATCAGAATACACCGGTGCACACACACAAGTTTTACAGTATTTCTGACTTGATCGTTCTCTACAAAACACCAACGCTGCATTGCAAAAATATTAATTAACCTCCAACTTACTATAGAACAATCCATACTGTTCGTGTTGCCAAATCCACTCAGATTCATTTATTTTTCCTCCTTGATTTTACGCTGCACATCAGCGCAGAAACACTTTGATCACTCGCTACTTGTTGACGTGCATTTTTGGACGTGGTATCATTAAACCCCTCGTCACTTCTCGCGTTTGTTTTCGTGACAAAACGTAGTTTGGGAGACCATAGAAGCTCACCTGTGATTCCAGTTGGTGATAGATCGTGTAGTGTGAAACCCCCTATCGCCGATCAGTCGTGTAGTGTGAAATATACACCGACTGAAAGACTCCCGAGTGCAAAAGATTCAGTTGTGTAGTGTGAACTGTACAGCGACCCGACAAATCAGAAAGTTGTGTAGTGTGAACTTGGCATAAGTCACACATACAGCGACTTCAGACTCGACTCGGACTCGTTTCAAATGACTCTGACTTGACTCATGATTCGCAAAAAATGACTTGTGAGTCCCTAGCGTCATCATGTGTTAACATTAGTTACGTGTGACAATTAATTCTATATTATATTCTGATCATGTAATTTTCTGCTCTCTAATAAAGCTCCAGCAGTTTTAACCCGCAACGCACGCAATGGGTAAATGTTCCAGCCAGCTTCTGGCGTAGTGATGAAGCGTCGCTCCCTACCTTTGGAATCTCACTTAAAATGGTGGAATACCCTACGTAGTGCACTTCACAGGAACAACTGGGGTGAATGGAACGCTCCTACAGAATTGGTGCTAATGGTTGAAAGAACCGCTTTCTGAAGCAATCAGACCTTCTGATTGTAATTTTTAGTAAAAAAAGCTTTTTTTTGCATGTATTTGGTTTGCAGCATCACATAGATGATTGTCAGTGAAACGCTTGATTGGCTTTCTAACGAGTTCGTGTTTTATTTCACAACCGGGAAAAGTTTGAAGGTTTTTAATTATAAGCACATTCATAAACTAATGGATTATATTTCTAATGGGACGCACAGTTATAAATTTAATAGCATCTGGGAGAACAAAAGCTAAAGTAAGCAGTGGTTATGGATTTTTTGCTGTGTTTTGGATTTTGCCCGCTGTGCCATGATTTATCGTGCACTTTTGTTTTGCAATGAAAACAAAACGTATCAGTTTTAGCTTTTAACTGCAAGCTTCTTGTTACTTTTTTGTGCATACTGTATACAGTCGTACCTTGTAACTTAACGTCCCCTAAACTCAAAATCTTTGAAACTCAACGTCCTTCAGTGAGAAATTTGTACCCTTAAACTCAGCGTTTCCCTCAACGTGTTCAGGTTGTTTTTAAAGAAAAAAAGTATTTATTTAATTTCAAATGAACAATGAACAGTCGCTTTGTTCAGTGCTTGGCTTGAGCGGTGCGGTAATACGTCATCAAAGTGTGCATATCAGACGAATCTGCATTTGTGTTGAATAACCGTCAGATTCAGTCTGAAAGCTCCTCATGTATCTGTGTTTAGCTGAATTTTCTTCCTGTTTCACTTTTAAACTTGTGTTACAGCTCGAGGTTCTGAGAAATTGTGAGAATCAGCTTTTTATTTCCATGTTTTATATTATATTTGTGTTATTTTCAGTGTATAAGTGTCAAAAACAACCTCATTGTTTTACATTAGTCTAAAATATATGCAGTTCCACAGGACCATGGAATGCATCAACAGGTTTTCCAAACATCCTTATGGGAAAAAATATCACTCCCAGAACCAATTGACATTGAGTTTTAAGGTACCGCTGTAAGGTAATCTGTATGTATATTGTTGAGCCATCACTGTAAAAGTGTTTGTTATTCTTGTGTTTGAGCGTCTGTGTTATAGTAACTGTTGTTCCTGCTACTTTCATGTTATCCTGCAACCCTTTAAGTAATTTTTTTTTCTTAATGTTCTTATTTCTTGACTAGCTCACCTATTTGGGGACAACTTCTACAAACATTTTACTTGTGGATGATAAAGACTGGACAGATGTGGGTGTTTGAGGTGTGCTGTGAAGTTGTTAGTGTTGAATAATTTTGATCATGACAAATTTTTGAATCATCTTCACTAATACTCACTCTTTGAAATGTTGCTAATTGTAACATATTTTATCATTAAATAAGGTGCAAGTTGTAAATTAATATCTACAAATAATGTGATATAAAATGGATTTACATTTTTAATATACTGACAATACTTTTAACCCCTATTTATTTGATTTAAGAAAGGTTTGTTTATGCTAATATAAATCCAAGTTTTTAAATGTATATTTAGAATAAACTCAAACCAAAGAACAAATATATTTCAAATTGTTAACACATTAACTAGTTCTTCTTTTTTCATATTTATTGGCCTAAAATATGGGTTTGGACTTAATAAAGCATAAAAGTCTGTGTGTGGCTTTCTTTGCCCCCCAGTTCACCTTTGTGGTTCCCAGTGCAGAGTCGTCCGGCTGGACAGCAGGAGGAAAATAATGGACAGGATATAGGGCTTTAAGGGATATTGTGGTGGGGAGTCGGGTAAAACCTCCTATAATATATTTTGTTTTGTGTACACATGCATATACAGTTACAGTTTACATATACAGTTTTATCTAAGTTATAATAATAGATCAAATTATATTCTGATCAAATTAAGTACGCAAAACACAGTGTTTAGAGACTAATATTAACATTTTATTCATGCACTGATCTGCGTAAATCCTAAAAGGTGTTAGTCTCTGTTTCTGTTCACTCTAATTTTAAGTCCGCTCCAGTGAAAACACTAAGCACATGTGCTAATGTCTGTTGGACAACGTTCTGTAGACAAATGAGGCAAAGTTAAATTTTTAAGTGAGATATACAACAATTTTACCAACACTAACAAAACAAACAAAATGAATCATAATTGTAAATCATTTGGGGCTCCTTTGCTAAACTGTTGTTTGGACAGTTTAAATTATATATATAAAATATATATATAATTATTATTACTATAAATATTCTGCTCATCTTAACCCGCAACACATGCAATGGGTAAATGTTACAGCCAGCTTCCGGCGTAGTGATGAAGCGTCGCTCCCTACACAGTTTGAAGTTCACTTCATTTGAACATTTTTGTGACCTTTGGATTGGAATCTCACTTAAAAAGGTGGAATACCCTACTTAGTGCACTTCACAGGGACAACTGGGGTGAATGGAACGCTCCTACAGAATTGCCGCTAATGGTTGAAAGAACCACTTTCTGAACCAGTCAGACCTCCTGATTTACATTTTTAGTAAGAAATGCTGTTATTTGCATTTATTCAGTTTTCAGCGTCTCACAGATGATTGTCAGTGAAACGCTTGATTGGCTTTCTAACGAGTTCGTGTTTTACTTCACAACTGGGAAAAGTTTGGAGGTTTTTAATTATAAACACATTTACAAAATAACGGATTATATTTCTAATGGGAACACGGTTATAAATTTAATAGCATCTGGAAGGTAAGCAGTGGTTATGATTTTTTTTGCTGTGTTTTGGATTTTGGCCACTGTGCTGTGATTTATCGCGCGCTTTTGTTTTGCAATGAAAACAAAACTTATCAGTTTAAGTTTTTAACTGGTACCTTCTTGCTACGGAAATTACCTTCATTTGCACAATGACTAGAAAAGTAAAAGGCAAAATACAGTCGCTAATCTGTTGTTGTTTTTAATCTGAACTTACATATTATTTGTTTATTTCTACACTACATTTCCAATGTATGTATTGTGTTTATTATAGTGACTCATGACTTGACTCGGACTCTAGCCTAAAGACTCGTGACATGACTTGGACTCTAGCCTAAAGACTCGTGACTTGACTTGGACTCTAGCCCAAAGACTCGTGACTTGACTTGGACTCTAGCCTAAAGACTCGTGACTTGACTCAGACTCTAGCCTAAAGACTTGTGACTTGACTCGGACTCTAGCCTAAAGACTCGTGACTTGACTTGGACTCTAGCCTAAAGACTCGTGACTTGACTTGGACTCTAGCCTAAAGACTCGTGACTTGACTCAGACTTGTATTTTGTGACTTGTGAACACACAAATAAAACAACAGATTACTTTTAAAAAGTAGAATAGTTGTGTTTGGGGATGACCTGAAGTGGGCTGTTTGTGCATAAAATCCCAGAATAGTTATGTTGAGCATTTTTGCTACTTGAATGAAAATTAAACCAGATGTTTTGGGTAATCAATGCTGGAATCCAGATCATTCCAAAGGGTTCACTAACTTATACCACTCTGTTTATAATCATATAACTTTAAATCGTAAAAATCATCTCACAGTTAGAAGGGCCCGAGTTTGATTACCCAGCTTGGAGGCGAGGTGCTCTGGTTTACTCCCACAAGTCTACTGACATGCAGTCAGGTTAATTGGAGCTACTAAAATGGCCCTAGAGGTGAATGTGTGTGCTCTGTGATGGACTGGAGACCTGTCCGGTGTGTTTCCTGTCTTTAGCCCAATAAATCGGACACACCGCAACCCTGACCGGGATAAAGTGGTGGTAAAACAGACAATGAATAAATGAATGAATGAGTAAATAAGTGAATAATAAAATTTACTACGAACTAAGCAGGTATTTGTCTTAGAATTAAAACTGGAAAGCAAATAAAACAGTTGAATTAGTCAGATGTAAATAACACACGAGGGTCCAGTGGCACCCAGAAACACTGAGATATATATACGTATATATATATATATATATATATATATATATATATATATATACACACAAAAAAAAGTGCTCCTATGTGGTAAGTGAAGCCGATAAACTGGACAGTGTGTGTAGAAACAAGGAGGTGGTTTTAATGTTATGGCTGATCGGTGTATATCAGGTATAACATCATGACCACCTTACAATATTGTGTTGGTTTCCCTTTTGCTGCCCCCACTGCAGCCCTGACCTGTCGAGGCATGGACTCCACTAGACCTAGACTTGTTTGTCCAGCACATCCCACAGATGCTCGATTGGATTGAGATCTGGGGAATTTGGAGGCCAAGTCAACACCTCAAACTCATTGTTGTGCTCCTCAAACCATTCTTGAAGCATTTTTGCTTTGTGCCAATGAGCATTATCCTGCTGAAAGAGGCCACAGCCATCAGGGAATACTGTTTTCATGAAAGGGTACATGGTCTGCAACAAATCTTAGGTAGGTGGTACGTGTCAAAGTAACATCCACATGGATGGCAGGACCCAAGGTTTCCCAGCAGAACATTGCCCAAAGCATCACACTGCCGCCGCTGGCTTGCCTTCTTCCCATAGTGCATCCTGGTGCCATGTGTTCCCCAGGTAAGTGACGCACACGCACCCGGGCGTCCACGTGATGTAAAAGAAAATGTCATTCATCAGACCAGACCATCTTCTTCCATTACTCTGTGGTCCAGTTCCGATGCTCATGTGCCCATTGTTGGCACGTGTTGATTGTTCTGTGGACTGTTATCAGTGTCATTATGGACACAAACGTTACTGCTAAACTTAAAAAAAAAAAAACTTGCATTTTTCTCATTAACAGGTTATTTATTTGTAACATACTGTAACTAATGTTTAGTTAAAAAGTAGGTTAAATATAGTCCTTACTCATCCGAGTGATTCATTATTACACTTTTATTACAGTTATGATAAGCAAAGCTAATAAACTAGTGCTAGAGACTAGAGAGTCTGGAATGAAAAAGAAAAGCTTTTTACCTCCAAAAATTTATTTGGTGATAAATAGACGCTTTTATCCAATGAGCGGAACACAATGAGCAATGAGGGTTAAGGGCCTTGCTCAGGGACCCAACAGTGGCAACTTGGTGGTGGCGGGGCTTGAACCGGCAACCTTCTATTTACTAGTCCAGTACCTTAACCACTGAGCTATCACTGGCCCTTTGAAGTAAAATCATTCATATTTGATGTTGATTATAGTACGTGGACGTGAGTAAATAAAAAGTTACCATCCCTGTTGTAAGATGGAGAAAGAGATAGAGGTCCTTTAATAATAAACAGCGGCTGTAATATCTCAGTACGTTTGAACTCCTACACGAGTCACTATCAGCGGAAACAGAGTAACATTTAATAACACACACACACACGGATGCGGCACATCAAAGATGTCCAGTACGTTACAGACCCAGGTCCAAACATGATATTCAGACTCGTGTGTTGCTTCTGTTATCGTGTCTTTATGCCAAATGAGCCTCAGGATGAACTGACCTTTAGTGCTGACCTTGACAGTCTGGATAAACTGATGGATTTTCCCATTGTTACATCTGAACTGTCATTACGGGAGCTCCTAGAACATTTATTTAAGGTGAAGGCTTGTGCATGAGTATTTTTAGAATCACTGCAGTCGTGGAGTAACGTGCATTTTTGCTTCAAACAAACTCTGCTTACATGTAAATCTTATGATGGATCTGCATCAGTCAGTATCAGTGATGAGATTGTAGGATATTTACTTTCTAAATAAACTGCCCTGTAATAAATGTATATTTTAACAAACAAATAGTGGAGTAGGGCAGTTGTAGCCTAGTGGTTAAGGTACTGGACTAGTAATTAAAAGGTCACTGGTTCAAGCCCCATTACTGCCAGGTTGCTGCTGTTGGACCCTTGGGCAAGGCCCTTAACCCTCAATTGCTTAGATTGTAAACTGTCACACTACTGTGAGTCGCTTTGGATAAGGCGTCTGCTAAATACCAAAAATGTAAATGTAAATCTGTAGCCTAGTGGCTAAGGTACTGGACTAGTAATCAGAGGGTCGCTGGTTTAAGCCCCACCACTGCCAGGTTGCTGCTGTTGGACCCTTGGGCAAGGCCCTTAACCCTCAATTGCTTAGATTGTATACTGTCACACTACTGTGAGTCGCTTTGGATAAGGCATCTGCTAAATACCGAAAATGCAACCCTACATTCAGACAAAACTGACCTATACCTGGACAACAGCCCTAAAAACTGGAATGTCCATTTGACAACTGCACACCTGGCAACCCAGTGATAGCATGATAAATGCTAACTGCAAATAAGGGTACAGCCTGAGGCAGGGTGTTTTGTTTTTTTTTTTGCTTTTTTTTAGAATAAGGGGCCTGGAAAGAGCAAAAGATTTTTGAGCTTACAGGATGTCGGCCTCTGGCTTCCTGAAAAATCAGTTTCTCCCACACTGGCGTCCCCCCAAGGAGGGCTAAGGAAGTGCTCCCTGTACAGAGTGTGTGTGTGTGTGTGTGTGTGTGGTGGGGATGTATGGCAGGGCTAGGCCGAGCCTCCCTAAGCTCCTGACCCACCAACTCAGAGGCATTTCCTCTCCGTGAACAAGTCAGCCATTTAAGATGGATGGACACACACACACACTCACAGATACTTACTTGAGCAATTCTAACACCAGATTTGGATTTTTTAACTACACCCATTAACATTAACTGTACCTTCTAACATCCCAATTTACTCTCTTGCTCTAGATCTATATCTATCTATATACACACTGATCAGCCATAACATTAAAACCACCTCCTTGTTTCTACACTCACTGTCCATTTTATCAGCTCCACTTACCATATTGTAGTTCTACAATTACTGACTGTAGTCCATCTGTTTTTCTACATACTGTTTTAGCCTGCTTTCACCCTGTTCTTCAATGGTCAGGACCCCACAGGACCACCACAGAGCAGGTATTACCTGGGTGGTAGATCATTCTCAGCACTGCAGTGACACTGACATGGTGGTGGTGTGTTAGTGTGTGTTGTGCTGGTATGAGTGGATAAGACACAGCAGTGCTGCTGGAGTTTTTAAATACCGTGTCCACTCACTGTCCACTCTTTTAGACCCTCCTACCTAGTTGGTTCACCTTGTATATGTAAAATCAGAGATGATCGCTCATCTATTGCTGCTGTTTGAGTCGGTCATCTTCTAGACCTTCATCAGTGGTCACAGGACGCTGCCCATGGGTGCTGTTGGTGGGATGTTTTTGGTTGGTGGACTATTCTCAGTCCAGCAGTGAAAGTGATGTGTTTAAAAACTCCAGCAGCGCTGCTGTGTCTGATCCACTCATACCAGCACAACACACACTAACACATCACCACCATGTCAGTGTCACTGCAGTGCTGATAATGATCCACCACCTAAATAATACCTGCTCTGTAGTGGTCCTGGGAGAGTCCTGGCCATTGAAGAACAGCATGAAAGGGGGCTAACAAAGCATGCAGAGAAACAGATTAACCACAGTCAGTAATTGTAGAATTACAAAGTACTCCTGTATGGTAAGTAGAGCTAATAAAATGGACAGTGAGTGTAGAAACAAGGAGGTGGTTTTAATGTACCTGTATATACGTATATACCAGTTTAATTAACTTTTTGGGCATTGTTGTGCAACTGGTAGAGTGGGTGCCACATAGCATTGTTGGTCCTGGAGACCAGGGTTCAATTCTCACCTCTGGTCACTGTCACCCCTTTTCAACCAGAATTACTCTGGATCTTGAACTGGTTCTGTTCAAACTTCTTGGTTCAATTACTGGTGTAAAGAAGACGTTTTCTGTCCTCAACAACTTGACATGCCCACAGATGCCATCTCCTACTATTTTTGGTTCCAGCTTGGAATGAACAGTCTAGGTTCTGAACTGGAAATGTGCAGAATGATCCAAAATTAGGTTCACAAACTGAAACTGAACATGAAAAAGGCTACGTCTGTTAAGAGATTTAGAGTTTTGTACCATGTCTGTGTGGTTTCCTTTGGGTACTTTGGATTCCTCCCACTTTTTAAAAACATGCCTAAGATGTATTGCTCTTAATTGCCCTTAAGCAAGTAAGTGGATGTTTGTGTTGGCATGTGATGGATTAGTGCCCCGTCCAGGGAGTGTACCCACCTTGCATCCTGCCTCTTCAGACGTCTCAGGATTCAATGCGATCCTAATTTAAATGAATCAGTTAGTGAGAAAGTGAATTAATGAATGAATGATTAACTTAAATGAGCTTTTTGGCTACCCAGTGCACCTTTACTACCCAAAGCAGGTCTGTATTTTATTGCTGTTCTTATATCACACATGCACACACACACACACAGACACACACCTATACACACACTTAGACAGAGTTCGAGTTTAAGAAAGGGCCTCTCAGAGCACTCAAGAGCCCTTGAACTGAGGGCTGTTGTGCCTGTCGGACTCCTGAGTGTAATGAATGGTTATTGGCTGCTAAATGACGAACAGGTGACAGGGCCAATGAGAAGACAGATGATGCTGTGCCATGGGTGTGATAATGGCTGGTGGCCGTAATTTCTCCCGCAGCCCTCTGCTCCTGCACTGCCAGGCCCTCATCAAGCACACAAAGGGCCTCTCTGTGTGTGACTGCATGTGTGTGTGTGTGTGTGTGTGTGTGTGTGTGTGTGTGTGAGTGTGTGTGTTGTGCCCAGCTGCAGAACTCCTGCTCTGCTCCATTTGCTAGCTGATGGGCTGAGTGGGAGCTAAGGCAAAAGTTCACACACCCATACACACACACACACACACACACACCTTTCCTGTTCTCTTTCCACAGTAGAGATAGAGGGGGGCAAAATCGTGACCCTGTTGACCCTCAGCTATCCTCCACCTCACTTGAGCTATTTATCTGTTCATTTAAAAGCTAGTTTGCCTGCCCGTACCAACCCCTTTAACCTGGAGCATGATGGGATACCGTAAGAGCTAAATGCTACAGATCCAGTACAGACTTTTACTGCTAAGATCACTCATTGAACTGATTGCATGTGATCAGTCAGGGTAGTTGTAGCCTAGCGGTTAAGGTACAGGACTAGAAAACAAAAGATTGCTGGTTCAATCCTCACCACTGCCAGGTTGCCACTGTTGGGCCTCAATTGCTTAGATAATGTACTGTCACAGTACTGTAAGTTGCTTTGGATAAGGCGTCTGCTGGAAATGTAAATGTAAATGTAAATCTGTAGCCTAGTGGCTAAGGTACTGGACTAGTAATCAGAGGGTCACTGGTTCAAGCCCCACCACTGCCAGGTTGCTGCTGTTGGACCCTTGGGCAAGGCCCTTAACCCTTATTATTAATAATAATAATAATAATAATAATAATGAAGTATTTAAATAAAATAATGAAATAATAATAATAATAATAATAATAATAATAATAATAATAATAATAATAATGAAGTAATAATAATAATAATAATAATAATAATTAATAATAATAATAAAGTATTTAAATAAAATAATGAAATAATAATAATAATAAAGTATTTAAATAAAATAATGAAATAATAATAATGAAATAATAATTATTATGAAATAACAATAATTATGAAAAAATAATATTATAAAGTATTTAAGTAAAATAATTAAATAATACTACTAATACTACTACTACTAATAATAATACTAATACTACTACTACTACTACTACTACTACTACTACTAATAATAATAATAATAATAATAATAACAATAATAATAATAATAATAATAAATAAATAAATGAAACTTCTTCATAATTTATACTCAAGTTGTCATTTGGACATTTTAACTTATTAAAAACCCATGTTGCTTTGAGGCTTACAACAAACAACTATCTATCCATCCATTCATCTATCCATCTATCTAACAACATCAGAACCTATCCCAGAATTACTACCTGCAAAGCTGGAGTACAGACTGAATTGGTGCCGCCAGTGGGTACTCATGATTAGTTACCACTCACTCACATCTACGAACATTTGTATCCAAGTATCCAAACATTTTAGAGTGGCGTGTTTATGAAAAAGTTCAAGAAAAACATTTTGGCACTGGAAGGAAATCTTAAACCCCACACAGGAAATGTTAGTGTCTCATCTGCATAATTCTGGGCTGCACCAGTCTGTCTGTTTTAGCTTCTTTCATTTTCTGCATTGTGCCAGTTTAAATATACTGAATTTCTCTGTCCACATAGCAGGAGGAGGAACATGCTCCTTGCACAAAAAATGCCAAAAAGATGTTACTTTAACATGTTAATAATAATAAAAAAATTAAAATAATAATAACTGTGGCAGTAGGACTGTTGATGGGTCACAGGTTCAAGCTCCAACACTGCCAAGTTGTTCCAATTGGGCCCCTGTATTGTATTTCGTCACAATTGTGGCATCGCCAAGACCTGAACCTGTGGCAGCAAATCTTTCCAATACACACTTCATGAAACCAAGACTGTTGACAGCTGAAGCACCTCTCTTGCCTTTTTATTAAACTTTGGTTTGTAATGCTAATGCTAAAACTTTTCTGGCAGTGGGTATCAATTCCAGGGTCCTTTCTGTGTGGAGTTTGCATGTTCTTCGTGTTTCCATGTGGATTTCTTTCAGGTGCTCCAGTTTCCTCCTACAAGACCAAAGACATGCAGTCAGACCAATGGGAGCTACAAAAAGTGTGTGTGTGTGTGTGTGTATTCTTTTATATACAATCTGTTTGATTTGTAGAATAAGTAACATAGAGTAAGAACATCTTATTCTCAATAGCAGTGCTTGCGAGCTTTCTGTTTCACAATGATACACACTTACACCCTCTAAACACACACAAACACTGAGGAATTTATCTGTAATTTTCCTTGACTGAGCAAACAATAAAGCCGCCTTAACATTGTTGACATCTCTAAAGCCCATAAGTACAGCGTAATGGAGCTTTAAGGGCCGAGACCGCACAGAGCGAGTCGGCTGAAAAAGCTCTAGATCCTCTCAGATTTAGTCTAAGGCTTCACACCTGCACTTAAACCTGAGCATTAAAAATAACCACACATTAATGGTGTATATAATGGTATGATATTGTGTTAGACATAGTTCCACATTATACCATTTTTATTTTAACAATTTAAATATACTAGTTTGCCATTGTTCTGTTTTTGATTTTTTACAATCATTTTTTAACCATCTGTCATCACCCAAACATCCTTCACCCAACCATCCATCCATTTACCATCTATTACTTTATCATCCATCCATCCATCCATCCATCCATCCATCCATCCATCCATTATCCATCTATTGCTTTATCATCCATCCATCCATCCATCCATCCATTATCCATCTATTACTTTATCATCCATCCATCCATCCATTTACCATCTATTACTTTATTTTATCATCCATCCATTTACCATCTATTACTTTATCATCCATCCATCCATCCATCCATCCATTATCCATCTATTGCTTTATCATCCATCCATCCATCCATCCATCCATTATCCATCTATTACTTTATCATCCATCCATCCATCCATCCATCCATTTACCATCTATTACTTTATCATCCATCCATCCATCCATTTACCATCTATTACTTTATTTTATCATCCATCCATCCATTTACCATCTATTACTTTATTTTATCATCCATCCATCCATTTACCATCTATTACTTTATTTTATCATCCATCCATCCATTTACCATCTATTACTTTATTTTATCATCCATCCATCCATTTACCATCTATTACTTTATTTTATCATCCATCCATCCATTTACCATCTATTACTTTATTTTATCATCCATCCATTTACCATCTATTACTTTATTTTATCATCCATCCATCCATTCATCCATCTATTTACCATCTATTACTTCACATCCATCCATCCATTTACCATCCCCCATCTACTCTTTTACCATCCATCCATCTATCCATTTACTCTTCATTAACTATCCATCATCCATTTACTATCCATCCATCCATTCATCCATCCATCCATCGGTCCATCCAACCATCTGTAATCACCCAAACATCCATCCATCTATTTACTATTCATCCATCTACCATCTATTATTTGATCATCCATCAATCCATTCATCTACCATCTATTATTTGATAATCCATCCATTCATCCATCCATCCATCCATTTACCATATATTCTTTTACCATCCATCCATCCATCTGTTATTTTATCATCTATCCATCCATTTACCATATATTCTTTTACCATCCATCCATCCATCTGTTCTTTTATTATCTATCCATCCATTTACCATATATTCTTTTACCATCCATCCATCCATCTGTTATTTTATCATCTATCCATCCATTTACCATCTATTCTTTTACCATCCATCCATCCATCCATTTACCATCTGTTATTTTATCATCTATCCATCCGTTTACCAAATATTATTTTACCATCCATCCATCCATCCATCCATCCATCCATCTGTTATTTTATCATCTATCCATCCATTTACCATATATTCTTTTACCATCCATCCATCCATTTACCATCTGTTATTTTATCATCTATCCATCCATTTACCATATATTCTTTTACCATCCATCCATCCATTTACCATCTGTTATTTTATCATCTATCCATCCATTTACCATCTATTCTTTTACCATCCATTCATCCATCCATCTATCTATCCATTTACCATTTATTATTTTATCATCCATCCATCATATATTTTTAAAAATATATTAGTTTGCCATTATTCTCTTTTTGACCACACGTTTTAATTCTGATGCTGACCATGTGCATTAACATACTATAATGGTTGCTTTAGTATTTGGACACCTGACCATGAGCTGGTTGGACATCCATTTACATTTTCGGCATTTAGCAGACGCTTTTATCCAAAACGACTTACAGTATACAGTCTAAGCAACTGAGGGTTAAGGGCCTTGTCCAAGGGCCCAGCAGTGGCAACCTGGCAGTGGAGGGGCTCGAACCAGCAACCTTCTGATTCCTAGTCTGGTACCTTAACCGCTAGGCTACAACATCCCATTTCCAAAACAAAATGCTATTAAACTAGAGTGACCTTTATGTGACATTTTCAGCTATACCAACAATTACTTATTACAATAGACGGACTTTGAAATACGTCTGTGGGAATTCGTGCCCATTCAGTCAAAAGAGCATTTGTATGGCCAGGCACTGATGTTGGTTCAAAAAGCCTTGATTGATGTCCCAGTTCATTTCAGAGCTTTCAGTGGGGCTAAGGTCAAGGCTTTGTGCACAGGGTTACAGTCAGGCTGGAACGAGAATGGGCCTTCCCTAACTCATTACACCTGTTAGCAATTGTTGTGGGTGAAACAGATAGGGTGAAATAAGCATGAATGTCCCAATACTTTTGTTCATATAGTGCATCATAAGTTGTAGCCCAATGGTTAAGGTACAGGACTAGTAATCAGAGGGTCGCTGGTTCAAGCACCACCACTACCAGGTTGCTGCTGTTGGGGCCTTGACCAAGGCCCTTAACCCTCAATTGCTCACACTGTATACTGTAACTGTACTGTAAGTCGCTTTGGATAAAGGCGTCTGCTAAATGCAGAAAATGTAAATGTAAAATAATGCCCAAGACATGAATAGTTCAATGGTCTTCCCAGTCACCAGATCTGAATCCAATAGAGCACCTTTGTGATGTGGTAGACAAGAAAATCTGCAGCAATAACCTCATGGAGTCATGTCAACATGGACCAAAGTCTGAAAGAAAATGTTTCCAATACCTCGTCAAAATCCACGCCACAACAAGTTAAGTTTTTTTTTTCTTTGCAGTGAGTCTTTACTTTGATCAGATAAACCTAACTGGCAACCTTCCCGTTTCAGAGTGCTACTTCTGCACACTCATTAACCTAAATTATCTCCTCCCGAATGCGCTATCCTGTTTAAGAGGCTAATCGTTAGCCAGCTTACTGCTACGGCTAGCCAATTTTTACACCTTCCACCCCAGATGGTTAGCCCCTCTCAGCCATACGCACATGTGCCTCTTTTAGGGTCACAGGAAACCACGGTCGTAAGACTTTATAGTGACTATATCTGTGCTGTCACTCCGCATTAGCCTTGTTAGGGTGACGAGTCGCTTTATTTTGTAGAGTTTTAGACGTTTGACAGGAAAATGAACTGGTTTACTGATTCCTCTCCTGGTATTTCGATTTGTAATCTACAAAGAAGAGTTAATCATGACGAGTTCTCTGGACTGTGCTGTACATGTAAATGATTATTTGAGGTCGGCTTATCAGTAAACATTTAATCGTGGTCGTTTTGGAGCACAGAACTTAAATGCAATGTCTATTCATTAATTTATGAATTTATTTATTGTCAAGAAAATAATTTAATAAAGTGACTTAATGCTGAATTTTTTTACATAACAGAGATACTGATGTTAGCTGTTCCATGTACCTCTTTTTATCTATCTTGTGTGTGTACCTCTACCAGCTACAGTGTATCACAAAAGTGAGTACACCCCTCACATTTCTGCAGATATTTAAGTATATCTTTTCATGGGACAACACTGACAAAATGACACTTTGACACAATGAAAAGTAGTCTGTGTGCAGCTTATATAACAGTGTAAATTTATTCTTCCCTCAAAATAACTCAATATACAGCCATTAATGTCTAAACCACCGGCAACAAAAGTGAGTACACCCCTAACAGACTACACCCCTAAATGTCCAAATTGAGCACTGCTTGTCATTTTACCTCCAAAATGTCATGTGATTTGTTAGTGTTACTAGGTCTCAGGTGTGCCTAGGGAGCAGGTGTGTTCAATTTAGTAGTACAGCTCTCACACTCTCTCATACTGGTCACTGAAAGTTCCAACATGGCACCTCATGGCAAAGAACTCTCTGAGGATCTTAAAAGACGAATTGTTGCGCTACATGAAGATGGCCAAGTCTACAAGAAGATTGCCAACACCCTGAAACTGAGCTGCAGCACAGTGGCCAAGATCATCCAGCGTTTTAAAAGAGCAGGGTCCACTCAGAACAGACCTCGCGTTGGTCGTCCAAAGAAGCTGAGTGCACGTGCTCAGCGTCACATCCAACTGCTGTCTTTGAAAGATAGGCGCAGGAGTGCTGTCAGCATTGCTGCAGAGATTGAAAAGGTGGGGAGTCAGCCTGTCAGTGCTCAGACCATACGCCGCACACTACATCAAATTGGTCTGCATGGCTGTCACCCCAGAAGGAAGCCTCTTCTGAAGTCTCTACACAAGAAAGCCCGCAAACAGTTTGCTGAAGACATGTCAACAAAGGACATGGATTACTGGAACCATGTCCTATGGTCTGATGAGACCAAGATTAATTTGTTTGGTTCAGATGGTCTCAAGCATGTGTGGCGGCAATCAGGTGAGGAGTACAAAGATAAGTGTGTCATGCCTACAGTCAAGCATGGTGGTGGGAATGCCATGGTCTGGGGCTGCATGAGTGCAGCAGGTGTTGGGGAGTTACATTTCATTGAGGGACACATGAACTCCAATATGTACTGTGAAATACTGAAGCAGAGCATGATCCCCTCCCTCCGGAAACTGGGTCGCAGGGCAGTGTTCCAGCATGATAATGACCCCAAACACACCTCTAAGACGACCACTGCTTTATTGAAGAGGCTGAGGGTAAAGGTGATGGACTGGCCAAGCATGTCTCCAGACCTAAACCCAATAGAACATCTTTGGGGCATCCTCAAGCGGAAGGTGGAGGAGCGCAAAGTCTCGAATATCCGCCAGCTCCGTGATGTCGTCATGGAGGAGTGGAAAAGCATTCCAGTGGCAACCTGTGAAGCTCTGGTAAACTCCATGCCCAGGAGAGTTAAAGCAGTTCTGGGAAATAATGGTGGCCACACAAAATATTGACACTTCAGGAACTTTCACTAAGGGGTGTACTCACTTTTGTTGCCGGTGGTTTAGACATTAATGGCTGTATATTGAGTTATTTTGAGGGAAGAATAAATTTACACTGTTATATAAGCTGCACACAGACTACTTTTCATTGTGTCAAAGTGTCATTTTGTCAGTGTTGTCCCATGAAAAGATATACTTAAATATCTGCAGAAATGTGAGGGGTGTACTCACTTTTGTGATACACTGTATATGTGGAAGACACAAAGCAGCTTTCACAGATAAAAGGGTTCATCTACCAATAAAAGTAGTCCAAGTTTAATATTAATCTTGGTCCAGAAACTGGCCCATGATGTAGTTCTGTATCATTCCATCCATCCATCCATCCATCCATCCATCCATCCATCTATTTACTATCCATCCATCGATCCATTCATACATACATCCTGTGACAGGGCGAACCCCGTGGGTAGTGTCAGGCGACCGGTCTAGGAACCGGAATAAACGTTGAGGACACAGGTGTGCTTCTTTTCCCCGCCTTATTTATTTCACACAAACACAACGCTACATACATATATACAAACCCGCGCTCACACTTGACGAAAACAAAACGGATAGATATATAAACATACACTAAACACTACAGACAATGTACATACAACTACTGACTACAAGTCCTTAATGCTATCGTTCTATTGTTCTCTCCTTCTCGACTAACCCCCCCTTTCTGTTTACCTACATGCCGCTTTTATCATCATAGCCCCTCCCCCTCGGCTCGGCCGATATTGTTACAGGTAAGCATAGGGTACGGGATACAGATCCATTTCATGCTTTACAATGGTAAATAGAACAATATATTGTCTTATTTAACCTCATACATGGCCATGGCACTTCAACTAACATATAATTATTTACATTACATATATAAGTGTACACTTTTCTCTTTTACAGGTCTTTCTCCCCCTCTCCTTACCAGAGGATGGATCAACGCAAGTAAGTTTAAGGTAAGTACACGCCATAGTGATGGGTGATGGGTTACTTCATCACACATCCATCCACTATCAATCACCCACACGTACATCCATCCATTTAACATCTATCCATACATACATACATCCACTATCAATCACCCACACATACATCCATCCATTTAACATCTATCCATCCATCCATCTATTTAACATCTATCAATCAATCCATCCATCTATTTACTATCCATCCATCCATCCATCCATCCATCTATTTACTATCTATCCATCATCCATCCATCCATCCATCCATCCATCCATCCATCCACCTATCCACAATCCGTTAACCATTTATCCATTTATTTATTTACCATCCATCAATTTACCATCTATCTGTCTGTCCGTCCATCCCTTCACCCATTTACCTACCTACCTACCATCCATCCATACATCCATACATCCATCTACTATCAATCACCCACACATACACATTTAACATCTGTCCATTCATCTATCCACCCATTTATCATCCATCCATCCATCCATCCATCCATTTTTTCATTCATCCATTTACCCATTTAAATATATAATAGATATAAAAGATAGATAGACACTTTATTAAGCCAGAACAACATTAAAGATATAAATTTTCCATCCATCCATCCATTCGTCCATCCATCCATCTATCCATGCAGAAGACCCGATCTTTGTCCCCATAATAAGTTTAGAGTACCTCTTACATTTAGAAATCTGATCCTAGCATTTTTGTTTGTTATCAGATGATAACCTGCCTCAGGTCAGGTCTAGCGGCATAGTTCACAGTGTAGCGATTATTTTAAACAGCTGATAGGAAAATTAGCCATGCTGTGTCCTTTATGTTAGAAGAGCTTTCACTCTGTTATACGCTGGTGTTCGTCATATGCAAATCATTAAAATCTGGTGATTAGTTCAGTGCTGACGCAGGTAGTTTAAAAACAAAACGTGTGATAGATTACAATGAAGGTGACGAGGATGAGGATGATGGTGATGACACTGAATAAAGTATGAGTACCTGTAAAATCCATCGTATGGTATAATCACTAATCTACTTTTACATTCAAATGATTCAAAAACACTAGAGACAAACCATTGTTAACAATATAGTAGTTGCTTACCTTAATTCTATACTTCTAGTTTATTTAAATGAGCAAAAATAATACACTCTATGGCCAAAAGTATTTGAACGCATGACCATAATCTTGTTGGACATTCCATCTAAAGAACAAATGCTATCAAAATTAAGTGATCTGTGTGATCTTTAACAGAATCTACTCTTCTGAGAAGGCTTCTCTCAAGACAATGTCTGTGGGAATTTGTGTCATTCAATCAAAAGAGCATTTGTATGGCTGGGGACTTGTGTATGTTTGGGTAAAGTTGGAAGCTATAAGGTGGACTATATATAATTGATTTATTGCACATGTTAGCAATTGGTGTAGCTGAAACACATGAATTAGAAGGAGTGTCCCAATACTTTTGTCCATATAGTGTAGTTTGAGTTTGAGCCGGAATGCAGTATAAATGATCTACTTTTCTCCAGACAGTAGCATGAAGTCAGTAGCAGTGTGTCAGTAATTTCTGCATGGGTAACTAATTCCTTGAGAATACTGATGTGTGTGTGTGTGTGTGTGTGTGTGTGTGTGTGTGTGTGTGTGTGTGTCAGTGTGGCAAAAGTCATTGTCCCAATTACCTTCTGCGAGCTATATGTAGAGTTAATCTACCAGTAAAAGTGATGACAAAATGTAGTCCAGGTTTAATATTAATCTTGGTTTAGAAAACTGGTAAAACATTAAATGTGTCCCGGTGCATCTTCTGTGTGTAAACGATGCACACTTGCCTGGTCGTCCACATGATCTTGGAGAAAACAGGACCAATCAAACTTCCTTTGTGCCCTGAGACAAATACACATTATGGACAGTTGGGACTGAAAATTGAAAAACCTGACTGTGAGCCTTTTGAACATCCCCGTTTTAAAATGAGGATGCCCTCTCATTACTTTGTAGGTTTAATATGGGCCAATTTTCTGAACAATTGTTCTTGGAACACCCGTTGTAATTTTCTAATACTATCCACTCTTCTGGGAAGCCTTTCTATAAAAATGTGAGTGTGTCTGTGGGAATCTGTGCCCATTTAGTCAGTAGGGTAAGGCAGTGATGTTAGGAGAAAAGGCCTGGCTCACAATCAATGTTTAATTCACCCCAAAAGTGTTTAGATTGAGACCAAGGTCTTAAGTAGGTGACTGAAGCTTCTTTCCACACAACAAGTCAAACCAAACCATGTCTTTATAGAACTTGTTTTGAGCTCAGAACCACTGATGTTGGTCAGAAAAGCTTCAGTTGATGTTCCAGTTCATTTCAGAGCTGTTCAGTGAGGCTGAGGTCAGGGCTCTGTGCAAGACACTGGAGTTTCTTTAAACTGAGAGATTGTAGAAGTCATGTCCCAATGAAGTCAAAATAAGAAGTCATGTCCCAATACTTTTGTCCATATAGTGTAGTTTGAGCCAAATAATGTTAAACATGCATTATAAATTATCAAGTTTTTACAACAGTTTGGGGATGTCCCCTTTTTCTTTTACTATGATTTTGGTGATATATGGAACGGGTGTCCCTTTTTTTAAATTCATATAGTGTACATTTAAAATACAGCTGTAAGATTTTTTTTTATTTTGGTTTTTCAAATGTACATATGCAGCATGGTTGCTCATTTGCTACACAACATAATGTGACTCAGGACCTGGACGCCTTCGGTCTATGTCTGTGAGTCATTTTGTATGTTCTCCCATGTCCATTCTAGAGTAAAATCACTAATCTAGTTTCATATTCAAGTTTTCATATTCAAGTTTTTTAATATTAATAATAATAATATTTAAACACTACTACTACTATTAATAACAACAATAATAACAACAAAAACAATATTAATAATAATAATAACAATAATAATAAAAAAAATAAAAATAAAAATAGTATTAATAATAATAAAAATAATAATAATAATAATAATAATAATAACAACAATATACAAACACTACTACTACTATTAACAACAATAATAATAATAATAATAACAACAACAATAATAATGACAATAATAAAAAATAATAATAATAGTATTAATAATAATAATAATAACAATAATACTAATAACAACAACCACAATATACAAACACTACTACTACTACTATTAACAACAACAATAATAATAATGACAATAATAATAAAAAAATAATAGTATTATTAATAATAATAATAATAACAATATACAAACACTACTACTATTAACAACAACAAAACAATAATAATAATAATAATAATAACATTATACAAACACTACTACTACTATTAACAACAAAACAAAAATAATAATAAGAATAATAATAGTATTAATAATAATAGTTATAGTGTTATTATTATTATTATTATTATTATTATTATTATTATTAATAATAATAATAATAATAATAATAATAATAATGGTATTACTAATATTAATACTAATAATAACAGTAGTATTAATAATAATAATAGTTTTATTAATAATAATAATAATAATAAGAATAAGAATAAGAATAATATACAAATGTTACTACTACTATTAATAACAACAATAATAAAAATAGCAACAACAATGACAACAAACACAACAACAATAATAGTAGTAGTAATAATAATAATAATAATAATAATAATAATAATAATAATACTATTGTTAATCTATGAGTTTTTGGTTTCCCTCAACCTCCCATAAAATGTACTGGCTAGATTATTGTTGGTTGTAAGTAAGTAATGATGTGAGTTTGTAATTGTCTGTGATGAACTGGAGCTGAATCAAATGTGAATTATTTTTTTGCTTATCCGAGTTGCTCTGGACCCATTGTGACTCTGACCAGGATAAAGTGCTGGGTGGAAATAAAAGGAATAAAACTGTGTCTAGACTTTTAGGAAAGTTATGTTTGGTCTGTCAGTAACCATGCAGAGCTCAGTCTCAGCTTCCTGGGCGCCTGAGTTGTCGGGGCTAAAAAAAAAAAAAAAAAACACGCCTCCATCATTCCCATGGTACATATTTCTGAGCCGCCAGGCTTGTGAGTCTGTTTCCCAGACTCCACCTAATGCTCCCCTTCTGGGCCCAAAAGCACGGCAGACATGACCATGGAGTTGTGATTTTTAACAGGACCCACAGACGCTAGCGTGGGGACGAGGGCTGGCACGCTATTTATAGCCAGAAATAAGAGCTTTAGTGACTCCAAGTCTGATGCATTCTCATACACACACGCACTAACATACGTACGTACTCACACACTAACGCTGGATGTGATTTTGGAGGGCGCCCAAGAGACCGAAGATAAGGCCAAATGCTAGACGAACTACACTTAAGCTCAGCCGTGTCTCCGAATGAAGCAAATTCTTGAGATTGCCACTAAATACTGACCAACATGTGTCATAGCTGAGGTCAGTTTCTCTGAAAAAAGAAGGAAATGCTGATGTACCAGAGAAACATTGCAGACGGCGGTAGATAGGCTGGAGTAATGTGAGGGACAGTGCCGTATCCCACGATCGACTGACTTTTAAGGTTACAGTGCTTTTGGGACGGGTTGTTCTGACTGTGGAAGTTATCGAGCGTAGCGTAATGGCTACGGCCCAGGTCTGGACTCTGGTCTATCTGGAAGAAGGTTGTAAACTGTCTGTGTTTCTGCGTCTGTCAGTGATGCTGTCCAAAGGCTATCAACTACAAATAAAAATGCTTTTTTCTGCTGTTGCAGTTAGACAGCTTTAGAAGCATTTAGCAGACGCTTTTATCCAAAGCGACACACAGTTGTGACCTAATACAGTAAGAGCGCAACAGAGGCAACTTGGCAGTAATGGAGCTTGAACCCATAACCTTCTGATTACTAGTCTAGTACTATCAATGTAAATATGAGCTATAAAGGTACATTTATGCATCTTAGTTCAAGCAATTGAGAGCTAGGGGTCTGAAAGTGGTAACTTGTCAGCAAAGGGGCTTAAACCCACAGCCTTCTGATTATTAGTCCAGTACCATAACCAGTGAGCTACCTCTGCCCTATAAAGGTACATTAAAGCGACTTACACTTGTGACCTAGTACAGTTCAAGCAATCAAGGGTTAATGGCCCAACAGTGGCAACTTGGCAGCAGTGGGGCTTGAACCCACAACCTTCTAGTCCAGTACTCTAACCGCTGAGCTACCACCAGCCTATAAAGGTACATTGACATTTAAGTGACTTACAGTTGTGACCGAATATAGTTCAACCAATTGAGCGCTAAGGGGATCAAAAGTGGAGGGGAGCTTGAACCCATAACCTTTTGGTTACTAGTCTAGTACCATATGCTACTATTACCCTATAAGACTTCATATACATTTTAGCAACTGAAAATTGTGATCAAACCCAGTTCAAGCTATTAAGGGATAAAGGCACAACAAAGGTAACTTGACATAAGTGGGGCTTGAACCCACAAGCTTCTGATTATGAGTCCAGTACTGCAACCTCTGATCTACTGCTTCCACTTTAAGGTACATATACATTTTAGCAACTGACAATTGTGATTTAAACCAGTTCAAGCACTTGAAGGATAAGGGCACAATAGTGGTAACTTGGCAGTGGTGGGGCTTAAACCCACAATCTTCTGATTACTAGTTCAGTACCATAAGCACTAAGCTACCACTGCCCTATAATGATACATTAAAGCGACTTACACTTGTGACCAAAAGAGTTTAAGCAATTGAGAGATAAGGGCACAACAGAGGCAGCTTAGTGGTGGTGGGGCTTGAACCGACAACCTTTTGATTAGTAGTCCAGTACCATAACCACTAAACTACCACTGCCGTAGAAAGGTATATTTTAACAACTTACTCTTGTGACCGATTATAGTTCAAGCAGTTGAGGGCTAGGGGTCAGAAAGAGGCAACTTGGCAGCAGTGGGGGTTAAACCCACAACCTTCTGATTACTAGTCCAGTACCATAACCACTAACCTACCACCACCCGATATGTTTACATTTAAGCAACTTATGGCTTAACCTCGTGGGCAGCGTCCTGTGACCACTGATGAAGGTCTAGAAGATGACCAACACAAACAGCAGCAATAGATGAGCGATCGTCTCTGAGTTTACATCTACAAGGTGGACCAGCTAGGTAGGAGTGTCTAATAGAGTGGACAGTGAGTGGACACGGTATTAAAAAACTCCAGCAGCGCTGCTGTGTCTGATCCACTCATACCAGCACAACACACACTAACACACCACCACCATGTCAGTGTCACTGCAGAGCTGAGAATGATCCACCATCCAAATAATCCCTGCTCTGTGGTGGTCCTGTGAAGGTCCTGACCATTGAAGAACAGGGTGAAAGCGGGCTAAAAAAGCATGTAGAGAAACAGATGGACTACAGTCAGTAATTGTAGAGCTACAAAGTGCTTCCATATGGTTAAGTGGAAATCAGGAGGTGGTTTTAATGTTATGGCTGATCGGTGTACACGAGAACCTCGAGAGAAAGAAATCTTGGGGTGAATTTCAGCTTGAAAGACGAGCAGCTCGCTCGAAGTCGACAGGAACGTCCATCCGGCGTGTCTGCACCCATTCGGTGCCACGAGAACTACCAGCGAGGGCCGGAGAAGCAGCAAAAACACAGGGAGGACAGACGGGGAGAAAAAAAAGTCTGCTTTCCTACTCACGGGCGCATGTGTTGGCCGTGACCGTATAAAGACAAACGATGCCACTGAGACGCAGGCTGCTACGGGGGGTGGAAAGGGGGGATGAGGGGGGAGTGGTCGACGTGTATTTGAATGATGGGTTTAAAACAAGACCGGCTTTTGCTATTTAGGCAAAAATAAATGGCTTTATTTAGGGAAAATCTCCACAAATAGGCACCATAACGGTCACGGCAGGGCTGATCTGGCGTCCTGGGTTCAGGTTTAGCATTTCTGAGGACGTGAATAAAACCAGAAGACCAGTGACACAGAGGAAGTGAGGTATTTTAGACCGAGTGGCTCTGTTTATTCTTCTAAATAAGAGAAATAGGGGACGACAAGCGTCATGGGAAGAGACACAAGAGGTTACTTTAATTTACTCCTTAATTCTGGACGGAAATTGTGACTCGTTAGCTGGGACGCTTGCAAATAAGGTCTTGAGCTAAACGGAAAGATGTGGTTAGATATATATTAAATTAAAACGTTTATGTTCGTTTACTAAATTAATTAACTTTTTTCCAACTAAACCTCTGTTTGTTCTGTTTCTATTTAAAGGAGTCAGAGAGGGCATTTATGACAAAAGTATGGGCAAGCTGTAGCCTTGTGGTTAAGGCACAGGACTAGTAATCCAAAGGTTGCTGGTTCAAGCCCCACCACTGCTAGGTTGCTGCTGTTGGGCCCTTGAGCAAGGTCCTTAACCCTCAGTTGCTCAGACTGTATACTGTAACTGTAATGTAAGTCGCTTTGCATAAAGGCGTCTGCTAAATGCTGAAAAATGTAAGTATTGGGACACCCCTTCTAAATTCATGTGTTTCATTATCATTTTCAGCATTTAGCAGACACTTTTATCCAAAGCAACTTACAGTCTAAGCGATTAAGGTTTAAGGGCCTTGCACAAGGGCACACCAGTGGCAACCTGGCAGTAGTGGGGTTTGAACCAGCAACCTTCTGCTTACTAGTCCAGTACCTTAACTGCTAGGCTACAACTGCTGTTTTAGCCACGACAACTGCAAACAGGTGTCATAAATCAAGCATATAAAAGAAGTGATATGCTTTTAACTTTGCAGCAACAGTTTAGGGAAGGCCCTTTCCTGTTCCAGCATGACTGCGCCCCTGAGCACAAAGCAAGATCTATAAAGACATGAAGAAAAGCTCAACTTAAAGAAACTCCAGAGACCTGCACAGAGTCCTTACCTCAGAGCCACTGAAAAGCTCTGGAATGAACTGGAACTTCAACTGAGACTTTCTTGGCCAGCATCAGTCCCCAGTCGTACAAATGCTCTTTTGACCGAATGGTGACCTGCACAGGACCCTGACCTTAGCCCAATAGACATTTCTGAATTGAACTGAAACATCAAATTCCCACAGACACACTCCAATATCTTGTGGAATAATAATAATAATAATAATAAAAATAATAATAATAAAAATAATAATAATAATAATAATAACAATAATAGCAACAATGATAATAATAGCAATAATAATAATAATAATAATAATAATAATAATAGCAATATAATAATAATACTACTACTACTAATAATAGTAATATACTACTACTACTACTACTACTACTACTACTAATAATAATAATAATAATAATAATAATAATAATAATAATATGAAGAAGAAGAACAACAACAAAACAACAACAACAACAACAACAATAATAATAATAATAATAATAATAATAATAATAACAATAATAATAATAATATAATAATAATAATAGCACTCGGGTGGCACAGGTCTTTTACGCTAATCCACTACTGCTATGATCCAAGTTTGAATCTCAGTGGTGCTATCAGTCAGGCCGGGCATCTGCACAGACTTGACTGGCTATGTCTGGAGGGTATGTGCACAGTGGCCGAATCCTTGTAATGAATTGGTGGCCTGTCCAGGGTATGGAACATCTTTATTTGTCATATATAGATATACAGAAGTGCTGTACAATGGAATAGATTTTCGGCGTATCCCAGCTTGTCTGGAAGCTGTGGTCAGAAAGCAAGGGCAGCCATTGTATGCGTTCATTGTATGGCAAAGTCAGGATTTGAACCCACAACCTTCCAGTTGTTTATCCACAGCTTTACCAGCTAGGCTACTGCTATACCTGTAGCATAGAGCAGCTATGTACTTTATTCTGCATCTCTATAGAAGCCGTGTTTGAACCTGTAGAAGCTGTCAGAGCATTTTATCGTGCACCGAGGACAGTCAATGCGTTTTGCAGAAGTGAGGAAGGTCTGTGGAAAAATGATGGCTTTCCCGGGTAGCGGGCATCTCTCGGGTGCAGGTGAACTAATCTCCCTGGCCCTGAGGAAGACCTGCTCTCACTTCAGCTATCAATAACCCCTTTCACACACAAATACACTCATACCCATAAATGTACCGGTGATTTATTGTTAAGGGCTTAATTGTGAATGCAAGCCAGTGAAAATCCTGCCATGACCGTCGAAGCCTGGTAGAATCTGTAAAGCTGAGGAATAACAGACCAAAAGAAATGTCTGCCAGTGTCAGAACGGCTGCTACCATATATTAGGGGGGTCGCCACTGTGGATCTGCTCTGCATACCAGACTTGGCACAGTTTATACGCAGATAACACTGCTTCAATTCGAACCCCGGGCTTGGAACTGGCATTAAGAGTACACTGTTAAGTCCACATTGAAGTGGCTAGGCTGTTTAGGCCATCTTCGATTTGAACCTCGGGCTTGGGACCAGCACTGAAAAGTGCACTTCCAAGTGCCTTTGCTGTTTAGGCCATCTTCTCAGACATTAATCAATCATGTCCATGCAGACGCTCGACCGGTTGATGGTATGCTTTGATTCAAACCCCAGGCTTGGGCTGGCACTGAGAGCGCACTGACAAGTGCACCACGAAGTGGCTAGGCCGTTTAGGCCATTTTCCCAGACATTAGCCAATCATGTCCATGCAGACTCCCGACTGGCTGATGGCACCACTTCAGTTTGAATCCCAGGCTTGGGACTGGCACTGAGAGCACACTGACAAGTGTAACTCCAATCATGTCCATGCAGACACCCGACTGGCTGATGGCATTGCTTCAATTTGAACCCTGGGCTTGGGACCGGCACTGAAAGCGCACTGTCAAGTGCACCACCAAATGGCTAGGCTGTTTAGGCCATTTTGCCAGACATTAGCCAATCAAGTCAGTGCAGACGCCCTACTAGCCGATAGCACTGCTTAGATTCGGACCCTGGGCCTGGGACTGGCACTGAGAGCGCAGTGACAAGTGTAACTTCAATCATGTTCATGCAGACATCCAGCCAGTTGATGGCATCCTTTGTTTTAAACCCCGGGTTTGGGACTGGCACTGAAAGTGCACTGTGAAGTGCACCTTCAAGTAGCTAGGCTGTTTGGGCCATTGTACTGGACATTAACCAATCATGTCCATGCAGACGCCCTAACGACTGATAGCACTGTTTAGATTTGGACCCCGGGCTTGAGACTGGCACTGAGAGTGCACTGTCAACTGTCCAAATGGCTAGACTGTTTTTTACGCTTTTTCCCGCCAGGCATCAGCCAATCATGTTGATGCAGACCTCTGACTGGCCGATGGCATCACTTTGATTAGAACCCTGGGCTTGGGACCGGCACTGAAAGCAAGTGCACCTCCAGATGGCTAGCCTGTTTAGGCCATCTTTCCAGACATTAGCCAATCACGTCCATACAGATGCCCGACCGGCCAATAGCACCACTTCAGTTTAAACACTGGGTTTGGAACCAGCACTGACAGTGCACTGTGAAGTGCACCTCCAAGTGGCTAGACTGTTTAGGCCATTGTCCTGGACATTAGCCAATCACATCCATGCAGACCACTGACTGGCTGATGGCATCACTTCAATTTGCTTGGGACCAGCACTGTTAAGTCCACATTCAAGTGGCTAGGCTGTTTAGGCCATCTTCCCAGGCAATCATGTCCATGCAAATGCCCTACTGGCCAATGACACCACTTCAGTTCGAACCCCGGGCTTGGGACCAGCACTGAGAGCGCACTGACAAGTGCTCCACCAAGTGGCTTGGCTGTTTAGGCAATTTATTCCAGACATTAGCCAATCAAGTCCATGCAGACGCCTGACTGGCCAATAGCACTGCTTTGATTGAAACATTTATCCCAAGACCCCAGCAGTAGTGGGCTAGCATGCTTTACTGCTGCACCGTCCATGCACCAGGCATTATTTGCCGGTTAATGAGTTCAAATGTCCTCAGTGTTTGAAGGTCAGACTGCAGGAACTTGTGACCGTCAGCAAAAATTAGGAACAGTGCGGTAAGCACTACAGGAGAATATATAGCTGCTCCTTCCTCTGAGCTGATGGAGCAGAGCTGTAGCAAGAGGCCAAAAACAGAGCACATATATTACTCAGGAGACCTGTCCGAGGCCCCGCTATTTGGGCCCCAGGACCACCAGGACAGCCCACCGCCAAGGACAGGCAGTGAGAGACGCTGACTTTTAGGAGCTGTTTAGAAAAAAAGTCATAAATATTAATATAAATACGTACACGTGGAGAAGTGTGCACAACATACAGAATGCTTTCTCCATTCCTCACCCTCCCTTCCTCTCTCCCGCTCTCACTCCCCATATTCGTCTTTCTCCTCCAGCTCTTTCTCTCCGGCGGGGTCTCAGGGGGCCCGTGCTGGCCGGCAAGTTTCTCAGGAATGTTCGTCTCTCTTTGTGCTGCTCTCGAGGGGAACGCTGGCAGGGGTCAGCGCTCGCCCCCCCCCCCCCTCATCCCCTGTGGCTATCAGTTAACTCAGTTAGCATGAGATAACCTGCCCCCCCCCTAACATGCATACACACACACACACACACACACACACACACACACACAAACATGTAGACTCCAGTCATGGATCACAGATTTAGAGTATAGTGTTGTAACAAGGACTTACTAAAATGAATACTTACACTACTTTGTAGCCAGCTTTTAGAAGAATTGGCACCCTGCGCTCCAGCCTTGTGCCCCCTGTTTTCGTGGAGCCCTGGACCAACCGCAGTGAAACATAAATTAACGTACCTACAGCTTGGTGTAAGGTGGGAGAAAACTGGAATACCTGGAGGAAAACTGAAGCAGAGACATAAAGACCAAGTCAAACTCTGCTCAAACAAAAAACAGAGGCAATGATCAAGTCTAGATCTCACATCTGTGGAGCTGTGCAGCACCATCACTACCTATGTGCAGACTGCAGTGTGAATACAGTCACTTGTATTGACATTGCTATATTGATATTTCATGCTGTGACAGTCAAAAATAATTAATGACTAAATAAATTATCTTGTTTGTATTATTGTATTATTATTGTACTATTTGTGAATTTATTTATTTATTTATTTATTTATTTATTTATTTGTTTGTTTGTTTGTTTAGTTGATTAGTTAGTTAGTTTTAAGTGCCCAATCAACATTTGTACTTCTCAACATATAGTACTGGTCGTGCAATCAATCAACCAATCAACCAACCAATCAATCAATCAATCATTAATAAACTGAATGCATCATCCTTTATGTATTCAATTTTAAAATTCTTTACATATCTTCAATAACTGTTTTATCCAGGTATAATGGGTCCACCTGACATGGAGGGGCACTAGTTACAGTATTATGCCTATCGGCCATGCCATTTATCAGTGGCAGAAAGGGCATAAAGATACAGAAGATGCAAAAGATTGAACTCTTAAGTGGCAGTCAGCTTTACTTTGTTAGCTGAGCATTAGAGCTATCACGGCAAAAAAAATAAATAAATAAATAAATAAATAAATAAAATTAAATAAATAAAAATCAAATACAATGAAATAAATAAATAATAAAAAATAAATTAAGAATAAAAAATGAATAAATAAAATTATTAATAATTAAATTAATAAATAAATAAAAATAAATAAATACATGATAAATAAATAAATACATTTTCTTGCAAAGGCAACACATTTTATTCTACAAAGGCAAAAAGCCAGAGCTCTAGGACTTCATCGGACCACAGTCAGAGCTATCACGGCAAAAAATAAATAAATAAACAAGTAAATAAAATTAAATAAATACATAATAAATAAAATTAAATAAATACATAATAAAAAATAAATAAAAAAAAATTTAAAAAAAGTTTTATTTAAAATAAAAAAGATATTAAAAAAATAATATGCAGATATATTTAGCGTAATCTTAGGTCACTGTTTAACACTATAATAGTAGCTATGCAAACATGTCTGCTACCTGGTAAAACAGAGTGATTTTCTTGCAAAGGCAACACATTTTATTAGTTTGTGGTTCTTGCAAAAAGTCTCACAAAACCTCTCAAGCTTTTTCAATTTGTGCTAATTTTTGGCCCGACCTTAAACTCTGACCCTAAACCTCTTAAATAGTTTTGAAATAAATTAGAATTTTATTGAGAGCCGCAGTCGTTCTCGTTCAGCATCGTATTCCAGAAGAGGAAGGGAGGGGGGCTTTTATAGCTGGAAAGGAGGGGCAGATGTGTACCGCCGCCCATGGTTTTGGAACGGATTGTCCAACAAGCTCATGGTCAGGTGTTCATAGTACAGTTTACGCTTTTTGCTCCCAAATTGAACAAATTGAACAGTTATTAGCATTCATACCCCTCAGCAAGTAAATGTGAGTCAGTGGGGAAAATCTGGTGCTACGTTTATCGTGAAATGCCTCGCTTGACTATGACTAATTGCCCTGCCTGCTTTTACTCAGCGTCCATTTGCTGCCTATTATTTTGGCCAATAGCTGCAGATACGCATCGGGCCTTTCGGCCTGTTCCCTATTCAGAGCTTAATTGACTCCATACCGACTGAACCGCACAGCACTGAACAATGAGAGGAAATGGCTTCCGTCGGGCAGCCGGTGGACACAGAGGACCGTGGGGAACGCTTTATATGTCACCACCATCTTAGAAAGCACTCAGAAACATGCGAAACACCGACTCCCATGAACAGGGCCTCAGCGCTGCAGCGGGAGCCCGGACCTGACAATATCACATTACTCAATAACGGCGTGTTGTCAAATAAACAGAGACCTTGGTCCTGCCTAACAATGTCACGCAGCAGGAGGAGGGCGACTTCGCTCCTAAACTTTTACTGTCGGTGTAAAGAAACGATGCGATTGTTTAAAACTTCTCTAATCAAATTAAACTGGTGTGTTTGTACAGATCACACATCTGTGTAATTCGATTTGCTCATGTAGTTTTACTTTCCCACTCCCTCGTTCTCTCGTTCCCTCTCACCCCACCTCCCTCACCCCCACACTCTGCCATCCGGTCTGAAATTTAGTGTTCCTGTCCTTCTCCTCCCCCGACAAAAGCCGTCCATCAGCCCGAAGAGTTCGGGCCCGCGCAGCCGAAGGAATTCCGCCCGGCGACAAATCCATTTTACAGCTCTCGCAGTCAGGATCCAGTCCGAGCCCAGAGGTGAGGTCCAAGGGTTAAGGTTTTTGCGTCATGGATGACTGAGTTTCAGCCGAGTGGAAATTACAAATGTCATATTGGGCAGTCTGAGAGTTCAGTTCCCACCTCGGAGACACAGTTCTCAGCACAGCTCCCAAACGTTTTCTCCAGGATAATTAGGAGCTTTTACATACTAGTCCCAGAACTTTTGGCGCTGGAAAACAAAAACTGTGCTTCTTTGCAACTAGTTTAGTTAAAAACTGAGTTTGAACCTGGGAACTTTAGTGGCTTTCAAAGGTTCCAGCATGCAAGGGTTAAGTTCTAGTACCAAAGGTTTATATTCCAGTCTCCAAGTACCACAATCAGTACCAGAAGCACAAACACCAGAACCACAACTTCAGTACCAAAATAAATCACAATTCTGTATCAATTATGAAGAATCTTCAAAAAGTTTCCAGACTTTTATAATTTGGTCGGAAGCAGTGAGGGTGGGAGGAGTAGTCTTATGCCTAGTTTACGCTACACAACTTTTGCCCTGATTTTCGCTTGGCGACTGGTCGGCGCTAGATTTGCAGGCTGGGGAGCAACTCGGCGTTTGCTTGGCGATCGAAACTCGGCTCTTGATCGCTATGTGTGAACTACCCAACAACTCGATCCGAGTGGCTCGCTGAGCGACCGAATCAAGATTTCTAGCATGTCAGATATCTGATCTGAGTTGGCCGACTGGCAATGAGTGCTATGTTGAACAGCCAATGAGAACACAAGATACGGTGTAAGGGGAAACGCAGGGGAGGTGTGTGGTGGTACAGGGGCTTAATATAGTTTATATCAGAATACATCGGCACTGATATACAGGTTTTATACAGTATTTCTGACCTTATTGTTCTCTACAAAACATAACACCAACACTGCATTGCAAAAAAAATATTTATTAACCTCCAACTCACTATAGAACAATCCATGCTGGTCGCGTTGCCAAATCCACTCAGATTCATTTATTTTTTCTCCTTGATTTTACGCTGCACATTAGCGCATAAACTTTGATCGCTCGCTACTTGTTGACGTAAATTTTTGGACGTGGTATCATTAAACCGCTCGTCACATCTCGCGTGTGTTTTCGTGACAAAACGTAGTTTGGGAGACCAGAGAAGCTCACCTGCGATTCCAGTTGGTGATAGATGGTGTAGTGTGTGACCCCCTATCGCCGATCAGTCGTGTATTGTGAAATACACACTGACTTGAAAGACTCCCGATTACAAGAGATTCAGTGTAGTGTGAAATGTACAGTGACCTGGCGACTTGGAAAGTCATGTAGTGTGATTTTGGCGTAAGAGACTGAGAGACGCTTATAGACTGGATTTAGCAGCATAGTTGAAAAAGTGGGAAAAAAAATGGACAGTGATTAACTTAGGTCTGCTTTGTGAAGTATGATGTATGGTGGAATTGTTTATACAGTGTAAAAAAAGATAATAATAATTTTATTTCATTAACATCGACCACTTTATTCTGATCAGAGTTGCATTGGGTCCAGTTCCACCAGGAAACACTGTAGTCCATCTGTTTCTCTGCATGCTTTGTTAGCCCCCTTTCATGCTGTTCTTCAATTATCAGGATCCCCACAGGACCACCACAGAGCAGGTATTCTTTGGGTGGCGGATCATTCTCAGCACTGTAGTGACACTGACATGGTGGTGGTGTGTTAGTGTGTGTTATGCTGGTATGAGTGGATCAGACACAGCAGCGCTGCTGGAGTTTTTAAACACCTCACTGTCAGTGCTGGACTGAGAATAGTCCACCAACCAAAAATATCCAGCCAAAAGCACCCTGTGGGCGACATCCTGTGACCACTGATGAAGGTCTAGAAGATGACCGACTCAAACAGCAGCAATAGATGAGCGATCGTCTCTGACTTTACATCTACAAGGTGGACCAACTAGGTAGGAGTGTCCAGCAGCGCTGCTGTGTCTGATCCACTCATACCAGCACAACACACACTAACACACCACCACCATGTCAGTGTCACTGCAGTGCTGAGAATGATCCACCACCTAAATAATTTTCTCTGTGGGGGTCCTGACCATTGAAGAACAGCATGAAAGGAGGCTAAAAAAGTATGTAGAGAAACTGACGGACTACAGTCAGTAATTGTAGAACTCCACTCGCCGTGTTTGGAGGCAAAGAAATGCCCGGTGGGGATGGTGTTCTTGGGGTCATATCCAGCATTTCTCTGCTCCCAGCTCCCTTGAGATCATTGACAAGCTCCTCCCGTGTAATTCTGGACTGACCTTACCTTTCTCAGAATCATTCTTACCCCACCAGGTGAGATCTTGCATGGAGCTCCAGAGTGAGGGTGATTGACTGTGATCTTGCATTTCTTCCATTTTCGAATTATCGCACCAACAGTGGTCTCTTTCTCACCAAGCTTCTTGCTGATGATCTTGTAGCCCATTCCAGCCTTGTGCAGGTCTACAATCTTGTCCCTGACGTCCTTTGATAGCTCTTTGGTCTTGCCCATGGTGGTCGAGAGATTTGAACGGAAGAAACTGATTCTGTGACAGGTGTCTTTTATACAGGGACAGGACTAATTTGTGTGCCTCATGGGCACATAACCGGTCTGTGGGGGTCAGAATTCTTGCTGGTTGGTAGGGGATCAAATACTTATTTCCCTTAATTAAATACAAATTAATTTATAACTTTTATTTAATGTTTTTTTTCTGGATTTTTTGTTGATATTCTGTCTCTCTCTGTTAAAATAAACCTTCCATAAAAATTATAGACTGTTCAAGTCTTTGTAAGGGGGTAAACTTACAAAATCAGCAGGGGATCAAATACTTATTTTCCTCACTGTATATATACAGGGGTTGGACAAAATAACTGAAACACCTGTCATTTTAGTGTGGGAGGTTTCATGGCTAAATTGGACCAGTCTGGTGGCCAATCTTCATTAATTGCACATTGCACCAGTAAGAGCAGAGTGTGAAGGTTCAATTAGCAGGGTAAGAGCACAGTTTTGCTCAAAATATTGCAATGCACACAACATTATGGGTGACATACCAGAGTTCAAAAGAGGACAAATTGTTGGTGCACGTCTTGCTGGCGCATCTGTGACCAAGACAGCAAGTCTTTGTGATGTATCAAGAGCCACGGTATCCAGGGTAATGTCAGCAAACCACCAAGAAGGACAAACCACATCCAACAGGATTAACTGTGGACGCAAGAGGAAGCTGTCTGAAAGGGATGTTCGGGTGCTAACCCGGATTGTATCCAAAAAACATAAAACCACGGCTGCCCAAATCACGGCAGAATTAAATGTGCACCTCGACTCTCCTGTTTCCACCAGAACTGTCCGTCGGGAGCTCCACAGGGTCAATATACACGGCCGGGCTGCTATAGCCAAACCTTTGGTCACTCGTGCCAATGCCAAACGTCGGTTTCAATGGTGCAAGGAGCGCAAATCTTGGGCTGTGGACAATGTGAAACATGTATTGTTCTCCGATGAGTCCACCTTTACTGTTTTCCCCACATCCGGTAGAGTTACGGTGTGGAGAAGCCCCAAAGAAGCGTACCACCCAGACTGTTGCATGCCCAGAGTGAAGCATGGGGGTGGATCAGTGATGGTTTGGGCTGCCATATCATGGCATTCCCTTGGCCCAATACTTGTGCTAGATGGGCGCGTCACTGCCAAGGACTACCGAACCATTCTGGAGGACCATGTGCATCCAATGGCGGTGCCGTGTATCAGGATGACAATGCACCAATACTCACAGCAAGACTGGTGAAAGATTGGTTTGATGAACATGAAAGTGAAGTTGAACATCTCCCATGGCCTGCACAGTCACCAGATCTAAATATTATTGAGCCACTTTGGGGTGTTTTGGAGAAGCGAGTCAGGAAACGTTTTCCTCCACCAGCATCACGTAGTGACCTGGCCACTATCCTGCAAGAAGAATGGCTTAAAATCCCTCTGACCACTGTGCAGGACTCGTATATGTCATTTCCAAGACGAATTGACGCTGTATTGGCCGCAAAAGGAGGCCCTACACCATACTAATAAATTATTGTGGTCTAAAACCAGGTGTTTCAGTTATTTTGTCCAACCCCTGTATATATATATATACAGTATATATACAGTATATATATATATATATATATATATATATATATATATATATATATATTATATATATACAGTATATATATATATATATATATATATATATATATATTATTGGAAACGGTCCATGATGCACCGCAGTCCTAGATGGCAGTGATCACCTCCTGAAATGACATCTCTGTGATCTCACACTGACCGTGCATTAAGTTTATTAGTGAGAATGTAAAGAATGCCTTCTTCTTTAAGTCAAAATGAAAAACACATCGCTGCAGAAGCCTGGAGACGTCTTTTCTTTTGGGCCATGCTGTGGCCAAGTGTTTAGCCCCGAGTCCCTAAACTGAGGCCTTGACCCCATGCAGACCCTGTGTTACTTCGTTCATCCGCCGTGTTTTGTGTTTGCTGCGCGTATGTATGTGTTTAGTTAGCCGTTCCACGTCGCCTTACAGAGGTCATGACCTTTTTTCATCTCTCCCACACAACATTAATGTTCCCGCCATACATACCTCATAGCGGCAGCTCTGCCTGGGGGGCCGTTTGAACTAGGGACCCCCTTTTGCTCCTTCTGTGGGAGATGCAGATAGACCGAGGGGGGGAGAGGAAGATCCTGTTTTCGGAGAAGATGCCCTTAGGAAAGGAAATATGGGGATTGCCAGTCAGTAGGAAAATTCATCACCCCGGCCTAAAGCTTTTATGAAATAGTGATGCCTGATTCAAAAATGAATCATTCTTTTGAAGTGATTCTTTTATTGAATCATTAAATCTGATTCACAAGCTTTGTGTAACTGATTTACTCTCTTTGTTGTCATTTCCTGAGTTGCACAATATTGCTTCATGTATCATGCCAGTTATGGCTGGCAGAGGGGGCAAGGGTGTGCACATGACCTCTCAAGGCTTCTCTCAAAATGCGCCTTATTGCCAGTTGCTCCAGGTGAGAGGTTTCTTATTAGGTCATGGTTTTCTTCTCAGTGTTTGCCAGCTTCCCTGAAACGATGACACCCAGCCTTGCCCCGCTCTGATGCCAGCACTCTTTATCTTTTTATGGGAATCTGGTGGTGCTTCTGGGCTTTGGAGCGGACCCCACATAAGAACCCATGCTGCATCAGTTAATGGAGTGAGGTGCCGACTCTCCTGGCTGAACAGGGCACCAATCTATCGCAGGGCTTTGGCCATCCCCACTCTCAGACATAGCCAGTCATGTCTGTGTAGACGTCTGGCCGGCCAACATCACTGCACATCAATAAGCATTTGCTGCAGGTGGGAAGGTTCCTTTTAGGTCATGGTTTACTTCTCAGTGTTTGCCAGCTTCTCTGAAACAATGACACCCAGACTTGCTCCACCTTCATAGGTATCTGACGGTGCTTCTGGGCCACACGATGGAACTGCTCTGGGAGACCGAATTGCCATGGATGTGGTGTTACATCCCTTCTTTGAAGTGCACCCCACATTAGAACCCCATGCTGCGCCAATTAGTGGAGTGGGGTGCACCAATTTTTGTCACTCCTAGATGGACAGGAGCAGGGGTTTGGCCATCCACACTCTAGGACATAGCCAATCATGTCTGTGTAGACGTCTGGCCAACTGATTTCACCGCTAAGAGGTGAGCTAGTGCTTATAGGCCGCCGTGTCACCCGAGCACCTATAAACAAAATGAATGAAAGAAAAAAAATGATTTTGATCTGAGCTTGTTACATATTTCCTGTATGAACCAAGATTTAATATGCACACACACACACACACACTTTTTCTCTCTCGCTCCTTCTTCAATAGTTAGTTTTTGCTATTTTCGCAGAGTGGCCGCTAAATGGCTAGCATTCATGCTCCGGCCCCCTCACTTTCTGTGACCTTACCCCACCGTCATAGTCCCATTTCGCAAGATGAAACTGTGGCCTTCAGAGGGATATTACTCACAAGCCTCCACTCTGCCAAGTCCTGTTCCATGCACCATTACAGGATTTAAAGGCGGCCATTCATATTTGTGCTGGTTTTGCTCCTTTCAAACTTTCTGTGTTGATTTTTTTGGGACGTTCAGCTCACAGAAAGAGAATTTTATTAACCACCATTGTGAGCTGTTGCTGTGTCCAGTAGAGCTCGCTGCTGACGTTGTGTCATGTTAGTGTGAGAAACGTCTCAATATTTTTAACCCAACAGAGAGTGTAAACATGTAGAGTTAAATATTATCTGTTAGAATACACTCTAACACTCTAGATCAGCAGCTCTAGATCCTAGCAGTTCTTCTGCAACACAGAGACAGACCTTATACACATTATCCATGAGAACACGGATCACAAAATCTCACAAAGGGGATGAGGTTAAATCCCCCATAACACCATTACTGTTTCTTTCTTTCTTTCTTTCTTTCTTTCTTTCTTTCTTTCTTTCTTTCTTTCTTTTTTCTTTTTCTTTCTTTCTTTCTTTCTTTCTTTCTTTCTTTCTTTCTTTCTTTCTTTCTTTTTACTTTCTTTCTTTCTTTTTTCTTTTCCTTCCTTCCTTCCTTCCTTCCTTCCTTCCTTCCTTCCTTCCTTCCTTCCTTCCTTCCTTCCTTCCTTCCTTCCTTCCTTCCTTCCTTCCTTCCTTCCTTCCTTCCTTCCTTCCTTCCTTCCTTCCTTCCTTCCTTTCTTTCTTTCTTTCTTTCTTCCTTTCTTGAAAGGCAGGTTACTGAAATGGAAATGGTTAGTTCTTTTTTTCTATCCTTTTCTTTCTTTTTTCTTTCTTGCTCTTTCTTTCTTTTCTTGCTTTTTGCTGTTGCCTGCCTGCCTGCCTGCCTGCCTTCCTTCCTTCCTTCCTTCCTTCCTTCCTTGAAAGGCAGGTTACTGAAATGGAAATGGTTAGTTCCTAAAATGTCCTACAGGGGTCGAGCTCTAGTTGTAAATAACCTGGCTGCCTCTTCATTGTGGCATAAACTGGCATGTGCTGACCCCCCACCGAATCTGCTTGCAAACATCCAAGCAATTCTGTGTCCAGTCCTAATCCCCCCTAATCTCTAAACTGCTCAGAGCCAGGGTGAAGATAGATTTTATTTTTTACAAAAGTATGCATGACCTGGACTCTTTCCGGATGGTGTGGTGTGATGGAGAGGTGGTGTGCTCGGTGGAGGAAGGTGAACTCTTTTTCGCACCTGAGCTTATATGAAAAGTATGGCTTTATTTTAAAAGAATACAGTGGCTGGCCTGCTTGCTTTTATTCTCATCTTTTTATTTTTTGTATTGAACTATTATGAAAGTTAATAAGATGCAAAACTGACTGGGTCATAATAAAGGATTGTTAAAAGTCAAAAAAAGTAAAAGTCTTTCTTTCTTATCTTTTCTTTCTTTCTTTCTTTCTTTTTTCTTTTTCTTTCTTTCTTTCTTTCTTTTTACTTTCTTTCTTTCTTTCTTTCTTTCTTTCTTTCTTATCTTTTCTTTCTTTCTTTTTTCTTTTTCTTTCTTTATTTCTTTCTTTTTACTTTCTTTCTTTCTTTCTTTTTACTTTCTTTCTTTCTTTCTTTCTTTTTTCTTTTTCTTTCTTTCTTTTTACTTTCTTTCTTTCTTTCTTTCTTTCTTTTTACTTTCTTTCTTTCTTTCTTTCTTTTTACTTTCTTTCTTTCTTTCTTTTTACTTTCTTTCTTTCTTTCTTTCTTTCTTTCTTATCTTTTCTTTCTTTTTTTTTTCTTTTTCTTTCTTTTTACTTTCTTTCTTTCTTTCTTTCTTTCTTTCTTTCTTTCTTTCTTTCTTTCTTTCTTTCTTTCTTTCTTTCTTTCTTATCTTTTCTTTCTTTTTTTTTTCTTTTTCTTTCTTTTTACTTTCTTTCTTTCTTTCTTTCTTTCTTTCTTTCTTTCTTTCTTTCTTTCTTTCTTTCTTTCTTTCTTTCTTTCTTTCTTTCTTACTTACTTACTTACTTACTTACTTACTTACTTACTTACTTACTTACTTACTTACTTATTACTTTTACTTACTTACTTACTTACTCTAGATCAGCCTTCGCTGAAACAAGTCTAGCAGTTCTCCTGAAACACAGACACAGACCTTATACGCATTATCCATGAAAAAACACATCACAAAATCTCACAAAGGTATTTTGAGGATGAGGTTGAAGATGAAGATAGTTTGAGGGATAGGGATAGGGATTATCTGTGGGGTCTCACAAAGGTATTTCTGTGTATTGAGTTAAATCCCCCGTAATAACACAAATGCACACAAATTTGGGCCAGAGTTCCAACCTGAGGAGTACATACGACTGCATTCAGTTTTTTGAAAACACAGAGACATTTTTTGCTTTTTGTTGTTTTCTTTCTTTTTTTTCTTTTCTTGCTTTTGTTGTTTTCTTTATTTCCTTCTTTTTTTCTTTCTGTCTTTCTTTTTTCTTTCTTTCTGTCTTTTTTCTGTCTGTCTGTCTTTCTCTTTTATTTATTTTCTTTCTTTCTTTCTTTCTTTCTTTCTTTCTTTCTTTCTTTCTTTCTTTCTTTCTTTCTTTCTTTCTTTCTTTCTTTCTTTCTTTCTTTCTTTCTTTCTTTCTTCTTTGACTTTCTTTTTCCCATTTCTCTTTCATTTTTGGTTTCTAGAATGTATTATTAATAATGATTTCTTTATTTTATAATTTCTTTATTTCCTGTTATTCTTTTATTTAAACTATTGTATCTGTACCATTTTGGTCTGCTGCTGTATAAAAGTTGCTATACCAATTAAAGCATTTGCTGCAGGTGGGAAGGTTCCTTTTAGGTCATGGTTTACTTCTCAGTGTTTGCCAGCTCCTCTTAAACAATGACACCCAGACTTGCTCCACCTTCATAGGTATCTGACGGTGCTTCTGGGCCACACGATGGAACTGCTCTGGGAGACCGAATTGCCATGGATGTGGTGTTACATCCCTTCTTTGAAGTGCACCCCACATTAGAACCCCATGCTGCGCCAATTAGTGGAGTGGGGTGCACCAATTTTTGTCACTCCTAGATGGACAGGAGCAGGGGTTTGGCCATCCACACTCTAGGACATAGCCAATCAAGTCTGTGTAGACGTCTGGCCAACTGATTTCACCGCTAAGAGGTGAGCTAGTGCTTATAGGCCGCCGTGTCACCCGAGCACCTATAAACAAAATGAATGAAAGAAAAAAAATGATTTTGATCTGAGCTTGTTACATATTTCCTGTATGAACCAAGATTTAATATGCACACACACACACACACACTTTTTTCTTCCTCGCTCCTTCTTCAATAGTTAGTTTTTGCTATTTTCGCAGCGTGGCCGCTAAATGACTAGCATTCATGCTCCGGCCCCCTCACTTTCTGTGACCTTACCCCACCGTCATAGTCCCATTTCGCAAGATGAAACTGAAACTTTCTTTATTTTCTTTCTTTCTTTCTTTCTTTCTTTCTTTCTTTCTTTCTTTCTTTCTTTCTTTCTTTCTTTCTTTCTTTGACTTTCTTTTTCCCATTTCTCTTTCATTTTTGGTTTCTAGAATTTATTATTAATAATGATTTCTTTATTTTATAATTTCTTTATTTCCTGTTATTCTTTTATTCAAACTATTGTATCTGTACCATTTTGGTCTGCTGCTGTATGAAAGGTGCTATAACAATTAAAAAATATATATTATTATTATTATTATTATTATTATTATTATTATTATTATTATTATACGAGAAAAGCCAAGGGAAAAAAAAACAACATATTGTAGTAAGAGTAATAACAACTGTTTAATTAACTCCATAGAGTCGATTCCTGATTCAATTCACAAAGCACATAAGAGTCGTTCACTCACTTCAAAGTGTTCCAGTTCATTTCTCACACACAAACTGATTCAGGCTTCGATCCTGTGAGCATGTTAGCACATTAGCTCTATAAATTGGCAGTTGTTAACATGAATGTTTGAATTTCCAAGCCTGTGGCATCAGTTATCTGTCACGAGTGAAACGTTCAGTTAACAGTTTCGAAATGTCTGTATTCACTTTGGTCTGGCATGAAAACCAGAAGGTTAATATAAGCAAATAATGTTCCTTACCATGACAGTTTGTCTGAAAAATGATGGTTACCTGTAATATATGTATTTAATTATTGATGTAAAATGAGTCAGACTGCTTTAGTGGTATAAGTTTGCCCGAACTGTTGTCTTTAGTTATTATGGGGTGCATATTTAATGACTATGGGATTATAATGTAATCATTGTGATGGCATATAAACATTTGCTATAAAAATATATTATTATTATTATTATTATTATTATTATTATTATTGTTGCTATTGTTATTATTATTATTATTATTATTATTGCTATTACAATTATTATTGCTATTATTATTATTATTAATAATATTATTATTATCATTTATTATTATTAATATTATTATTATTATTATTATTTTTATTATTATTATCATATTACCATTGTTATCATTGTTATTATTATTATTATTATTATTGCTGTTATTATTATTGTTATTATTATTATTATTATTATTATTATTATTCTCATTCTTCTTCTTCTTCTTATTATTATTATTATTAATAGTACTGCTTTATCCTGGTCTCAGTGGGTCTGATTCATTTTAAAAAAGCAGGAAACACCCCAGACAGGTCACCAGTCCATCACAAGTCACACACACACACACCTGGCCTGACTGCATGTCTTTGGACTTGTTGAAGAGGAAACCAAATTACCCAGAGGAAAACTCACATGAACACAGGGAGAACATGCAAACTTGATTTTACTTTGCTGGTAGGGACATGCACAGCAGCATACTGAACTAAATACCTTAAGATGTAAAATGCAAGAAGATGCACTAATTTCTAAGAAGCATGTAGGTATAGTATAGGTCTAATTTTGTTTATTTATTTATTTGTTTGTTTATTTATTTTTAATGTGAATACACCGTTTTAACAATGTATATTGTATGTATTATACAGAATATAAGAATCAGTATTACACCAGTAGTAGTTTTTGGTGTTACAGAACAGTTATCAAGCTCAAAGGTAAAATCAGTGAAGTTTTTTTGTAAACATCAGTATAAAACTCAAAATTAATACCATGATTGTGGATTACGAGTCCCAGCTTTTACTGTATATAACAAAAGAGTAATAAAAGAGGGACTAGAACAAACTGTTAACATCATAGTACACCTAACCACTAACACCTATCCTGGCAAAGCTATCACACCAGCCATTAAAGTGTGCCAACCTTGCTAGCTGTTAAATCAGTCCCAGACCTCCACCATCCGGCCATGTGTCCCAGCAGAGCAGCGGGTACTCTGGCACCAACCGCTGGCTCCATCTGATTGTGTATCAGGAAAAGGGCTGTGTAAGCAACAGGAAATCAGCGCTCAGGTAATCTAGCAGGAAGCTCCTGGCTCCGGCCTCACCAGCCACTGACCTGCTTTTCATTTACGTGGAAGCTCTCGTCAGATGTTCGCTACATAAACAGAACACGGAGAACATACACAGATCACCAGTGTCCTTATAAAAGTCATCAAAGTCACCGGCTGTCGACTGTTGGCATAAAGTGTCTCAGGCAAACTGCACGTTGGTATTTGTATTCTTCTACACAACATGTGTAAAATTAATAAATAAACAAGCAAACACGACGTCATGATGTGGATTAGATTATCAGGTACGAGTCAGAGGGCATTGGAGAAAGCTGACGCAACTGTGCAGCCAACCATCACAAAGCACAAAAACCACCTTCTTGTTTCTACACTGTCCATTTTATCAGCTCCACTTACCATATAGAAGCACTTTGACGTTCTACAATTACTGACTGTAGTCCATCTGTTTCTTTACATACTTTTTTAACCTGCTTTCATGCTGTTCTTCAATGGTTAGAACCCCCACAGGACCACCACAGAGCAGGTATTATTTGGGTGGTGGATCATTCTCAGCACTGCTGTGACACTGACATGGTGGTGGTGTGTTAGTGTGTGTTGTGCTGGTATGAGTGGATCAGACACAGCAGCGCTGCTGGAGTTTTTAAATACCGTGTCCACTCACTGTCCACTCTATTAGACACTCCTACCTAGTTGGTCCACCAAGGAGGTGGTTTAATGTTATGGCTGATCGGTGTATATATATATACAGTGTATCACAAAAGTGAGTACACCCCTCACATTTCTGCAAATATTTCATTATATATTTTCATGGGACAACACTATAGACATGAAACTTGGATATAACTTAGAGTAGTCAGTGTACAGCTTGTATAGCAGTGTAGATTTACTGTCTTCTGAAAATAACTCAACACACAGCCATTAATGTCTAAATAGCTGGCAACATAAGTGAGTACACCCCACAGTGAACATGTCCAAATTGTGCCCAAATGTGTCGTTGTCCCTCCCTGGTGTCATGTGTCAAGGTCCAAGGTGTAAATGGGGAGCAGAGCTGTTAAATTTGGTGTTTTGGGTACAATTCTCTCATACTGGCCACTGGATATTCAACATGGCACCTCATGGCAAAGAACTCTCTGAGGATGTGAGAAATAGAATTGTTGCTCTCCACAAAGATGGCCTGGGCTATAAGAAGATTGCTAACACCCTGAAACTGAGCTACAGCATGGTGGCCAAGGTCATACAGCGGTTTTCCAGGACAGGTTCCACTCGGAACAGGCTTCGCCAGGGTCGACCAAAGAAGTTGAGTCCACGTGTTCGGCGTCATATCCAGAGGTTGGCTTTAAAAAATAGACACATGAGTGCTGCCAGCATTGCTGCAGAGGTTGAAGACGTGGGAGGTCAGCCTGTCAGTGCTCAGACCATACGCCGCACACTGCATCAACTCGGTCTGCATGGTCGTCATCCCAGAAGGAAGCTGACGCACAAGAAAGCCCGCAAACAGTTTGCTGAAGACAAGCAGTCCAAGAACATGGATTACTGGAATGCCCTGTGGTCTGACGAGACCAAGATAAACTTGTTTGGCTCAGATGGTGTCCAGCATGTGTGGCGGCGCCCTGGTGAGAAGTACCAAGACAACTGTATCTTGTCTACAGTCAAGCATGGTGGTGGTAGCATCATGGTCTTGGGCTGCATGAGTGTTGCTGGCACTGGGGAGCTGCAGTTCATTGAGGGAAACATGAATTCCAACATGTACTGTGACATTCTGAAACAGAGCATGATCCCCTCCCTTCGAAAGCAGTTTTCCAACAGGATAACGACCCCAAACACAACCTCCAAGATGACAACTGCCTTGCTGAGGAAGCTGAAGGTAAAGGTGATGGACTAAACCCAATTGAGCACCTGTGGCGCATCCTCAAGTGGAAGGTGGAGGAGTTCAAGGTGTCTAACATCCACCAGCTCCGTGATGTCATCATGGAGGAGTGGAAGAGGATTCCAGTAGCAACCTGTGCAGCTCTGGTGAATTCCATGCCCAGGAGGGTTAAGGCAGTGCTGGATAATAATGGTGGTCACACAAAATATTGACACTTTGGGCACAATTTGGACATGTTCACTGTGGGGTGTACTCACTTATGTTGCCAGCTATTTAGACATTAATGGCTGTGTGTTGAGTTATTTTCAGAAGACAGTAAATCTACACTGCTATACAAGTTGTACACTGACTACTCTAAGTTATATCCAAGTTTTAGTTCTATAGTGTTGTCCCATGAAAAGATATAATGAAATATTTGCAGAAATGTGAGGGGTGTACTCACTTTTGTGATACACTGTATATACACTAGAGTAAGGCAATGTTTACTATGGAACCACTTTTGTAAGTCGCTCTGGATAAGAGCATCTGCTAAATGCCGCAAATGTAAATATAAATGTAAATAATTTACTCTTATCATTTTTTACTCATTCATTTATTGTCTGCTTTATCCTGGTCAGGGTCACGGTGGGTCCGATTTCTTGGGTGAAAAACAGAAAACATCCCATACAGGTTGCCAGTCCATCACAGGGCATCTAAATTCATTCTAAGTATGAAACAGAGTGAGTATTTGCTGAGATTGTATTCCTGCACCTTACTTGGCTCAGTGTTTGATGACTATACATGTTGTGCTTTATATTACACATTCTGTACGTTTCCTCCTATGGCGCTTCCTGACATTGTTCCTGCAGTTACTATGTGAGGTGACGTTATTAGTCCTGAGGACCTGGATCAGTCCCCTGTTTATTGGGAATTTGAGAGGTCCTTCCCTCATCTCTGTGGGGTGACTTTAGGTTCTGGTTAAACATGCCAATTGTGTAGACTGGCCACTGTAAACTGACCAGGTGAGAGGGCTTCTCTCCAAAAACATTGAAGTATGTCTGTGGGAATTTGTGCCCATTCATTTAAAAGATGGCTGCATGTGTATGTCTGGGCACTGATGCTGGTCAAATAAGCCTCGTGGGCAGCGTCCTGTGGCCACAGATGAAGGTCTAGAAGATGACCAACTCAAACAGCAGCAATAGATGAGCAATCGTCTCTGACTTTGCATCTACCAGGTGGACTAGGTAGGAGTGTCTAATAGAGTGGACAGTGAGTGGACACGATATTTAAAAACTCCAGCAGCGCTGCTGTGTCTGATCCACTAATACCAGCACAACACACACTAACACACCACTACCATGTCATTGTCATTGCTGTGCTGAGAATGATCCACCACCCTGTGAATGACGTTCCAGTTCATTCCAGAGCTGTTCAGTGCGGCTGAGGTCAGGGCTTTGTGCAGGACACTGGAGTTTCTTTAAACCAGGTTATTTTTCTTCATGTCTTTATAGAGCTTGCTTTGTCCACAGAGACGCAGTCATACTGGAACAGGAAAGGACCTTCCCTAAACTGTTGCTGCAAAGTTGGAGGCATGCAATTTCTTTCTATTCAATTTCAATTCCTTTATATAATTGATTGATTACACCTCAGCAAATGTTGTGGCTAAAACACATTAATCAAAAAAAAAAAAAAAGAAAGAAAAGAAGGGGTGTCCCAATACTTTTGTCCATATATTTATACAGTTATGATCGAATAATATTTGGGGCTACAACGATTGGTCAGAGACATCCGTCAATCAACGTGCTGCAGGGTTTACATGAATGCAGAACATCTCAGTGTCCAGTTCACTAACAGATCGAGTTTAATTGCAGCTCTCAGCATGGCGGTGTGAAAGGGCCCCAGGGGCCTTTTGGAACTCCTGCCAGACAGCGTGTTTGGCACAATGGTAGAGGTTGAATGGGTTTCAGTGGGGCCCCCATATGATCTGCAGGGGTCACAAGGCCAAACGCAAAAGTGACAATGTGGATAATTGGCGGCTAAAGATAATGGGCTGCTGATTGAGATCAATTACTTTCCATGGACGGAGAGGGAAAAACAGTGATCTGAACTCTGACCCCGCAAGATGTCTGCTGGTGCAGAACAGTGAGGCATGAGGATGTGTGAGTGATGGACAGAGAACACACACACACACACACACACACACACGCATTATTGTGTTCAGCTATAATTATTAAAACCAACTATACACACACACACATTTACACACACACACACACACATGCATTATTGTGTTCAGCTATGTTATTAAAACCAACTACACACACACACACATTTACACACACATTTACACACACACACACACGCATTATTGTGTTCAGCTATAATTATTAAAACCAACTATACACACACACACATTTACACACACACACACACACACACACATGCATTATTGTGTTCAGCTATGTTATTAAAACCAACTACACACACACACACATTTACACACACATTTACACACACACACACACACATTATTGTGTTCAGCTATAATTATTAAAACCAACTACACACACACACACATTTACACACACATTTACACACACACACACACACACATTATTGTGTTCAGCTATAATTATTAAAACCAACTATACACACACACACATTTACACACACACACACACACGCATTATTGTGTTCAGCTATAATTATTAAAACCAACTACACACACACACACACACACACACACACATGGATTGTTGTGTTAAGATATAATTAATAAAACGAACTACACACACACACACACACACAAATTGTTGTGTTAAGATATAATTAATAAAACTAACTACACACACACACACACATGCATTATTGTGTTCAGCTATAATTATTAAAACCAACTACACACACACACACACACACACACATGAATTTTTGTGTTAAGATATAATTAATAAAACTAACTACACACCCACACACACATGAATTGTTGTGTTAAGATATAATTAATAAAACGAACTACACACACACACACACACACACATGAATTGTTGTGTTAAGATATCATTAATAAAACTAACTACACACCCACACACACACACATGAATTGTTGTGTTAAGATATAATTAATAAAACGAACTACACACACACACACACACACACATGAATTGTTGTGTTAAGATATAATTAATAAAACTAACTACACACCCACACACACGAATTTTTGTGTTAAGATATAATTAATAAAACGAACTACACACACACACACACACACACACACACATGAATTGTTGTGTTAAGATATAATTAATAAAACGAACTACACACACACACACACACACACACACACATGAATTGTTGTGTTAAGATATAATTAATAAAACGAACTACACACACACCCACACACACACACATGAATTGTTGTGTTAAGATATAATTAATAAAACTAACTACACACCCACACCCACACACACACACACACACACATGCATTATTGTGTTCAGCTATAATTATTAAAACCAACTACACACCTACACACACACACACACATGAATTTTTGTGTTAAGATATAATTAATAAAACGACTACACGCGAGACAGATTACACACACACACCTACACACACCTACACACACACACACCTACACACACCTACACACACACACCTACACACACACACACACCTACACACCTACACACACACCTACACACACACCTACACACCTACACACACACCTACACACACCTACACACACACACACACACCTACACACACACACACCTACACACACCTACACACACACACACACATGAATTGTTGTGTTAAGATATAATTAATAAAACTAACTACACACCCACACACACACACACACACATGAATTTTTGTGTTAAGATATAATTAATAAAACTAACTACACACACACACATGAATTTTTGTGTTAAGATATAATTAATAAAACCAACTACACACCCACACACACACACATGCATTTTTGTGTTAAGATATAATTATTAACATGCATTATTGTGTTCAGCTATAATTATTAAAACCAACTACACACACACACACACACACACACACACACACATGAATTGTTGTGTTAAGATATAATTATTAAAACCAACTACACACCCACACACACACACACACACACACACACACACATGCATTATTGTGTTCAGCTATATTATTAAAACCAACTACACACACACACACACATTATTGTGTTCAGCTATAATTATTAAAACCAACTACACACACACACATACACACACACATTATTGTGTTCAGCTATATTATTAAAACCAACTATACACACACATTTACACACACACACACACATGAATTGTTGTGTTAAGATATAATTAATAAAACCAACTACACACACACATGCATTATTGTGTTCAACTATAATTATTAAAAACAATTACACACACACACGCATTGTTGTGTTCAGCTATAATTATTAAAACCAACTACATATACACACACACACACACATGCCTGTATTATTGTGAACATAGATATCAGCCATGTAATAATTAAAAACAATTATACACACACATTTACACACACATACACTATTGTGTACATAGATATCAGCCATGCAATAATTAAAAACAACTATACACGCACATTTACACACACATACACACACACACACACAAACAAAAACACACACCTATACATACGTAACTTAAGCATGGGGACCTTAAGGGGGCCTTCGTCTAAAAACCACTAAAGATCAGTTCTACCTCAAATTTCGAAGCTGCTGGAATACAGATGACACTTCTCATAGAACATACACAGAAACAAAAGCAAGACTTCCAGAAACTGCTTGACACGCATGTTTCATACAGGTGTATGTAAACCTTTCACTTCAGCTGCGTGTCATCATATATTAGACTATTATGTAAGACAAACACAAGGGCGTACACAGTTCACCTGACCTGCTCTATCAACACGCCGACACACCTCCAAATGAAAAATAGAAGCGTTAAGAAAATATTTTCATCTGGCACCAGAACAGACGAGACCATCTTGTGTGATGTGACGCATAACCCCTCGCCATCACTTATCGTGAACTAATTTATGTCAGTAAATTGCACTACTGATGCAATATTGACATTAATGCATTTGCATTGAGACGATCGACTATAAAGGTCTGACGCATAGGTTTTTGTTTAACGTCAGGCTATGACGAGCACCACAGCTTAGCCGCTCTTTGGTAGTAAATCAGATCCCTGATAGGATATTTTATTCAAATGAAACAAGCTTACAGTACCAGAGCTTCCTCAAGCAGAGATGAAAATGAAATCAGGACTAGTTCTGTTTGTTTACAAGACGTCTATATGGAAAAAAAAGCCACAAGATTTGCTTAAAAACAGTGTTTGTTTGTTTATTAGGATTTTAACGTCATGTTTTACACTTTTGGTTACATTCATGACAGGAACGGTAGTTACTCATTACACAAGGTTCATCAGTTCACAAGTTTATACCAAACACAATCATGGACAATTTAGTATCTCCAATTGACCTCACTTGCACGTCTTTGAACTGTGGGAGGAAACCGGAGCACCCGGAGGAAACCCACACAGACATGGGGAGAACATGCAAACCACACAGAAAGGACCCGGACCGCCCCACCTGAGGATCACACCCAGGACCTTCTTGCTGTGAGGCGACAGTGCTACCTACTTAGCCACCGTGCCGCCATTTAAAAATGGTGTAATGAATCAATTATATTAAGGAGATTTGCAGCAACAGTTTAGGGAAGGCCCTTTCATGTTCCAGCATGACTGTGCCCTTGTGTCCAAAGTGATCTCTACAAAGACATGAAGAAAAAACTCCTGACCTCAGCCACACTGAACAGCTCTGGAATGAACCGGAACATCAGCTGAGGCTTTCTCGATCAACATCAGTGCCCAGCCACAGAAATGCTATTTTAAATGAATGGGCACAAATTCCCACAGACATAATTCATAGACATAAATCTTCTCAGGAGGGTGGCTGTTGTTATAACTGAAAAGATTACATAGAAGTCACTCAAGTTCACAGTCAGGTGTCCGAATACTTTTGGCCATATAGTGTATTTGCTTCATCCAGATATATTTCATTTTATTTCCATTAATTGTTGTATTCTGGTCAGGGTCAAGGTGGGCCCATGGTAGGAATACTCTGTATTGGGTGTCAATATATAACACTATAACACTAACAATGTCTGTGTAGATGCCTGGTTGGTCAATAGCACCGGTGCACCACAATTCAAAATGTACAGGCTCATACTAAACAGGATGCATTGGTAGCTCATTGAGCAGTGATAGCTCTGCATTCAAGGTAATAGACTAGTAATCAGAATGTTGCAGGTTCAAGCCCCACATCCGCCAGGCTACCCCTGTTGGACCATTGAGCAAAGCCTTTAAAACAGCAAATGCTTGGATTGTACATGGTCACACGTAGATAACAGCATCTGCTAAACACCGTAAATGTGAAAAGAAATTGGAAAATACACTAACATGTCTGTGTAGATGCCTGGCCGGCCAATAGGACTGGTGCACCACCATTTCCAAACAACGATGTTCAGGCTCATACTAAACGGGATGCATCGGTAGCTCATTGGGCAGTGATAGCTCAGCGTTCAAGGTAATAGACTACTAATCAGAATGTTGCAGGTTCAAGCCCCAGGCTTGGCCAGGCTGCCACTGTTGGAACATTGAGCAAAGCCATTTAACCAGCAAATGCTTTGTTTGTATATGGTCACACGTCCATAAAAGCATCGTAAATGTGAATAGGAATTGGAAGATCAATTAAAAACCATGATGTTTTGTTTAACAGTAGTTCCTGTCCTCACAAATGTGCTTTGCAGAGATTCCCACAGTCACACCTCTAAATCTTTTAGAGGCTGTTATAGCATCAATGGAAGAGTATTGCCTTAATGGTGCTCTCTGTGGTCTCCCTGTGGATTTTTCTGTATTCCTTTTACCTTTTACCAACCCAAATGCATGCCAGTAGGTGAACTGACTACTAGTGAGTGTTGTGTTTTGAACAACTTGAGTTTGACGTGTTGAGCGCTTTTAGAACTGCTGCACTTCCAATTTGATAGTAATATTGACCCTACTTGTGACAGATGCAAACAGGCACCAGCCTCATATATACACATGTTTTGGACATGTCCCGCCTTACATGAATTCTGGTCTGAAATTTTTAACACCTTTTCCGAAAGCATTGGGATTACTTTCTGCTCTTAGAGCCCTTTTTGGAATTCCTTCTCCCCTTTTACAGTTGACAAAATGTGAGGCTGATTTGGTTGCCTTTACAACTCTTTTGGCTAGGCGGCTTATTCTGTTGTGGTGGAAGCGGGTTTTCTTTGTGGATTAGGGAGATTGTTCATTTTGTTAAATTGGAAAAAATCCGAAGTACAGTGAGAGGTTCTCTTTCTAGATTTAGGAACACTTGGGAGCCCTTTCTCAGATATGTGGAGCACCTGCAGTCTGTTAATTATCCAGAGTGACTTCCTAGTCCTCTGGTTTTAGTTAGCCTCTATCTGCATTAGACAATTTCTAAATGTAGTCATTTATTAGTATCTTTGCTTGGGATAATATACTGGTGTGGCACTAATATGAAACAGGCCAGGGTTTTGCTTTGTTTTTTTTTTTTTTTTTTCCTGTGTGTACCTAGTTATCTCATGTTTAATTGTGTAATTCTCAGGAAAACAGAGTCATATTGCATATTTATATTTATGCTTAACCATTTCTTATTGTACAACACAATTTAAATTGCTGTAATATGTAAACTGAATAATTTCCTTTGTATTGTGTGAAAAAGCGAATAAATAAAACTGAGAAAAAAAAAAAGAACTGCTGCACTTCCCGTTCGGAATAAAACATTCAAATGGAATAGGTGTGTCTATGATGCAATCACACAATGAGCTCTTTCTTTTCCAAGCACTTTACCTGCCAGAGGTTCTCCAGGACACACACACACACACACACACATGCATAACATTCCTCTTCAAATTGTCTTGGTATTTCTTGTGAACCCAAGCTGCCAGTCACAGTCAAGACTGCCAGTTCTTGCAGGAGAAAAACATACTTACATCATCACTGATCTTCCTTCATACTTGACCGTAAGGATCGTATTGTTCTGTTCATAAGCCTCACCTTCCTTACACCAGACAATCCTCTGATTTATACAGCCAAACAGTTCTAGTTTTGATTTGTCAGTCTATAGAACTGTACACTGATCAGCCATAACATAAAAACCCCCTTCTTGTTTCTACAATCACTGTCCATTTTATCAGCTCCACTTACCAAATAGAAGCACTTTGTAGTTCTACAATTACTGACTGTAGCCCATCTGTTTCTCTACATACTTGTAATACACCCTGTTCTTCAATGGTTAAGAGCCCCACAGGACCACCACAGAGCAGGTATTATTTAAGTGGTGGATGATTCTTAGCACTGCAGTGAAACTGACATGGTGGTGGTGTGGATCAGACACAGCAGCGCTGCTGGAGTTTTTAAATACCGTGTCCACTCACTGTCCACTCTATTAGACACTCCTACCTAGTTGGTCCACCTTGTAGATGTAAAGTCATAAATGATTGCTTATCGATTGCTGCCGTTTGAGTCATCTTCTAGACCTTCATCAGTGGTCACAGGACACTGCCCATGGGGCGCTGTTGGCTGGATGTTTTTGGTTGGTGGACTATTCTCATTGTCAGTATCACTGCAGTGCTGAGAATGATCCACCACCCAAATAATACCTGCTTTGTGGTGGTCCTGACCATGAAAGGGGGCTAACAAAGCATGCAGAGAAACAGATGGACTACAGTCAGTAATTGTGCTTCTATATGGTAAGTGGAGCTGATAAAATAGACAGTAAATGTAGAAACAAGGAGGTGGTTTAATGTTATGGCTGATCAGTGTAGATATACTGTAGGTATAGAGGATGCACAGATGGTGTAGTGGTGAAATAAACCCTGGCATAGCTTCGGCAAGTCTCTGAGACGGTGCTGAGGAAATAGAGGATCATTCTTCTACAGGCCACATCAAATGATTTTCTTCATTCCTTCAGCTATTCAGTGCCCTATAAATGTTATTATTTTAAAATTAGAAGAGTCACATTGGTTAGGTCATGCATCAGAAAGACTCTTGACTTGCACTGACCCTTCCCTCTAAGGGGCACCGTTTGTGTATTTGCTTAGAGCAGGGGTGGGCAATTAAATTTTCCAAGGGGCCACATAAGAAACTCGGACTGTTGTGGAGGGCCGGACCAATAAGGTGAACATAGTTCTGCTCAATATTAATTTTATCTTTTTATTTACATTTACATTTTCAGCATTTAGCAGATGCCTTTATCCATAGTGATTTACATTACAGTTACACTATACAGTCTGAGCAATTAAGGGTTATCGGACTTGCTCAAGAGCCCAACAGCAGCAACCTGGCAGTGGTGTGGCTTGAACCAGCAACCTTCTGATTACTAGTCCAGTATCTTAACCTCTAGGCTACGACTCATTATGAAAAGCAGTGAATTGTACAGTTCTAATAAGCTGTTAATGTTTTGATGTTACATTTAGAAAATTAGAAGTATGCAGAGTAAAAACATCAACATTATTTCACTATTTAAACAAACAAATGTGAACAAAATGTGCAGGTTTTTAAACTTTACACTATTTAGTTTCGAGTCTAATTACCTCATATGTTTTTCAGTCCTTTGTTATTGTTTAATATTATTTTTAAAATCACAGAGCTGGTCCTGACTGCTTCAGTTCTGGACGTGTTAAACTTTATAAAACAGTCTGTGTTGCTTTTGCAGTTTAGTTAGAGCAGCTTCAGGTGTGACGCTCCGCATCGTTCATATGCTTATATTTCTGTTTAATACCGCAACAGCGATTTAGAGCCTAAATTCTGATCCTTAACCAGCGTTACATCTGACTTTAGTAAATAAACAATTCAGAAGTTCGTGTCTTGTTAAAAACTCCACCGTCAATCACACTCAGTTCTGTTCATTACAGTGAAGCTGATACACTCGCGCACACACGCGCCTACGCAACTCGAAACTTACGGATATTTTAAGACACAGAGCTCCCGTCAAAATCAATCCTGTTATATTGCATGTTTGATGTAAATTTTTTTACGTCAAATTATTAATTGCCACGAACCTCATGCGGGCCGGATGTGGCCCGCGGGCCGTACAATGCCCAGGTCTGGCTTAGAGTATGATTTGGCAATTTACTACTATAGATGTACAAAACATCAAGCACATGTATGTTGATGGGGGTTATTAAATGAATTAAAACATTTAAAAAAAGTTGATTTGAAGGTAAAAAATCTCTCTGTCTCTCTCACGTACACACACTCACTCACACACACTTAACTGTAATCCTGCTTGTTATTATCTGTGTTATTTAGAAGGCATGGTGAGCTGTTTGCTCTGGTATGTTCTGCCTCTGGTCCTGTTCACAGAACATCTTTGTCATGTTCATACATACCACATCATTCATAAAGGTTAATCCTGATGATCCTGTAAGTGTGTGTGTCTCAGTCAGTCTGTCTGATCAACACATCTAACAGCATGTTTTATGTGTCTGTGGTTATTTGTGTACTAAAAGTCTATACTTAAATAGATCACATTCAGATCATAATAACTGATACATTTATCATCTGCACTGTTATACACTCATCGGCTACATCATTAAGAACACTGTCTTTCTGGTGACATGGATTCCACGTGGTGTTTAAACCTTTTTTTGAGATGTTAGTCCATGTTGACATGAGATCCTCACAGAAATGCTGCCAATTTGTCAGCTAAACATTTATAATCTGAATCACTTCTTCTACCACCACCTCAAAGGTTATTTATTTATTCCATTAAAACACACTGAACTTGCTATAAGCTTGAGTTAACATGTGCTTTGTGACATAGTGGATCACCATGCTAGTACTAGTCAGAAGTGTCTTCATTAAGTTTTGGCATGCAGTGCATTCTGTGATGCTCGTTTGCTCAGCATGGTTAAAAAGACGGATTATACGAGGTACTGTTGCCTTTCAGCCGTTTGCCTTAGACACATTTAATCAACATGACATTCCTGCCCATGTTTCCCCATTTTTGCGCTATTCTGTGTAAACACCCAGATAGGAAGTTTCTGACACTCATAAACCAGCTCTTCTGGCACTAACAACCATGATCATCGCTGATACATGCTGATTAGATGATTTTTTTCTTTCTTTATTTCCTTCTCTTCCGACTGGTGGAGACGACTGAGCATCAAGATGCCAAAGACTAACTAATGTGTCTTTACTGAAAAGGTGGCTGAGGGACCTTTTTTTTTTAAGTTGGAAAGCAGTTATAGTTGTATAAAGTACCTGCTGCTGCTGAACAGAATTTACTCATTATTACTCATTATTTACTCTAATCTACTTGTATAAGAAAAAAAAACACCCTTAAATAACTATGTAAATAAAACTGCATAATTCACTAACAGAAAACCTCAATACCAACACATTTTACACTGTGAGTGTGCATGTGTCCACACTTGTGAGAACTGTGAGAAGTATCCGTGCTGTAGAAGAGGATGTGACCTGATCCAGGCCTGCTATAGTGTTTGATCTTCAGAAGAACAATGAACGAGACTCACAGAGATTCATCAATTTATTCTCATCACTTTAAATGGAGCAGGGAAGAGCAGAACGCCTGATTACGACTGATGGAGGTATAGCAGGAAGGCCTGGAGCTGTGTGTGTGTGTGTGTGTGTGTGTGTGTGTGTACATAGCACCACAGTGGGGAGCTCCTGCAGCTTTGAAGTAAACAAGATGGATATCTGGCATGTTTACATTTTAATTTAATACCCAATTGTGGGAAAATCAGCTACAAATTGAAAAATTAAGCAAAGGTGCGGGAACTTGGCGTGTGTGTGTGTGTGTGTGTGTGTGTGTGTGTTCTTGTAAAATCAACCAAGCTTCAGGAACAGCTCTGGTTAGATCTTTGACCATTTGTGACCAGCAATCAGGTTGCCATCGACTGATGGTGTTGGATTTGAAACAAAGGCTTTGTTTCTGCATAGTCCCCTGTAAGCTTGATTGACTGTGAACACTGACCACCAAAAACAGGTCTCCTTCAGTTACAAACGGTTGGAACATGAAATAACCTGTTTTGGTAATTCTTGGATTATAGTTAACGATTCTATATGCACTATATGCACGATTCAATAAATAATAATAATAATAATAATAATAATAATATAATAATAATAATAATAATAATAATAATAATAATAAATTACGCTAACCCAGTACCACAGGGATCCAGGGTATGAACCCCCAGCTGGGACCAAATTGGGTGTTTACATACTTTCTGTGTGGAGTTTGCATGTTCTCCCCGTGTCTGCGTGGGTTTTCTCCGGGAGCTCCGTTTTCCTCCCACAGTCCAAAGACATGCAAGTGAGGTGAATTGGAGATACAAAATTGTCCATGACTGTGTTTGATATAACCTTGTGTACTGATGAACCTTGTGTAATGAGTAACTACCGTTCCTGTCATGAATGTAACGAAAGTGTAAAACATGACGTTAAAATAAACAAACAAACATACAGACATGACTTGTTACAGTATGTTGGGGGGTGCTGGTGGTTGTGGCCAAGGACCCGTGACGAATTGTGTCCTGTTAGGAACGTGTTACTGCATTGTGCCCAGTGATTCTGGGAAAACCAAACCCACTGCAAGCCTGACCAGAATAAAGCTGCGGTAAAAACACAAAAAATAAATAAATAAATAAAATAATAATAATAATAATAATAATAATAATAATAAGTACTGTATATTTACTCCCATTCACAATGATTTGCAGTGAACGAGACTCGTACACACTTCTTACACACTCGAACACACAGACCTTGTTTTAGTGTGGTGATCTGCTTCCTGTGGTCTTTCTGTACATGAACCAGACCTGCTTCCATAAACCCTCCTACACACCTTTGTCACATATTTGCGAAAGCCATAACCATTTATTGAGTACCATTATTTATGTGTGTGTGTGTGTGTGTGTGTGTGTGTGTGTGTGTGTGTGGATTACCAGGCCTTGCTGGTGTTGCATGTGGGACGAGAACATCTTGATTCCATTATGAGGAAGGTGGAACCTCAATCATCTGTTCAGTCGATCACAGTGAGTTGTAGAAAGGTGGATGAAGCACTGAAAGCCCAAAGAAAAATCAACCCACCCCAAAGTACTAATCCTGAGCTAACACTTTTACTTACATTTATCCATGTCCTGATAATCTGGTCTGAATCCAGCTGATCGCTGCTCTGTATAATCCATTTTCATTTTTAAGTTCAGGTGTTTTAGTCATATCCACTGCTAACATCTGTATAAAATATATGATATAAAAAAGATTTATGATTTAAATTTTGTTATGAAAGTTTCTGTGCACAAAGTAAGGTCAATAAATACAGTTTCAAATGTGTGACTTACCTTAATTCTATTTTGACTAACAGGCCATGAATAGGGTATAAAAATAGGGTTACGTCATATATATATATATATATATATATATATATATATATATATATATATATATATATATATATATATATATATATATATACACATATATACAGTGTATCACAAAAGTGAGTACACCCCTCACATTTCTGCAAATATTTCATTATATCTTTTCATGGGACAACACTATAGACATGAAACTTTGATATAACTTAGAGTAGTCAGTGTACAACTTGTATAGCAGTGTAGATTTACTGTCTTCTGAAAATAACTCAACACACAGCCATTAATGTCTAAATAGCTGGCAACATAAGTGAGTACACCCCACAGTGAACATGTCCAAATTGTGCCCAAATGTGTCGTTGTCCCTCCCTGGTGTCATGTGTCAAGGTCCCAGGTGTAAATGGGGAGCAGGGCTGTTAAATTTGGTGTTTTGGGTACAATTCTCTCATACTGGCCACTGGATATTCAACATGGCACCTCATGGCAAAGAACTCTCTGAGGATGTGAGAAATAGAATTGTTGCTCTCCACAAAGATGGCCTGGGCTATAAGAAGATTGCTAACACCCTGAAACTGAGCTACAGCATGGTGGCCAAGGTCATACAGCGGTTTTCCAGGACAGGTTCCACTCGGAACAGGCTTCGCCAGGGTCGACCAAAGAAGTTGAGTCCACGTGTTCGGCGTCATATCCAGAGGTTGGCTTTAAAAATAGACACATGAGTGCTGCCAGCATTGCTGCAGAGGTTAAAGACGTGGGAGGTCAGCCTGTCAGTGCTCAGACCATACGCCGCACACTGCATCAACTCGGTCTGCATGGTCGTCATCCCAGAAGGAAGCTGACGCACAAGAAAGCCCGCAAACAGTTTGCTGAAGACAAGCAGTCCAAGAACATGGATTACTGGAATGCCCTGTGGTCTGACGAGACCAAGATAAACTTGTTTGGCTCAGATGGTGTCCAGCATGTGTGGCGGCGCCCTGGTGAGAAGTACCAAGACAACTGTATCTTGCCTACAGTCAAGCATGGTGGTGGTAGCATCATGGTCTTGGGCTGCATGAGTGTTGCTGGCACTGGGGAGCTGCAGTTCATTGAGGGAAACATGAATTCCAACATGTACTGTGACATTCTGAAACAGAGCATGATCCCCTCCCTTCGAAAACTGGGCCTCATGGCAGTTTTCCAACAGGATAACGACCCCAAACACAACCTCCAAGATGACAACTGCCTTGCTGAGGAAGCTGAAGGTAAAGGTGATGGACTAAACCCAATTGAGCACCTGTGGCGCATCCTCAAGTGGAAGGTAGAGGAGTTCAAGGTGTCTAACATCCACCAGCTCCGTGATGTCATCATGGAGGAGTGGAAGAGGATTCCAGTAGCAACCTGTGCAGCTCTGGTGAATTCCATGCCCAGGAGGGTTAAGGCAGTGCTGGATAATAATGGTGGTCACACAAAATATTGACACTTTGGGCACAATTTGGACATGTTCACTGTGGGGTGTACTCACTTATGTTGCCAGCCATTTAGACATTAATGGCTGTGTGTTGAGTTATTTTCAGAAGACAGTAAATCTACACTGCTATACAAGTTGTACACTGACTACTCTAAGTTATATCAAAGTTTCATGTCTATAGTGTTGTCCCATGAAAAGATATAATGAAATATTTGCAGAAATGTGAGGGGTGTACTCACTTTTGTGATACACTGTACATATATACAGTATATATATGTATATATACTGTATGTATATATTGACATTTTAGGAGAAGCTGAGCTTCCCTTGCAGTCTTAAAGGGTCAGCGTCCAGACCCGCCCACAGCTCCATTCACCCCCAGAGACACTCAGCGTCCGGGGGCGGGACAAAATCGTGGCATTTATCCAATTTATCCAAGTTCGCGAGTTTCCAAGCAATGAAAAAAAACGTTCCATGCAGTCCCATTGAAGTGAATAGACGCTCAGGTTCTGCGGGCAAATGCATTGACGCTACAGGAAAGTATGAGAAGTTAACAAAATCAGTCGATTTGTGATAAGTAGCTGATTCTGAACGAACTCGTCTTCGAGATGAACGTTTTCTAACGCATTTGTAGTCAATGAAATGTTAACACAACTGTACATATTTGACCATTTAATTTTTGACATTTTAGGAGAAGCTGAGCTTCCCTTGCAGTCTTAAAGAAATCACCACTGCTTGGGTTGCGTTTCACCGGAACTGGGTGCAAGACAGAAGTACCCTTTATCGAGATTCAAGTGTTCAAGGTGTGTCGCAACCAGCCCCCAAACTAAAGTGCTGTTACAAAAGTTCCAAACTTATGGCTCAGTAGAAAACCTGCCTGGCTGTGGACAAACCAAAAGTTTTATTCAGAGGCCTTAACAATCACATCAAGACAAAAAGAAAAACCCATGTGTTACTGCAAAAGACTTACAGGATGACCTAAAGATGGCTGGGACAAATGTGCCAGTAGCAACTATAAGAAAGTCACTTAATAACCAAGGACTTCAGAGCCAGACTCTATGAGAGACACCACTCTTGAATAAGAGGAAAATTAAGTGATGACAAACACACCAGGAGGAATTTGAGGAGAGTTCTGTAATATACAGTCGCATTTATAAATATTCAAATTCGCCTTATGGGGAAAAATGAAAATGTGCATGCTCGTTCCAAAACCTCCCCTAACCCTCTATGAGTGTCATTTATCTTCAGAACAAAACAAGTCTATTTTAGCCTATTTTTAGACTTTTAGTCAAAGAGGGAATCAAGCGTGGCGAATTCTGGTGTTATCAAGAGTGCTAATAATTTTGCCAGTGCTGGATGGTAGTGATCAGTGTAGAGATCGTGGTAGTGATCAGTAGACAATAGATTTTATCTTGTAGGTCCATGTGAGGGTGTAATTTTGTCTGTGTGGGAAACAGAGAGAGAGTGTGAGAGGTCTGTGGGAACAGGGCTGAGATGGGGGTCAGCAGTGTGTGAGTGACAGCAGGAAGGTAACTAAGTCTGGTTTAAACTGGTGCTTTATTAGGCTTCTGGTGTGTGTGTGTGTGTGTGTGTGTGTGTGTGTGTGTGTGTGTGTGTGTGTGTGTGTGTGTGTGTGTGTGTGTTTGTATTTGAGAGGTGAGTTTAAACCAGAATACCAGGAGAAACCCAAAAGATCAAAAGTGGATAATATCCTGAACTTAACTGACTTTGACCAAAGGCAAGGTTTAAACTGAGATGCCCAAACCAAGGAGCTGTGCTGCACCCACCATAACTGCTTCACCACCTCACCTACATTTTTCCCCTCAGTTCATCCCAGTTTATCGTAACCCAGTTCAAAAGTATCACTTTCTCAAATTAAAACAAACTTTCCTCCACAACAGCATAGCCATTGTGAGGTGCATTAGTAAGTGCTCTCCTGGTGCTGGTCCCAAGCCTGGATAAAAATATGGGGTGTGTTCGAAAACCTAGCGATCCTTTTCTCACAAAAAAATTGACAAATACAGCGGACGATGCGGAGTTATTTTCAAACATAAATAAATTATCATTGATTTTTAATTTGTATAAATGTGAATTTATTTGCAAATTCGAGCTCGTCAATGAATTTACACGGAGGTACAGAGAGGGAGACGTTAGGTGGCATGCTAGCGCGTTGTGCCACCTCATCCCATTGGTTTGAATGGCATGAGGCTAACTGTGTTAGCTTAGTAAGCGAAAACTGATGGAATCTCTGTCTAAGTAGTGCGTTCGAATAACCTGACTTATAAGTCGATGACTTATTAGAATCCTCTCTAGGTAGGCCGAAAGACAGCAAGGCAGCTCACTAGGTTTTTGAGCAGACCAATCATTTTAACAAAATGGTAATCTGGCATAAAAAAAATCTGGTATGCTGACCAGATTGACCATGCTGACCCCTAAAATACAGGAGCAGTCAAAAGAGAAAGGAAATCATGTCGCTTTTATTTTTTACTTAATATCCTATATTCTCTACACAGACCTGATTGGCTGTGTCTTGCGGGGGTGACACAGACCCACCTTAATAATATTTATATATTTATTTATTAGGATTTTAATGTCATGCTTTACCCACATTGGTTACATTCATGACACAACAGGTAGTTGCTGGTTAGATTAATCCAGTAATTTTTAATGTTAAATACAGGCATGAACAATTTTGTATCTCCAATTCACCTCACTTGCACTTGCCTAGCCATTGTGAGGTGCACTAGTAGGTGCTCTCTTTGTGCTGGTCCTAAGTCTGGATAAAAAATACAGTTGCATCAGGAATGACATTACAAAGCATACAAAGTTCTATATGTGGACCAGATTGCCTGTGGTGACCCCTAAAATACAGGAGCAGTCCAAAAAGAGAGACTCTACACAGACATGATTGACTATGTCTTGGGGGGAGACATGTTATTGCCAAAACCCTGTGATGGATGGGTTTCCTGGTCAAATCTGATCCACATTTATAATAATAATAATATTAATAATAATAATAATAACAATGTCATTGTGACTTACTTGACACTGAAACAGATGTAAGTAACACAAATCTGAACGCTTCTCATTGAGCATCTTTACATTATTAGTTCAAGAACTTCAAACAATACTGTATCCACACACGAAACTTTCCCACAGTGTCCTGAAGCTCTCGATGCCCATTCACATGTTGTTGTATCATTAACACAGCAGGAAAGCATAACCATATAAAACACACCACTCTGTGATTCAGCCTAATCTGTCCAAACACACGGGTCATTCCCAAACAACGTCCCGCACGATCATCTCATAACACCTGACCGCTCCGCTGCAACCCGGGGCCCCGATCCCACTCGCCTCTGTTGTTTTTAATGAACTCTGTGTCTCAGCAGCAGGGGGGATGTACAGACCGAACAGGAATCACAGATACCCTCTCACTTCCTGCATCTGTGTTTTACACACCCTTATCACTGCTTTTCACAGCCTTACCCACCACCCCTAAACACCCACCCCCACTGCAGGGTGGAAAATAATGCATGAAAAAGTTTACCAGCACTTTGAAATGAACTGAACACTTAGATTTATTCATCCAAGTCATAATATAACAAAGACATTTTGTGTAAACCATTGACCCAAACTCAACTGTTCATTTCAAATATTTTATTAAGCATTAGCAGGAACAATGTGTGAATCCTAAAAGCTAACAGCTTCTCTAAACAAGGTGATGAGTAGAAGTTTGCCCAACATACCTACACATGCCTAAATTTGCAAACGTAAGTCGCACACACAGCGACTTCAGACTCGACTCGTTTCAAATGACTCGGACTCGACTCATGACTCGTAAACAACAAGAGTCCCTAGCTTCAGCATGTGTTAACATTAGTTACGTGTGACAATTATATATATATATTACCTTTGGATTGGAATCTCACTTAAAATGGTGGAATACCCTACTTAGTGCACTTCACAGGAACAACTGGGGTGAATGGAACGCTCCTACAGAATTGCCACTAATGGTTGAAAGAGCGCTTTCTGAACCAGTCAGACCTCCTGATTTTAATTGTTAGTAAGAAATGCTGTTATTTGCATTTATTCAGTTTGCGTCACACAGATGATTGTCAATGAAATGCTTGATTTCCTTTCTCAGGAGTTCGTGTTTTACTTCACAACCGGGAAAAGTTTGGAGGTTTTTAATTATAAGCACATTTACAAAATAACGGATTATATTCCTAATGGGGGACACAGTTATAAATTTAATAGCATCTGGAGGAACAAGGTTTTTTGCTGTGTTTTGGATTTTTTTTTGCTGTGCCGTGATTTATCGCGCTTTTGTTTTGCAATGAAACCCAAACGTATCAGTTGAAGCTTTTAACTGGTACCTTCTTGTTACGGAAATTACATTCGTTTGCACAATGACTTGGAAAGTAAAGGCACGAAGTAAAACGTCAAAATACAGTTGCTAATCTGTTGTTTTTTATCTGAACTTACATATTATTTGTTTATTTCTACGCTACATTTCCAATATATGTTTTGTGTTTATTATATTGACTCGTGACTTGACTCGGACTCTGGCCTAAAGACTCGTGACTTGACTCTGACTCGTATTTTGTGACTCGTGAACATCTCCGAGTCACAGAGAATTTTGTATCTTTAATTCAACTCACTTGCACGACTTTGGACTGTGGTAGAAAACCAGAACACAGACATGGGGAGAACATGCAAACTCCACACAGAAAGGACCTGGACCGCTCCACCTGGGGATTAAACCCAAGACCTTTTAATCTTTCAAAGAACGGAAATAAACCCAAATTGTAAATTAAGGACAGTAGGTACACAAAGCAACTAAAAACAGAAACAGCAGTAATTTGAAAACTACGATTTGTTTTGTGCATGTATAAATAAGCAATATTATTTACTATATTAACTGCATTGATTTCTTTGTTTTAATAAACTCTATTCCTACTCCCCTTATTGTATATTATTATTGAGCACACAGATCCAAAATGAAGTGTGGAGGGCATATAATGTTATAACTGGATATAAAAAGAGCATTACAAATTTAAAGCTTAACAATTTGCCAAAACTGAGCAAATAATCTAAGTTTTTAAACATTTCTCCTTACACATAAGCAAGGAATTTGGGGATTTTGGAATGTCAGCATGTACAACATAATTAAAAAGTTCAGAGAATCCAGAAAAAAAAATGTCTGTAAAGTACAGGACCAAAAATGTTGAACACTTTTGACCTCTGATGATCACCAAACAGACTTGCTTCTGCTTCTGTTATGACTAGCTGGTGAGAATATGCAAACTGGATTCATCTGCAAACTAATTCTGGACCCAAAGGCAAAAGCAAAACAGAACCAGAAAAGCATAAAAATAATGTGTGTATAGTGCGTATGTACACGATCAACTAAGGTGGGATTTAATACCAGGTTGTAAAACATCATAAGCTGTTCTACATCCTGAGCTCAGGGTCTACCTTGGAGTAGAGTCGCACTGTGAATCAAAACAAGTGAATCAATGAATCGACTCTGCTGGCGGGTATTCACTACAAAAATATGGATCAAAACAAAACTATAAGGAGATAGAGAGCGCGCGCTACGTAGAACCGCGACCATGGTCAGTGTATTAGCTACTCGATCCATTTACTCAATGACTCACGAACATGGTTCCTAGGTATGCTTTCCTTTCGGTTATGTTTTGTAAAAGCGATAAATGGAGCGATGAGTCGATTCTTTAAAAAATGCTTTGAAAGAAAAGGAAAGCGCATTTAAGGACGCATTGGCGCGTCAGATTAAATTAGATTAATTAGAAATGGCTAAATTGAAGATATTACTCTAAGCAAGGACATAATATCTACACAAACCATCTATCTTACCGTCGAGTGACTCGGTGTCGCGCTGCTGATTCGGTTCTCTTAAATAGAGCCGAATGCAGGTGTAACGCATTAGTGCTGATGAGCGCTGCAGCTCCTGGACTTTGTAGTCTTTTTTGGACTACAGCAGGTTAAGAGGAAGTATGCGATGCTAATCGACTCGTTTCAATAAAACATGGGCTTTTTTGGATTTTAATATTTATATTTTTGGAAAATCCTAGTCACTGAAAACAGTTTGTTGTTGCAGTTACAAAAGCAAGCTAGGATTGTACTACTAGGCTGTACCTTTGAATTAGTATTGGGGGTATCTATGGGTACAGGGTGAGGAAGAGGGGTTCCTGCCATTACACAACATTTCTGTCATATAAACATCTAATGGGGACACTAACAGATCCTAACATTACACAAAGCCAGTTAGAGGAATATGTTTTTCATTTTACATAGGTATAGTGTGGGGGCATATTGAGGAATAGGGGCATGTTCTCTCAATATACATTGTGATTATGGCCTTGCTGTAATGCTTCATCTAGAAACATTACAGACACCTCTTAAGTTCAAGCTGGTCCGAGATAAAGTAATGCAAAGTGGTCTAACAAGTCCACCTTTCACATTAGTTTTGGAAATAACGGACATAAACTTGACCAACACATAATTCAAAAGTGGGCACCACCTGAAAAACTCTGGGTGCAAGGCAGAAAAAACACTCTGGACATGGTGTTAGTCCACTGCATGACAGAATACACTCTCTGTTTTACTAACTCACACCTAGGGGTCAATTTATAATTAGCAAATAATAAAAAGAGAGGAATATATTCTGGTCAGGGCAACACAGAGACAAATTCACCACTCATTAGAACCTATGGACAGATTAGAGTTGTCACCAGAGCTCTGGTGCTGTGCAGCACCCACACAGCCTTATAAACTACTAATGATTGTGGGAAAATTGATTATTACAAAGGGTTCACGAACTTTCTTCTAGCAACTCTATATGTTATATACACAATATGGATAAAAGTATTGGGAAACAACCATGAGCTGGCTGGACATCCCATTCCAAATCCATGGGCATAAGTATAGTGTTGGCTTCCAATTTTTTCCAAAGGCTTTCCACATCATTGTGAAGTGTGTTCGTGGGAATTTGTGCGTATTAGGTAAGAGCACCTCTGAGGTCAGGCATTGATGCTGGACATAAAAAAGTTGGCCTGCAGTTGATGCTCTGAAGCTCCTACACGCTAAACTGATTAAATCATGCTTTGTGCACAGGGGCAACGTCAAACTGGAACAGGTCTCCAATTGGAAAGGGCCTTCCTAAAACAGTTGCCTCAAAGTTACAACCATGAAACCTGTTTCTGTCAATATTGTTTAGAACACATTCTAAACACCTGAACTTAGGAGGGGCGTCTACAAACATCAGGCCATATATGGTGTATGTCATTTCTGGAACTGAGTAAGGCTATATAGCTAATATAAGCCATGTGTCCCAATCTAATACAATCTACCCATCTTTGTGTTGGTGGAATGGGGGGGTGAAAGGGTTGGGCTCAGTAGCAGACTCGTATTTTCAGCAGGGTGTGGAGGTACGGGTCGTCTCCTCTGTCTCTGGTTCTTATGATGTCTCTTTGAACACGGAGGACGGCGTGTGGAGTGGAAGTGCAGGAAACAGGTGCTGTTTAGTTCAAGCTGCTCTGGCTGTTTGATTTTCTTTATAAGAAGCAGACGGAGGGAGCGGGGCGTCACTGTAAACAAATGCTCCAAAAAAAGATAAGTCGACTTCATCTCAGCACCAGATTCTACTGCTAATATCTGCACAATTATATACCCATATAATTATAACACTATACGTATAGTTATTTATTATTATTATTATTATTATTATTATTATTATTATTATTATTATATCTGCACAATTATATACCCATATAATTATAACACTATATGTATAGTTATTTATTATTATTATTATTATTATTATTATTATTATTATTATTATTATTATTATTATATCTGCACAATTTTAAGATTACCGATTTTTTTTTATGCCCAATAATATTTGCAACTAGATAGATACTATCTGTCTGTCTGTCTGTCTATCTATAAAAACATACATATGAATTTATTTATTTATTTATTTATATTTTATGTTCATTTAATGAATTAAATACAGCCAGGCTTAATTTCAGCTACCCCTGAGCCAAAAAACCCCACCCCACACTAATGTCCATGTGCCTTTTTCATAACAATTGTACATGTGATAGTCAGGGACTTATTAAATGTTGGGCTGATGGTAGTTTCTCGTAGTTTAAAGAAAGTTGGAAGAAGTTGAAAGAAGCAGAACTGATTAGGCATAAAGACCTGAGGAACTTTAATAAGGGCCAAATTATTATGTCCGGGTTGAGGTACACTATATGGTATTTAAAAAGGGTTTATATATATATATATATATACTGTATATCTCTCTCTGACCATAAGCTTGTTGGACATCCCATTTCAAAATAAAGTAGAGTGACCCTATGTGTTATCATTACAGCTAAAACAACAGTCACTCTTCTGTTTCACAAAACTTTAAAGTGTGTCTGTGGAAATTTGTACCCATTTAGTTAAAATAAAAAATAAAAAAAAAATAATAACCTTGCTGTGTGCACATGGACAGTCTACAAGTCTAACAAGAAAAAAGCTCAACCTGTTGCTGTTTAATTTAAAGCATATTATTTTGTGTTATCAATAAGTGTGGCTAAAACACCTGAACTGGGTGGCACAGTGGCTTGGTGGGTAGCACTGTTGTCTGACAGCAATGAGGTCCAGCGTTTGATTCCAAGCTGGGGCGGTCTGCCTATAGCGTACATTGGGTTTTTAAGAATGGACACACATTTAATTTGCCCACCACGAAAGTGCAATTGTTAACAGATAGCGACTACAAAAGATTTTAATTCAGTTGCTGATACAGATCACAGTACCTTTTAAATAGAATGAATTAATAATATCATAACTCATCAGAAAGTACCAGATGTACAAGGAATTTCTCTTGGTGCAGGTGTCAACATATATCAAGTTAAATAGTAGAAAAAGGAACACTATATATAAACACAAAATATACAATATAACAGTGACATAAACAGTACAGCATCAGACGGTGTGCAGTGGAGATGTATAGTAGAGTTCACTGACAAACTTCAAGTAAAAAATTGTGCCATAAAGATTATTAAGTAAATGAGGTGCATATATGCATGTGCATTGACTATGTGATAAAACCAGTGGTGTATAAAGTACCTGGAAGCCATACTTAAGTAAACTTTGATATAAGTAAAAGTCTTACTTTGATATAAGTAAAAGTCATCTTTTAAAATATTAAGTAAAAGTCTAAAAGTATCTGATGTTTAATGTACTTAAGTATCAAAAGTAATTTTCTGATATTAAATGTACTTAGTATTAAAAGTAGAAGTAGAAGTAAATGCTGTTAATAAAAACGGAAGCGGTCAGAATTTTGAAAAATATGAAGGTGGTTCTTTTAAGCCTGTAAACCACCTTAACAATTGAGCCGACCCTACACCTACAGAAAAACCAGGTCTGCACGTCATAATCATTTATAGAACAAAATACATTTTATTCCTTTATCTGAACATGATTTGTGCCACATCATGATTATAATCAGCTGTTGACATTACCTATTTGAAATCATGTAATTATTTAGTTTTTTTACCTCATTACTAGCCCTAAATTGCCCTGTTCCAACGTTTTTGGAATGTGTTGAAGGCCTAAAATGCTTGTTTATGTATGTTGAGTTGAAATGAAGTTGACCAGACAAAACATGAAATATATTGGGTTTATATAAGACCCCACTTTTAGCCCTTTAATGATCTGCTCAGCCATTAGTTCAAAGAAAACACTTTCTAACTTATATGTCAACTTGAAGCAGCGGCTGAAAAATCTTCCATGAAAAGTTGGAAAAGTTAAAAACTAGAAAAAGCAAATAAATATTTTTTAAACATTATTTTCTTGTTGAGACCATTACAGGATTAAAGACGTTCATTTCCCTCAACACCATGAATGTTTCCTCTGCCGGTGTAATACAGAAGTTATCTAAAGAAATATTTGTCGGCAGGTGAGTTTTTGAAAATGATGGACGTGTCTTCATGAGTTTTGCACTGAATTAATTCCAAACAAATGTAGTGAATTAACTTACATACTAAATTGAATGTAAATACATACTAAAGTGAATTAACTTACTAAATTGTGTTGGATGGGGAGATTGTGAAATGCCAATATTTCCGTATCTTTGGGTAAACATAAGACGCGCTATACTCCAATCGATTTTAGAAAACATGTTTGCACCTGCGCATTAATGCGCTTAACCGATGATCTAATTTATAAGCGCAGATTCGCCAAACCTGCTTACAGTCTGTCGCACATCTTACATCATTTAGCTAAAAAATTCTTGTTGTTCTATTTTGTGGTAACGAGTAACGAATTTACATACGACAAATGTATCGGAGTAAAAGTACACAATTTCTTTAAAAAATGTAGTGGAGTAAAAGTAAAAAGTTAATCTTTTTATACTACAGTAAAGTGCAGATACTCCAAAAAACTACTTAAGTACTGTAACGAAGTATTATTACTTTGTTACTACACACCACTGGATAAAACCATGTGCATTCTGTTAAAACGGAGGGATGTGAGAATAGTCCTTGTTTAGTATGGTAACGGACTGAAGTAAGAAGCTGTGGAGGAGGCGGTTGGCCCGAGTCTTTATGGCTCTCACTCTCTGTCTCCGCTGGGATAAAAACCGCTGGAAAAAACGAGTGACCAGGGTATGAAGAGTCAGCCGTGAGCTTCCCTGCCCTCTTCCTCATCCTAAAGGAGTACAGATGTTCAAGGGTGGAAATAACCCGTCAAGGGGGGTCCCAGAAAAAAAAATAACACAGTGGATCTAAGAGGATAAAAAGGTTGAGAATTGCTGATCTAGTGTATAATAATATTTCAACCATGTGAAAATCATGATGTTACGTAATTAATTACTTCTCTCAGACCAATCAGATTGACTGATGTAGCAGTGCCTTGGTAGAAGAAAGTTAAACAATACTGTTGTATAATTGTTTTATGGTAATTGAACTGACGTAGCTGATGTAAACGTACACACAGTAGTTCTGGGAAAGTGAAAGCAAGCAAACACTCTCTTTCTCATACACACATCTGGAACTAGATTTACCTCCAGCACAAGGATGCCTTTCTCATGCATGGCCGCCGTATTTCGCAGACGCCGCCCTGAACCAGCGTACGTAGACACAGTAAAAATAAATTGCCTCTGACGACGTGTTAATCCACTCTGACAAAGCGTCTCCAGCCCGAATTATGTTGTCATTTTTTATTGCTCAGCTGACACCTGTTTATAATAGAGGCCCTGCTGCGACTTATGTCTCTGTTTTTCCAGTCTGAGCCCGGAATGTGTGGACACCAGGCAAACTGGCCTGATGTTTGACCTAATGCATTAGTACACATTCTGCAGTTTATGGACATTTACAGACTGTTCCCTGATCAGAAAATAAAAAGTGATAGGAGTCAAAGGGTCATAAAATGCAAGTGACTCTTGAAATGATCTTCTTTGAATAAATATGATAAGAAATAAAGTAGTTATGTTGCCTGTTTATCCAGAGTAGCATTTGTGAAGTCAGACACTGATGCTGGATAAGAAGGCATGGCTCACAATCTCCGTTCTTGTTCATTACAAAGATGTTTGATGGGGTTGAGGTCAGGCCATTCAAGTTCTTGTTCTTTCTCACCAAACTTACCCAACCATGCCTTAATGGATCTTGCTTCAGCACTGGGGCACAGTCATACTGGCAGAGAAAAGGCCTTCCCCAACCTGTTCCCACAAAGTTGGACGCATACAGTTTTTTAAAATGTCTTGATATGCTGAATCATTTAGATTTCCCTTCACTGGAACGGGGCCTAGGGCAACCCCTGAAAAACCCCACAGCATTCATAGCATCCTTCCTCCACCATACTTTACAGTTGACACAATGTAGTCAGGCAGGTAACCTGGCATTCGCCAAACCCAGAACACATTTTCACTGCTCCAGAGTCCAGTGGCAGCGTGCTTTACACCACTCCACACGACGCTTGGCATTGCGCTTGGTGATGTAACGAAGAAGGGCCTTACATCACTAAGCACAATGCAGTTAGGCACAATGCAAACTCAGACACAGAACACTGCTCCAGAGTCCAGTGGCAGCATGCTTTACACCACGCTATGTCAAGTCAAGTCTTTATTTGTATAGCACTTTTTACAATAGACATTGTCTTCCAACTTTACAGAACCCAGGACTGACAGACAAAAAAACCCTGTTGAGCAAGCAGAGGGTGACAGTTACAAGGAGAAACTCCCTTAAAATTACAGGAGGATACCTTGAGAGGAACCAGACTCAAGTGGAGGTTGTTTTAGTTGCAAAAATAAGTTTGAATCGGCTCAATATTAATGCCTATAGTTTTGGAATGAGATGTCCAAAAAACTCTTGATCGGGTGTCCACGCATGATGATAAGCAACAAGCAAGGGGCGGCTTTTTTTTTCAAAACTACAAGGGACTCTGCTAATTTGACTTTATACTTCATACTTATATTTAAAAACTGAAGGGTTGGTTGGTTCCAAAGCAGCTGGACTACACATCTGCGTACTGCTGATGCAGGGAAAATCCGACTCCTGCATCACACTGTTATTATCCAGATGTTCAGGCGGTTTAAACCAGAGCATGTTTCAGAAATGCAGAACGCAGTGTCAGGTGTATATCTAACCACGTACTGTATACTCCAGCCTTTTCAGCAGGCTTGACTGCACACGTTTCTACACAGTACGTCTTTGTTGATGCGCTCGGTGCGCCCCTGGAAGCGGTTCACCTGGGTAAACTGCAAAGCATAGCACACTCCTAGCATGATAGGAACTGGCATGGTTTACCCAGAGATCGGTTGGTATAACCCAGAACTCCACTTTGGGACTGAACATGCAGCAAAAATGCTCTCTGGCTCTGGTTGCACCAGACTAAACTGTGGAGGTGCCAGGTTTCTTGCTGGAGATTTGAGCCAAGATCTCCACTGTTCTTGCTAATTAGATTGATTAAAGTCCGGTAGGATGGTGGGTCTGCATTCTGCTTTGTGCTTCAGAGAACTTGAGCAGGATCGACCGAGAGTTCCTGCTTTTTGTCAGTTCAACAACAGGCGGTCCTGTTCCAGTGTGTTTACTTTTGCTCTAAAGGTGTATTATACATTAGTTTGCCAAATATAAGTAGACGCCCTTCTGAAATTGGGTGTATACAAAGATAAAATCACTGATTTAAAATACATTATGAGATTTCAACTTAAGTAAAGGCCATTTCCTGTTCCAGCTTGTAAGGTCCATTAAGACGTGGTTTGTCAACGAAGAACTTCAGTAGCCTGCAAAGAGCCCTGACTTCAACTCCTGTGTACACATTTAGGATGAACTGGACAGCTGATTGTGAGCCAGTGTTACCCCTTTTCCACCGACGCGGAACGGAGCCGGTTCTGGTTCGCGAACTTGATTTTGAACCGGTTCCATGTGTTTCCACTGAAAAGTAGAGGTTCCAGACAGCGAACTTGCATTCTAATCTGGCCCCACAGAATACTTGGTTTTTCAGCGCGAACCGTGACATCATCTTTGGGCATGTCTAAGTGTAGAGGTTTGGGTGCTTTTACACAAGAAAGTTGCACTGCACTTTCATCTTTTTAAGTTCACCCGATTACATTTTGAGCCAGTTTGCCACTAATATTCGCAGATATTTTCAAAGAGATGAACTGTTTGATATGACGTGGTAAAAGTGACAGTACGAAAAACGCTTAACGTGAACAATAAAGCTTAACGTGGCTTGTTGTACTAAAACAATGACAGATGAATTTGGGCAGTACAGAGCACTTATAACCAGTAATAACGGAGATGAATTGAGTGTTTCTGTGTCGTACTTTTAGTACATTCAGACATGTTATGCTTTTTTAGGTGAAGCTAAACACAGACACACGTGGAGCTTTAAGACTGGATTTGATGGTTATTTCACACAAATGGATGTTCGTTTTGTGGAACTTTTGTGATGTTTTACCGCTCAAACCGAGCGCTAAGCAAATCGGTTATTTGCACCGAGGTTCATGGTGAGAGCAAAGCGCAAAACGCTTCTCACGTCAATGAACTAAAGAAAACAACAACTGCGACAAACACGTCTACGTCTTCTTATCACCAATAGTTCAGCAATGCTTTTTACATAAAAACGAACATCTGTAACAACAGCACAAATGCTCGCAGGTAATCTACACACTCCGCCATCATGTTACTTTTTACTACCATTGCGTTACACCCAGGCTTGGTTCCCAAAAACTGGTGAAAACGCGGGTCGGTTCTCTACAAAACACCAAAGTTCGAAGAAACCTGAACAGAACCGGTTCAAGAACCAGGGTCCTTTTGGTGGAAATGTGTAAACCGACAAATTCTTTTACACACAGACCCATAATGACCAAGATGAAGCCCAATGAGGCAGGCGTCTTTGCAACGTCCTCCTTTTACAAATGTTATTTCTATTTTTATTTGTTCTTATTTGTTTTAAACACACTGTTTACCTATGCAAAATTTAGGTATAGCAGAGAAGCTTTGCTGGATATGGATAAAGTTCATCATAAACTCACAAAAGTTATTTATTCTTTTCATTTTGTTCAGTAATTTGTTTTAGTTTTAGTAATTTAGTTTAGTTTTTAGAGTTGTGTCTGAGAGACTGAGAGAGCTTATAGTCCAGATTTAGCACCATCTGATTTCCACCGTTTTGACGCTCAAAGGCGCTTTAAGGGGAAGTTTTTGTATAATTCCAATCACTGGTAGATTTAATGATGGATGGATGAATAAATGGATGGATGTATGAATAGATGGATGGATGAATAGATGGATAGATGAATGGATGAATAAATGGATGAATAGATGGATGAATAAATGGATGGATGGATGAATAAATGAATAGATAGATGGATGAATAAATGGATGGATGAATAAATGGATAGATAGATGGATGAATAAATGGATGAATGAATAAATAGATGGATGGATGGATGGATGAATAAATGGATGGATGAATGAATGGATGAATAGATGGATGAATAAATGGATGAATGAATAAATGGATGGATGGATGGATAAATAAATGGATAGATAGATGGATGAATAAATGGATTAATGAATAAATAGATGGATGGATGGATGAATAAATGGATGGATGGATGAATGAATGAATGGATGAATAGATGGATGAATAAATGAATGAATAAATGGATGGATGGATGAATAGAGGGATGAATGGATGGATGAATAGATGGATGAATGAATAAATAGATGGATGGATGAATAGATGGATGAATAAATGGATGGATGAATGGATTGATGTATGGATGAATAGATGAATAGATGGATGTATGGATGGATGAATGGATTGATGTATGGATGGATGGATGAATAGATGGATAAATAGATGGATAAATAAATGGATATATTGATGGATGGATGGATGGATGGATGAATAACTGGATGAATGAATGGATTGATGTATGGATGAATAAATGGATGGATGAATAGATGGATGGATGAATACAGGGATGATAGATGGATTTGACACAGTGTTAAGTGTGTATTTTTGCTTTGTGGCTAGTGTTTACAAGCAGGCACTGGGTCCACCACACCCCAGGTCAAGATAAAGCTTTTACCTAACATAAATAAAAGTCAAAGTCTGAGAATAACACAGAACCAGACCTCCACTTTCATCATGATGATCTTTCATTCATGCATTTCTTCACTCCCAGACTTCAGCTTCCTTCACTGAGACAGAACGACACACTGGAACAGCTAAAGATCTTTCAGCATCAAAACCAGCAGAATCAATATAAAGGCTGGAATAACAGCGGGGCAGGAGGCCCGTCTCATACTTCTCTGTGAATTCTTTATTCTGAAATCTGAGCTATTATAATGAGCGCTTATACGCGGGATGTGGTTAATGGATCCGGCGGAGGTGATGTGGTGATGTGGACCCATAAAGGTGCCGTTTCTGTCATTTTTGAATAAAGAAGGAAGCTGAGCTCTGAATGACCTTACTGTTACCTTAGCGACGCCGCAGCGCTCTGCTCTTCCTGGTGCTCCGTGAATGTAGCGCCGTCCCAGGAACTGGCCGTCCCCTCATTTCCTGTCTGTCGCCTGTTTGAATTATGCACTTCTGTACTCCCTCCTCGCTCTGTCAGACTGCTCCATTCACTTTGGCTCCAATTCCTCAGCGGCAAAGTGAGAAAAAAGAGTCTAGACGCTTTTTTAGTGGCCGAAAGACTCTTATTTAGATTTTTTTTTTTACTTTATTAACTATGGTCTGTTCATTTGCCAATTTTTTTTTATTAATTAATGTTTTATGTGGAACATTGCATGTCTAAACATTCATTTTAATGTTATGTAGTAAAGTAAGGTTATTTAAATTGTCCTTTTATTTATTTATTTATTTTGCTTTTACCCATCTGCATCTACACTATATTGCCAAAAGTATTCGCTCATCTGTCTTCACACACATATGAACTTGAACGACTCCCATTCTCAATCCATAGGGTTTAATATGATGTCGGCCCACCCTTTGCATCTATAACAGCTTCTACTCTTCTGGAAAGACTTTTTTTTTAGGAGTGTGTTTATGGGAATTTTTCACCATTCTTCCAGAAGCGCATTTGTTGGACACTTATGTTGGACGAGAAGGCCTGGCTCACAGTCTCTGCTCTAATTCATCCCAAAGGTGTTCTATCAGGTTGAGGTCAGGACTCTGTGCAGGCCAGTCAAGTTCTTCCACACCAAACTCACTCATCCATGTCTTTATGGACCTTGCTTTGTGCACTGGTGCGCAGTCATGTTGGAACAGGAAGGGGCATGAAATTGTCCAAAATCTCTTGGTATGCTGAAGCATTAAGAGTTCCTTTCACTGGAACTAAGGGGCCGAGCCCAACTCCTGAAAAACAACCCCACACCATGAATACGTTTGGTAATATAGTGTATATATGACAAAACTATTTCAACTAGTGAACCATCTTAAAGTATCAATACTTCATGTAAAAAAGGTTAATCCGATTGATGATTAGACTTATATAATGCAGACTTAATGTATCAAAAATAAACATCTACAACACATAACATATTAACAAGTACAACAACCCTCAAACTTATTCTAAAACTCAGGACTATCCAAAGAAAAATGGAACACATCCACCTTAGAAACAATTCTAACCTTCTTAATATTACAGTATATGCTTATGTAACCACTTAGCTAAATTTATTTACTTATCTAAATAAAAAATCAGGCCTGGTTTATTGATTTACCAGTTCATTACACTCCTAGTAAAGCAGTTATCTATAGAAACACTATGCTAAAATCTAAATACACACAGATCAAGTACACTGATCAGCCATAACATTAAAACCACCTCCTTGTTTCTACACTTACTGTCCATTTTATCAACTCCACTTACCATATAGAAGCACTTTGTAGTTCTACAATTACTGACTGTAGTCCATCTGTTTCTCTACATACTTTTTTAGCCTGCTTTCACCCTGTTCTTCAATGGTCAGAACCCCCACAGGACCACTACAGAGCAGGTATTATTTGGGTGGTGGATCATTCTCAGCACTGCAGTGACACTGACATGGTGGTGGTGTGTTAGTGTGTGTTGTGCTGGTATGAGTGGATCAGACACAGCAATGCTGCTGGAGTTTTAAACACCTCACTGTCACTGCTGGACTGAGAACAGTCCATCAACCAAAAATATCCAGCCAACAGCACCCTGTGGGCAATTTCCTGTGACCGGTGATGAAGGTCTAGAAGATGACCAACTCAAACAGCAGCAATAGATGAGCGATCGTCTCTGACTTTACATCTACAAGGTAAAAGTGTATAATATAGTGGACAGTGAGTGGACATGGTATTTTAAAAACTCCAGCAGTGCTGCTGTGTCTGATCCACTCATACCAGCACAACACACACTAACACACCACCACCATGTCAGTGTCACTACAGTGCTGAGAATGATCCACCACCTAAATAATACCTGCTCTGTGGGGGTCCTGTCCATTGAAGAACAGGGTGAAAGCAGGCTAAAAAGGCATGTAGAGAAACAGATGGACTACAGTCAGTAATTGTAGAACTTCAAAGTGCTTCTATATGGTAAGTGGAGCTGATAAAATGGACAGTGAGTGTAGAAACAAGGAGGTGGTTTTAATGTTATGGTTGATCAGTATACTTGATTTGTGTGTATCTAACTAAGAGGGAATTCGCATTGTACAGTTTTGTTCAGAGATAGAGGCGCACGGCTGCGGCCATTATCTTAAATCCTTCTTAAGCCAAGTGTCTGAACATATTTGGCCACCCTGTCTTTCTGCAAACATGAAGGGGGAAAACATAAAAACAAAAAAGAATTACTAGGGTAAAAATGAAATTTCACATAATCATAATCGATGCCCCTTTTTTTCTTGGTCCTTTTTTTCTTTTCTGACCCCTTTCTGAAAGTGCAAGATGGTTCCACTCCTCAGACTGCAGGGCTAAAGCTCCCTCTAAGGTCATTAAGAGTGAATTTATTACGCTCGTTTCAATTTCGCTGCATGTTTCTCTGAAATAAGGGAATTATAAAAACGTGCCGCTGTTTTTTTCCTGCTCTGCTCCAGCCTGCTGGAGATCCAGGCGGTGTTTTACACGTCCCAGAGTGTGCTCCGCGTCTGCTGGGTGGACGGAACAGACTGCAGGAGGGGTTATTTTGCTTCACTAAGGCATTTTTTCACACGTCTGGCCAGCACATTACGCTGGACTGAAGAACCCTATATAATGTGTTAAAATGCACACTGTGTGAGGTTGTGCGTCACCCTGGACAAACCGGGGCTCAGGGAGACGAGGACGTACTTCACCCGGCCAGCCAGTGGATTGGATTGTTCCCTCATGGCCTGAGCTAATTTATATTTGTCAGTTAATGTTGGCTGTCTAACTATGGTTATGGATGGGGACTCAGCCATCCTCTCTCAGACAAAGCCAATTATGTCTGTATGTAGATGATGCCCATCCAGCTGATGGGACCGCTGTGGATTTGAACCCTGGATTCTGGAGCACACTTTATCACCTGAATGTTATACGTCTATGAAATTATTGTGATATTTTCATATTACTTTGATATTTTGGCCATGTGCAATGGGGTCTGATATATATATATATATATATATATATACTGTATATATATATATATATATATATATATATATAAAAGGGGGTTTAGGTTTTTTTAGGAGTTTTTTTTAGGGTTTTATTTAGGGTTTTTACCTTTTTTGGGGTTTGTTTAGGGTTTTATTAAGGGTTTTTTAGGGGTTTTCTTTATTTATTTTTTCCTTACCACTTTATCCTTACCAGGGTTACCTTGGGTCCAGTTTACCTCGAATCACTCTGCACAGTGCAGTTACACACCCCCATTCAGGATGCCAATCCATTACGGGGACTCGGCCATCACCCCTTATACAGAGCCAATTATGTCTGTATGTAGATGATGCCCATCAGACTGATGGCATCACTGAGGATTTGAACCCTTGATTCTGGAGCACACTTTATCATCCAAACTTTATACATCAGTCAGATTAATAATTAAAGTCGCTGCATGTTTGTTTTTAACCAAGTCAGTTTTGTCAGGACACCCAGAAAAAATGACATTTGATTAAATTTTAATTCAAATAAATCCAATCTTTTGTTGATTTAAACACCCAAAGCATTAGAGACTTAATATTTTGTGTGGTAGAGGTAGCAAAAAATAATAGTAAAAAAGAGAGAGTGGTTCATGTGGCGAAAAAAATGCAATAGCAGTGTGAACTAGGTCCAGTCATCCTAAGCCGTCTATACGGTGAGGAGAAAATGGCAGGGGGCCACATCAAAGACTGAGTGGGCCACTGCTCTCCAAATGTCCATCGGGTGCCCCATAAAGAGCGCCACGGCCTTCACTCTTGACAAAAAGCAACACTGAAGAATCCAAAGTCAACATCATATTCTCTCTCCCCTCCTTCAAAACCGCTCCTGCGTTCTGGACCTTTGGCTGTGCCGTTAGAAGGCAGGAGAAGACATAAAAAAAAGACCTCCTGTGAAATTATGGCCAAGCATTTTCTCCATGGACAGAAATAACATCATATTCACCCCTGAAAAGAAATAAAAAAAGAAAGAAGTCCATCCCACGTAGTCGAACAGTTAAGCGGTGATTAATGCCTCTCTGATCTGAGGCACTGTGGATGGAGAAGTCTGGCCGCCGAACTCCCAAGGAGAACGGAGGAGATGGAGCAATGTGTAATGGGGTCTGAACCCGAACACCAACTCAACGCTGCGCTTTGATGCCGCTCCGAGAGCCACGGGAAGCTGCGCTCGACTGGAAATGTGCTGGACCCGCTCTGATCTCACCCATGTTTGTTCTCAATAAGGGAAACTCTGTTTTTTTTTCAGCGCTCAGCCATCACGCGATGATATACGACTCTGAAAGTTGAAAAACGTGTCTAGAGTGAGATATATAGGTCTCGGGATTGAAGTATGCATGAACGATAAATAAAAAGAAGCTAAAATAACTGCTGTTTTTACATCCAGATTAAAAGTAATGCAGAGACGGGGCTGCTTCTGAAAAGACCAGCTACTCGTCATGCTAGCAATGACCAAATGAACTGTCTGCATGAATCAAACGCTCAGACAGATTTATTTGTACATTAGAAAGCATAAACACAACATGGGAACAGTTGAGGAGCTCAAAATCACTTATTATTCATTTATTTTCTCAAATTCGTGTTCTAAATCTTAGAATCATTTTAATCAAGTGTGAAAAGTGATAAATGTGTATTAAGTTCTGGGTTTTGTCGCTCATGAAGGGGATTATTGTTCACTGATCAAGCTTTAAAGATGAATATATATTACTTTCAATGATTCAATGATATTTACAGTCCCCAAAAATGTACTGAAGTACACCATATGGCCAAAAGTATGTGGACACCTCTTCAAATGATTAAGTTCAGGCGTTCTTTGCTAGTATTTTAAAATGTTCAGACTGCTGTACAGTTCACTACACAACTAGATCTCTTGTCTCTTGTAATCGACACTTAAAGTCATTGTGGTTTTTACAATACACGATTGATCTGTGATAAGGGGGTCACACACTACACAATCTATCACTGTAAGGAATCTCAGACGAGTCTGTCTGGTCTCCCAAACTACATTTTGTCATGGATGCGAAAGCGATCGAAAGCCGATTTTCGAGCCCCAAGCAAACCCCAATTTGCCAATGTAGCAATCAGAGCAAAAATCTTGTAGTTTGAACTAGGTACATGTATGCTTTTCATCATTACATGACTGTGAGCCTCTACACAAAGTTCATACAGACATAGTTTGGTAAGTTTTGTACCTTCATAGATCCCTAACGTCACCCCCAATTATTACTGTTGAGATGAAATGGAACGTCAGTTACAAACCAGGCCTACTCATCCAACCTCAGTGCTTAAACCTGTAAATGCTATTTTAATTAAATGACCACAAATGATCAAAGCTACACTTCCCAGATGAGTGGAGGCTTTCAGACCTGCAGGGTGGTCGGGATGGGGCTCTGTGTGATTGCCTACATGTTCTCTTTATTTAATACTTTGTAAAAGCATCTTTAACGTCTTAATGATCTTCGACTTCTACAAGCTCTGCACACTTAGATTTGGGCAGTTTATCCCATTCTTCATGCAGGTTATTCTCTAGCTTGATCAGCTAGCTGGCACATTTTAATACATTCCCTTTCTCTTATCTATGTTTATGTAATATAAAATATAAAAACAATTTATATATGTCATAATGTTATAAAAATTATAATAAAATAATTATAAACAATTTATAAAAAATATGAAATAATAACATAGTATTATAATTGTGTATATTTTATAAGAACAATAACAGTTTATAATAACAATTATTATTATTATTATTATTATTATTATTATTATTATATTACTACTACTACTACTACTTATAATAATACTAATAGTAATAATAATAATAATTATTATTATTATTATTTTATTACTACTTATTTATTTATTTTAAATTTATTTATTTATTTATTTTTTGTCACAAACTGCTGGTTTAGTTTTCTTTAGTTACTCTATTACTAGCACATTTTATACATTATTTATTAGTCATCCCACCTTTTGTGTGCTTTATTAGCCACAGTATTGTTCTCCATCTGCCACCTCATTTACTCAGTACCATAAACTGTCCAGCATTGACCAACACTACTAGATTACAAATGTAACTTGTATTTATTGTAGGTCTTTGCATTTATTGTACTGTTGTTTATCTGCACTGTTTATTGTGTTGTTTTGCACTTGTGTTCTGTGTTGCATTCTTATTCTGGAGGGACGTTGTTTCATTTCAATATTTTCTTGTATATCACTGAAATGACAGTAAAACCTCTCTTAAACCTTTCACCTCTGTAACAAGGTGCTTCCCGTTCTGTTACCTCAAGATCTTTAATTTTAATTCACAGAGGCCACTGTGGTCCGGGAGACACTCAATGCCCTTTTAATTATTTTATATCCTTGCTTTGATCTATGTTTTGCCACAGTTTGATCGTGGAGATCCACAGATCACAGACCGTTGCTTCTACTTCATGGCTTAGTTTTGTTCTAACAATGGAGTGTTTACAGTGTAAAGTGTAACCATAGGGCAGTGGTAGTGGACTAGTAATCAGAAGGTTGCAGATTGAAGCCCCACCACCATTATGTTGCCACTCTCAGGTCCTTAACCCTTGAGCCCTTGATTTCTTGAATTGTACTCAGTGACAATTGTAAGTTGCTTTGGATAAAAGCATCTGCTAAGTGCTGTTAATGTAATGGGGTTGAGGTCAGAGCTACACGCAGGCAACTGGAGTTCCTTCGCACTAAACTCATCAGGTCCATCAGGTCCATGTCCTTATGGACCTCAGTTTGTGTGGGGCCCATTAATGCTGGAATAGAAAAGGGCCTTTTCCAAATGGTTGGAAACATAAAATATATTTTTTTATAATTTATACATTTGTTAGCAATTGGTGTGGCTAAAACAAATAATAATTAGGAGCTTGTAAAGCTTAAAGAAAACAGCTATTTGAGATCAAATGTATCCTGTATCAGATGTGTATATTATTTAGGTATATTATTAATTAATTATATTAAGGGTAAAATTAAATACTAAATATTAATGTATTATATCAATTGATGTGGCCAGTGATAGCTCAGTGGTTAAGGTACTGGACTAGTAAGCAGAAGGTTGCCGGTTCAAGCCCCGCCACCACCAAGTTGCCACTGTTGGGTTCCTGAGCAAGGCCCTTAACCCTCAATTGCTCATCGTGTTCTGCTCATTGTGTAAGTCGCTTTGGATAAAAAGCGTCTGCTAAATGCTGAAAATGTAAATGATGTATAATGTGTAGTGACTTGCTGGTAGTGTTGGTGCTTTATGGTTTAATTCTTCATCCGATTGCTGTCTTTAAGGAGTTTAGTATGTTTTATCAGTGTCCATGTAGGTTTCTTTAGTTCTGAAGGTACAGTAGGTGAACTGGCTAGCTGGTCATAGTTGTAAGTGAATAAGTGAACTGACGTATGGAGCCCTGACATGATTTAGTTGTTGCATGAGCCCATGATTTATTAGTATCAGCAATTGTTAGCAATTGATGTGGCTAAAACAAATAATAATTAAATGAGCTTAAAGAAAACCATCGCCATTTGGAGCTTAAATGTATCCTGTATCAGTTTTGTATATCAGTTAATAAATATAATAATAAAAATAAATATATTATTAATTAATTATATTAAATCTTAATTAATTCTAATGTTTTTATTATTTATTTATTATGATTTTAATGTTATGTTTTACACTTTGGTTACATTCATGACAGGAACGTTAGTTACACACTCATTACACAAGATTCATCAGTTCAAGTTTAATGTCAAACACATTCATGGACAAATATGTATCTCCAATTCACCTCACTTGCATGATTGAACACAGAACCTTCTTGCTGTGAGGTGACAGTGCTACCCACTGTGCCATCTAAGGAGTTTGGTATGTTTTATTAGTATCCATGTGGGTTTCCTAGGTACAGGCTTTAGTTCTAAAGGTACAGAAGGTAAATTGGCTAATTGGCCCTAGGTGTAAGTGAATAAGTGAACTAATGTGTGAAGCCCTGCCATGATTTAGTTGTTGCATGACCCAAAACCAGTTATGTATTAGAATCAGCTAATACTTACTGTATACTAATACTATTTTTAGAATCAGCAATCCAAGAGGTGTATGTGCATGAAAAGTCTTCTCTATACAAAGCTTCTCTATACATTTTTTCCTGACCACTAGATCCCCCCTTCATCCATTAGAAAGATTAGTGAGAGCTTTTTGTCAGTTCTTTGACATTCCCAACACCGCACTGCTCTAATATATTATCTTCAGGCAGACGTGGCTGGAACTTAAAGACAGAGTATGGCTGATATATATTTTATATGTGTGTGTGTGTATGTGTGTATTCTGTTTCAAATGATATTGTGGTTTCAAAAGTCCTTTAAGGTCAAGGGACATGATTTTTGATGACAACATTTTAGTCCAAATTTTTTTGAAAGAACTAAAAGAAGATAAGCTCGAATTAATTTTTTATGCTGTTTACTTGCTATAAATTGTATTAGAAATACATTTATTTATGCATATCTAGTCTAATGAATACAATTCACTCATTCATTGTCTGTTTTATCCTGCTCAGGGTCATGGTGGGTCTGATTCAGTTGGTGAAAAGCAAGAAAAAACCCAGATTGCCAGTCTATTACATGGCATGCACACACACACAGACACACAGACACACACACACACACACACACACACACACACACTGCCTGTCTCTGGACTTGTGAGAGGAAACCGGAGCTCCTGGATAAAAATCCACACAGAAAAGACTCTGGGCATCTGTCTGAGGAATCGAACCCAGGCCATTCTAGCTGTGAGTCGACAGCACTACCCACTGTGCCACTGTGTTCACTCACTCACTTTCTTAACCGCTTATCCAATCATGGTTGCACTAAATCCCAGCTTTTCAGTGGGCACAAGGCACACAGTAACACCCTGGACGGGGCGCCAGTCCATCGCAGGGCAGACACACACACAAAAACACACACACACAGACACACTGCCTGTCTCTGCGCCAGTCCATCGCAGGGCAGACACACACACAAAACACACACACACACACACACACACACACACACACACACACACACACACACACACACACACCTATTCACCTAGAGGGCAATTTAGTGTCTCCAATTAACCTGACTGCATGTTTTTGGACTTGTTGGAGAAAACCGGAGCACCCGGATGAAACCCACACAGGGAGAACATGCAAACTCCGCACAGAAAGGACCCGGACCGCTCCGCCTGGCGATCGAACCCAGGACCTTCTTGCTTTGAGGCGACAGTGCTACCCCCCGTGCCACCGTGCCTGCCTATCTAATCTATTAAATAAATTGCATTAATTCATTCATTGTTTTACCATCGCTCAGGGTCTGATCCACTAGGCTGAAAGCAAGAAAAAACCCACATTGCCAGTCTATTACAAAGTAGACACACACACACACACACACACTTGTGGGAGGAAACCGGAGCGCCCGGATGAAACCCACACAGACACAATAAGAACATGCGAGCTCCACAGAGAAAGGATTCTGGGCATCCATCCGAGGAATCAGACCCCGGCCTTTCTTGCTGTGAGTCAACAGCGCTACCCACTGTGCCACTGTGTTGCTCTTAATTAAATTCTAATGACCTCAGTTATTCTCCAGGCCACCCAAGAAGGATGGAGGTCCTGCTGAGTCTGGTTCATCTCATGGTTTCTTCCTTGTAATATTTAGGGAGTTTTTCATTGCCAGTGTTGCCTTCAGCTGCGCTACACGGGGTTTTTTGTCCTGATATCTGTACAATTGTTTAAAATGTTTGTTGTATAAAAGCTATACAAATAAATTTAACTTGACCTGACGTTTCATGCACATTTAAGACACAAGTATTTCATGGCTGACTCTTGGGATTTTTTTTTTTTTGCAATATATGGCCAAAAGTATTTGGACACTTGACCATGAGCTTGTTTGACATCCAATTTCCACAACAAATAATATTAAAGATTTCTGTGAATTTTAATTATTTTATTTTATTATTTATTTTATATACCCTAACTACAACTACATTTCAAACACTTATTTATTTATAAATTTATTTGTTATTGTATTCATTTATTATTGTATTCATTTATTATTTATTTTATTTATTTTTGTTTTTCATGTTTCTAATGCAATAAGGTCAAATAAAATCAGTATTTTAAGGTCACTTAAAAAATTTTTTTTACCAGTGTGACTACTTTGCTTCACTATGACAGACTTCATTCTCTACTGATAGATTATTTAATAAAGGTCCTGATAGATCTAAATTCTAATAATAATAATACATTTATTATACTGAAATATTCTGCGGTCACCTATTTACCATGAATCAAACATCTAGACGATGAATGAGAGAAAAAGAGACAGTATTAAAATGTCAAAGAAAACACAAGTGTGTAACTTTGTGCCATTTTGTCCGGTTGGATTTTTGGGCCAAGCCCAGGAGGCGAGCCTATCAAAGCAAGCCATGAATTCCCAGCCTGCATCAGAAAAGCATTCATACATCAGAACAGCTCTGAATCACCCAAACAGGAAGCTCTCGTGTTTCACCAATGCAAATTCTTCCATCAAAACAAGCACGCAGCTATTAGCAGAGAATGAAATCTGCCTATGACATGACATTAATTATTTTCCATGAGAACGGCTGTGCTGTAGTCGAGCGAGGGTTGCTATCTCAGACATGTTTGTCAATTATGTGCACCGCAAGAGCATTTGGAAGCAATTTGACGCCATTAATATGAGTATTATTTTAATTGTACTAATTACAGGTTAAATGCTGGGAGCATGTGTAAGGTATTCCTGGTCTACAGACTTACTGCTGACAAAGAGGCTGCCAAACTCCGAATGCAACAGCCCATCCCGTCCTCGTACCCTCTCACAGGTGCACACGTGAATGCCACATCTGTGTTGGGTGATTTTACAGACGGGTTGTATAATTCTAAACGAGCATGTTAGCAACATTACGAGCTCTTTACCACCACGGCTTATCATCAGGCATCACACATGCATCAGAGCTTCAGTAATCGAAACCGTGTTTGGCTCACATGCAGCAAATCAAATCAGGCATGTCCACATAGATAAGAAGCTCGGCTCGAGTTCGGCTCTCGGACTGCGCTCGTTTCCTGCCTCCGCTTTCTGCGCCTTCACCCTTTAATGACCTCTCAAACAGAGCGCTGTGTGGAACTGGTTTAACTGGGAGGTGAGCGGTGGAGGCAGATCTATACAAAATACAGTAATACAGTGTAGATTTACAACTAAAAGTTAAACTAAAAGTATTTCATTTTTTCTTTTCTTTTTTTGTTTGGTCATCATTGTAATGATAAAAATATCATAATTAATTTTCATAATTTTGACATTTTATTTAATATGAAATTTAATATGAAATATGACATAAGAAAAATGTGAGCTATGTACAATAAATTATTTCAGTTTTATGTGTAATTAAGCTTTTAGTTTTATTTAAGTTGTTTTCATTTAAGTTTAATTTTTAAATAAAATTTGTATTTAAGTGCATCAAATCCATCAGCTACATTGTAAAAAAATACATTTATTTAAAACCCAAATAATTTTATAATTTAACTTTTTTTCATTTAATATTAAAATTAAAGTTATAAACTGTAAACTTTACATTGTAACTTTCATCAAAGTTTTTAGTCATTATTTTGTTGCATTAGATTTAAAAAGTAGTTTATTTTATTGTTGTGTAGTAAATACAAAAAATAAAAAAAATAAACTCTTAATTCCATACCGAACTAGTTTTACTCACTGGTTTAGACAATAAACAATGAAAAGTCATATTAAAAGTAAAATAAATACATTTTAGATTTTTTTTAGAGTTTCTATTTATACTCTTTGACAGATCAAAGCTGATTTTTTAAATTAAAATGATCTTTTTATTGTTATAATTTTTTTTATTGATTTTGGATTGTAAACATTTTAACTGCTTCAAAAGATAATAAATAAATAAAAGATAAAATAATAAATGAATAAATAAATAAACATAATTATATTAGACAAAACAAACAAAATATATAATGAATCATATGGAATGATATAATATTAAATTAAATGATATTGGTACAGTTATAAAGTGGAATAATGTTTACTTGAAACATGAATGAGTGAGCGAGTTCTTTACACTTTTGTTTGACACAACATCAAAACTTTTGTAGTTAGTGAGTCTCTGGTGGTAAGAGTGTTTTTGTCAGGATCTTAACACTCATATTATTATTGTTCTGAGCTTATATGGCTCATATAATGTTTGTTTGTTTATTTATTAGGATTTTAACGTCATGTTTTACACTTTGGTTACATTCATGACAGGAACGGTAGTTACTCATTACACAAGATTCATCAGTTCACAAGGTTATATCAAACACAGTCGTGGACAATTTAGTATCTCCAATTCACCTCACTTGCATGTCTTGGGACTGTGGGAGGAAACCGGAGCTCCTGGAGGAAACCCACACAGACACAGGGAGAACACATATGGCATAATGAGGGCCAAGCTGCTGGTATCAGTTTGGGGGGTTCGAATCCTGGACTGGGCTCACAAATACAGAAGTCGCATGGCGTTACATGAATGCAGGCCATTGGGGGGTGGGGGGATATGGAGCACACACAGCAGTGCTCCAAACTGAAATAGGAGGGTTGCACCAGGGTCATCTGGTGTAAAAACTGTTCCAAATCAAACATGCAATCAAATAATCTGCAGTTATTATTATTATTATTATTATTGTTATATTTTATTATTATTAGTATTATTCTTTTTATTATTATTATCATTATTTATTTATTATTATTATTTTTTTTTTTTTTTGTGGTAGCTCAGTGGTTAAGGTCCTGGACTGAAAATCAGGTTCAAGCCCCACCACAGCCAAGTTGCTACTGTTGGGCCCCTGAGCAAGGCCCTTAACACTTAACTGCTTAAACTGCATTCAATCATAAGAGTAAGTTGCTTTTGATAAAAGTGTCTGATAAATGCCTCAGATGTAATTATTATTATTATTATTATTATTATTATTATTATTATTATTATTATTATTATTATTATTATTATTATATTATTATTATTATTATTATTATTATTATTATTTGTTATTATTATTATTATTATTATTATTATTTCTCTATATCCATCATTATGTTGCTAGTCATCCTCTTTCTCTTTTACCTTCAACCCTTTCAAGTTTCAATAAATTTGTTATTTTCAAACTGTGCCCAAAATAAAGAGGTTTGGTTATCGGGGCGTTTTGTTTGAGAGGTTGGATTAAATTTTGTCTATGGTGTGTTTGTGTGTATTTAGAATAATTAAAGCCCCTATTTAAACCCATCCCTCCTCTTCCTCCCTCTCAGAATCGTGTGCTACCAGAAGAACAGCGAGAACAGGACCACCGAAGCAAATTCCTCATCTCCAGCCGCCGACCCCGGAGGCCCATAAAAAGCCTTTTAAACAAAGAATTTAAAGAGGAGGGTTTGTGTAAACTGTGTTTGGGGTGCTCGGTGAGAAAATGAAAGCCGTGATTGTTCACATTCCAACAGTTTTCGATACATAAACGATGTGAACGTCAGCCGTGAAGGGGCCAGCTGTTAGTAATTTCTAGAGCAGATAATAATCAGAGCTTCATGCAAAGCAGTGTTCGTGTGACAGACCTTCGGGCTCTTGACTGAGCTTGAAGGGGATTTGAGATGTCGAGGCAATGCTTGGTTTAGTTTAAATAACCTTGGAGTTGTGTAAAGGGAAGAGAGGGGGAAGAAACCCCACCCCATGCATATCCATTAGCTATGTCTAAGTTCAATAGGTGGGTCAGAGAGCCACTAAAGCCTGAAAGAGGAGCGACAACAGACTTGGATGGGTGACAAATTTAAGAAAAAGCCAACTGGATAACCACAAGCTGTATAGACTCTACATGTCTATGAAACAATAATGAAGAGATGGAATACTGTTTCCTTAACATTAAAAATCTTGGTCTTCCATAAGTGCTTATCTCTTAGAGCAGGGTAGCTTAGTGGGTGAGGTACTGGACATGTAATTGGAAGGTCTCTGATTCAAGCCCAACCACTTTCATGTTGCCACTGTAGTACCCTTGATAAAAGTCCTTAACCATCAAGTGCTTCAATTGTTTATAATGCACAATTGTAATTCAATACACACTACACTGAAAAATAAAATAATAACATTTTGAAAAATATGGACATCCACATGAATTGTTTGGTTTAACAAAATTGCATTGATTTAACACATAAATGGTTATTAATTAAAACTAAATTAAACTAAGATTCATTTTATTTATTTTAATATAAATTGACTACATTAGTACAGTATATTCAAAATAAAAAAATTTTTTTTTTTTTGGGAACTGTTAGAATTTGCGTGAGATTTTCTTCTTTTTATTTATTTACTTTTATTTATTTATTTATTTATTTATTTATTTATTTATTTATTTATTTATTTATTTATTTATTTATTTATTTATTTATTTATATTTGGGGGTATTTATTTATTCATATTTGGCGGTATTTAATTATTTATTTATTTATACTTTGGGGGTATTTATTTATTTATACTTTGGGGATATTTATTTATTTTTTATATTTTGGAGTATTTATTTATTTACACTTTATGGGTATTTATTTATTTATTTATTTATTTATTTATTTATTTATTTATTTATTTATTTATTTATTTATTTATACTTTGGGGGTATTAATTTATTTATATTTTTGGGTTATCTATTTATTTATTTATTTATTTATTTATTTATTTATATAATTGGGGTAATTATTATTATTTTTTTTTATATTTTGGGATATTTATTTATTTATTTACACTTTGGAGTATTTATTTATTTATTTATTTGTTCTTTTGGGTTTTACACCAACTCTACATGAAATACAGGTGGGTTTTAATAAGATGACAATTATTTAACCCTTTAGAAATCACAGAAACTACAGCAGCTATGAAATAAACCAGACAGAGTCAAATTTCAATCAGATTGAACTTTAGGCGCAGCAACAAGCTGTAAAAACTGAGCGTCAAAGCAAAGTAAATCTGTGCAGTATGCCACACACAAGGTTACGCAGCAACAAGGTAAGCAACACTGCCTTATTCCACATGAAACAATGGCAAAAGCCAGCTGAGTGGTGGACGTGTGATTGAAATGCTTCACCTTCTCTCTCAGATGGGAGCAGTGATACAGGTTTTATGGATGCCCAGCTGGCAACAAAACTCAGCAACTCATGCACCAGCTTGGTCTCTAAATTTCCTTCCTAGTTGCTTTGCAGCTCTCCCAGGATGCCAAATTGTGCAAACATATCCTGCAGCAACGCTGTCCATCAGCTCTGCTGCTTCCTGGTTTGGCGTGACGTAGGCTTTGGAAACATTGTAAAGTAGTCATGGGAAAGGGGCCCAACGCATCTACTGGTACCCATTCCATTTGGTCCCCTGTCTGTGTGTTTCTTGGACTACAGATGTTGCAACACCTACAGAACCACTCCACATCTACATGGTTCACTACCCAAAAGAACCTCTTTGCTATCTGCCACCCTGTCTCAATTACCCCAAAGTTCCCAGAGCCAACCTGTCCTTACATGGCCACGATGACCTGCTGATGCCAAGCTGCTGGAACTACCAACTTCATCTGTGCAGAAGCCGACTGTAAAGTGCCAGCATGTCCCATATATCCTTCTGACATTTGGTAGCTTCCCATGTGGGGTAAGCATCACTGCTGTAAGCAACCCAGCTTACCACTGGCCCATTTGCTGGGTCGGCATGTTGTCTCACGGCCAGCTCAGCTGATCTCCATTCCTCAAGTAACTCCAGTGTCCCTTTGGCCATGGCCAGCTCCACCACTCTTGCATCTTTGGGAGAACAAACTCTATCTAAGGGCCGAGGGTTTGCCCTGCTGTGGTAATGCATGCATCACATCTATCGGCATCTCATCCCTCTGCTGCACCAGCTTACCCAATGCACTTCTGTCATCTCGAGAATCAGCTTGTGTCTATTCTTGTCCAATCCCACTTCTGACTGGACAGAGTGAAGGTCAGGCACACTTAAACTTTTATCAGGCACAATAAACCGATCAGCCATAATATTAAAACCTTCTCCTTGTTTCTACACTCACTGTCCATTTTAGCAGCTCCACTTACCATATAGACGTACTTTGGAGTTCTACAATTACTGACTGTAGTCCATCTGTTTCTCTGCATACTTTGTTAGCTCCCTTTCATGCTGTTCTTCAATAGTCAGGACCCCCACAGGACCATCACAGAGCAGGTATTATTTAGACGGTGGATCATTCTCAGCACTGCAGTGACACTGACATGGTGGTGGTGTGTTAGTGTGTGTTGTGCTGGTATGAGTGGATCAGACACTGCAATGCTGATGGAGTTTTTTAATACAGTGTCCACTCACTGTCCACTCTATTAGACACTCCTACCTAGTTGGTCCACCTTGTATATGTAAAGTCAGAGACGATCGCTCATCTATTGCTGCTGTTTGAGTTGGTCATCTTCTTGACCTTCATCAGTGGGCACAGGACGCTGCCCACAGGGCGCTGTTGGCTGGATATTTTTGGTTGGTGGACTATTCTCAGTCCAGCAGTGAGAGTGAGGTGTTTAAAAACTCCAGTGTGTCTCATACCAGCACAACACACACTAACACACCACCACCATGTCACTGCAGTGCTGAGAATGATCCAACACCCAAATAATATCTGATCTGTAGTGGTCCTGTGGGGGTTCTGACCATTGAAGAACAGCATGAAAGGGGGCTAACAAAGCATGCAGAGAAACAGATTAACTACAGTCAGTCATTGTATATCTACAAAATGCTTCTATATGATCAGTAGAGCTGATAAAATGGACAAATCATGTCTGGCTAATAGCAGAGCTGAGATTCAAACCCAGAATCTCAGCTTTACTTATCATTACTCAGATGAACACTGACATCCAGTTCTAATATCATTTTTTTAAGTTAGTTTGTTATGAGTTGTGTCTAGTTTTAGATTTGGTCACCTTAAAAAACTAAGCAAATCTCAGCAAATGTCTAACTTTAATTTTTGGAAAAAATTTGCCTAACCAAACATCTTACTGTATGAAATTTAATTGCATTCTTTTTTGGGTTGGTTTATTGCAATTTCATTATTATTATTATTATTATTATTATTATTATTATTACTATTGCTATCTTGATTACTATCTAGTGCTGGATCATGCAGTGTGGTGTTTATGGGTATTGAGTTACAGTAGTTAAGTAACAGGATCCACTTAATTGTTTATTGTGAGAGTCAGGAAACAAAATGCTGTCAGCTCCAAAATTATTGGCACCCTTGGGAAGAGTCAGCTTTAAACTTTAATACAGAAAAATATGGTTCTAGATTATTATTATTACTATTATTATTATTGTTATTATTATTATTGTTATTATTATTATTTATATGATGATGATGATAATAGTAATAACAATTATTATTATTACTGTTATTATTATTATTACTATTATTATTCTCGCAGCAGTACATTTTTCAGCCATCCCCACCTTAGATATAATCTATCATGTCTGTGTAGACACCCAACCGGCTGCACCCCAACTGAGATTTGGGGTTAGCATATTTTACTGCTGCACCAGCCAAATGCCCTTCTTACACCTTGTATTTATACACAGGGAATTTAAAGTTCATTGCATGAATGGCAAAATGCTTTTGTTTATGTTTTTAAGACACTCTAGAAGCATATTTTTTTCTGTATTAAAGTTTAAAGCTGATTTTTTTGGCCATAAATTTTGGATCTGACAGTATTTTGTTTCCTGACTTTCACAATAAACAATTAAATGGATCCTGTTACTTAACTACTGTAACTCAATACCCATAAACACCACACTGCATGATCCAGCACTAGATAGCAATCAAGTGTATCCTCTTTTTCCGACTCTGATTGTCTCTGTGCTTCATCCCCTTTAAGAAGGACCTCTTCCTGGCCTTCTGCGCTGACCCCAGTCCTTCAGCATGATGGGAAAATGGGTGCGGTATCCGGGACAGGAAGACATTTCCTTTGAGCCTTTAACCTCTTCACTTCACTGCAGGTCATCTGTCCCACCTCGGTCCTGCTCGGCACTTCACACGTCAAACCAGGACGCATTCCACCCAGGAGCCAAGAGGGAGGGACACTAATGGAGCAAGCTAATCCTGTCCATGTGAGGAAGAACACACCTGTCAGGAGAACAGAAGGCCTGGAAGGAAGCTGTTTTTTATAATCAGTTGTATGCTGGATGAAGGTCAATGCTACTGGCTCAATAACAGATAATTAAAGTGACTGGAATGTACCTATAGAAAGTAAACAAGAGAAGTAGCAGAGGAATAAATGAGCAAGTGTAGACCATGATCCCACTGCTAAAAATGCCAAAAGGAGAAGTCATTAGTGTAAACATTATGGATGGTCCCAAAAGTCTGTAATGAGATTAATCAGATATTGCCCCAAACTGTATATACAGTGATACCTTGTAACTTGACATTGTTGTAGGCAGTTGTAAGGGCAGTTGTAGCCTAGTGGTTAAGGTACTGGACAAGTATGCAGAAGGTTGCTGGTTCAAACCCCACCACTGCCAGGTTGTCACTGTTGGGTCCTTGAGCAAGACCCTTAACCCTCAGTTGCTTAGACTGTAAGTTGCTTTGGATTAAAGCATCTGCTAAATGCCTACAATGTAAATGTTAAAACTCAACACACATCGTCGAGAAATTTGTACCTTTAAACTCAACATATATATTATTATTATTTATTTATTTTAAAAATCAACAATGAACAGACACTTCAGAGCTCAGCTTGAGCCGTGTAAATGTCACCAAAGTGTGAATATGAGACGAATCTGCATTTGTGTGAAATAAACGTCAAATCCGCTCTGAAAGCTCCACATGTATCTGTGTTTATCTGTATTTGCCTCACTGTTTCACTTTTAAACTTGTTACAGCTCGAGGTTCTGAAAAATTGTGAGAATCAGCTTTTTCAAGAGTCTAAAATGTTTATCGTAAAAAAAAAAACTTAATGTGACTTAATGTATTAAAAGAACAACATAGGAACACTAACACTTTGAACTGTTTTTAATTGTATTTCAGTGTTGTATTATATTTGTGTTATTTTCAGTGTAAAAGTGTCAAAAACAACCCCATTATTTTACATTAGCCTAAAATATATGCAGTTCCACAGAACCATGGAACACATTAACAGGCTTCCCATACATTCTTATGGGAAAAGAATACCTTGAAACTCAACGCCACTCCCAGAACCAATTGATGTTGAGTTTAAAGGTACCACTGTACTCAGAAACCCAATGAAATAAAAACTGGGTCGATACGACTGGTGTACTTGGCCATGGTTTCTCTAACTATGGATGGAGTACCATTAGTAGTACAAAGTGGGTACATCAGATGACCCTGAAATTGCTGAATGCATTAAATATAAAGTACCAACTTATAACAATGTACCAATCTATAACAATGTTTATCTATAATTGACCAGATCTTTTTTCAGATAGCAAGAAAAGGCTTTCATATTAGAATTTTGTGCTATGTGTTTAATGAAAATACTTTTTCAGACACTTTCAGACTTCTTTACATGCAGCATTTCTCAGTTTCAAGACTTTTGGGACTCCCCCAGCATTAATACAGTAGATCAGATATACCTGTTAAAAATGAGAAGCAAAATCTTATGCTAATACCAACATAGACCGCCCTGTGTGTTAACAAGTGTATAAATCCCTACAATATACACACCATTTACTTCTATTGACGATTGAGGAAGAACCAATTAAAATAATCATTTTTGATGCATTTATGAGTTACAAAACATTTTTAATACAGTATCTCTAAATTTCTTGCCTATGTGAGTCGTTCTTTTTGCTTTAATTAACTTTTTACTAATTTTAATCTAAAATAAATTGGTATTAATTAAAGGAACAAATATATTGATTATATACAATACTATATATGTGTTATGCTATTCTGAGTTTCTAAACCTTTTCTGCTGGCCCCCGTGTGTCGTTTGCAGTTCACAGCACCACCTTTGATAAAAACATATACAGTGTATCACAATAGTGAGTACACCCCTCACATTTCTGCAAATATTTCATTATATCTTTTCATGGGACAACACTATAGACATGAAACTTGGATATAACTTAGAGTAGTCAGTGTACAACTTGAATAGCAGTGTAGATTTACTGTCTTCTGAAAATAACTCAACACACAGCCATTAATGTCTAAATGGCTGGCAACATAAGTGAGTACACCCCACAGTGAACATGTCCAAATTGTGCACAAATGTGTCAATATTTTGTGTGACCACCATTATTATCCAGCACTGCCTTAACCCTCCTGGGCATGGAATTCACCAGAGCTGCACAGGTTGCTACTGGAATCCTCTTCCACTCCTCCATGATGACATCACGGAGCTGGTGGATGTTAGACACCTTGAACTCCTCCACCTTCCACTTGAGGATGCGCCACAGGTGCTCAATTGGGTTTAGTCCATCACCTTTACCTTCAGCTTCCTCAGCAAGGCAGTTGTCATCTTGGAGGTTGTTTTTGGGGTCGTTATCCTGTTGGAAAACTGCCATGAGGCCCAGTTTTTGAAGGGAGGGGATCATGCTCTGTTTCAGAATGTCACAGTACATGTTGAAATTCATGTTTCCCTCACTGAACTGCAGCTCCCCAGTGCCAGCAACACTCATGCAGCCCAAGACCATGATGCTACCACCACCATGCTTGACTGTAGGCAAGATACAGTTGTCTTGGTACTTCTCACCAGGGCGCCGCCACACATGCTGGACACCATCTTAGCCAAACAAGTTTATCTTGGTCTCGTCAGACCACAGGGCATTCCAGTAATCCATGTTCTTGGACTGCTTGTTTTCAGCAAACTGTTTGCTGGCTTTCTTGTGCATCAGCTTCCTTCTGGGATGACGACCATGCAGACCGAGTTGATGCAGTGTGCAGCGTATGGTCTGAGCACTGACAGGCTGACCTCCCACGTCTTTAACCTCTGCAGCAATGCTGGCAGCACTCATGTGTCTATTTTTTAAAGCCAACCTCTGGATATGATGCCGAACACGTGGACTCAACTTCTTTGGTCGACCCTGGCGAAGCCTGTTCCGAGTGGAACCTGTCCTGGAAAACCGCTGTATGACCTTGGCCACCATGCTGTAGCTCAGTTTCAGGGTGTTAGCAATCTTCTTATAGCCCAGGCCATCTTTGTGGAGAGCAACAATTCTATTTCTCACATCCTCAGAGAGTTCTTTGCCATGAGGTGCCATGTTGAATATCCAGTGGCCAGTATGAGAGAATTGTACCCAAAACACCACATTTAACAGCCCTGCTCCCCATTTACACCTGGGACCTTGACACATGACACCAGGGAGGGACAACGACACATTTGGGCACAATTTGGACATGTTCACTGTGGGGTGTACTCACTTATGTTGCCAGCCATTTAGACATTAATGGCTGTGTGTTGAGTTATTTTCAGAAGACAGTAAATCTACACTGCTATACAAGCTGTACACTGACTACTCTAAGTTATATCCAAGTTTCATGTCTATAGTGTTGTCCCATGAAAAGATATAATGAAATATTTGCAGAAATGTGAGGGGTGTACTCACTTTTGTGATACACTGTATATATTGTCATTTTTGGCAACTACATGATTAAATACGATACTGTGTGTGTAATATAAAAATGGCTGTTCATCAAGGACTAGTATTGCATAACTTATGATAGCCCTACTCATTACTGGCTTCTTATTAAATTACAAATTAGGGTATCAGGTATTTTGTTGTTCTGGGTGGCAGAAAATGTGAATATAGGGTAAGACATGAGGCTATAGGTAGATCACAGCTTTGGAACCATAGTCTGTAGAAAACTGTTACAGGATCCCTACATCATACAGACTAAACAGACTTTCCTATAAAAACAGATCGATTTTTTAATGTTCATCAGAAACGCAACTTCTGATGCTTTGAAAGAACGACTGTATGTTGCATTATAAGCTCTTTTTTCAAGTGAACCCCATCATGAGTGCTCATGGTGTGAAACCGTATCAGATGCGTAGCTCTGAGTACCAGAACGAACTTCTAAGAACTCATGCCATGACCCGTAGAAAGACAGCAAGCCTGCAGGCTTGATGCCAAGGATGAGGCTCTTACATTTCAAAGTTAAATAAGACAACACAGCTGCTTCCTCTCTGGGGCCTCATGAGGTTTTGGGATTTCTCTCATAACTGTTTAAACCTTCAAGATGATGCCATGAAAAGTTTACATGCTACTGGTTATAGCTTACTGACATGACATGGTATTCTGGTTACTGGTCTTCATATAGATATCGTATTGTCATGTAGATATGTTGGTTATGACCTTCATATAGCAGTCATACTGTCAGGTAGATATTCCGGTAATGGCATTCATATAGATGTCGTATTGTCATGTATATACTCTTGCAATAGCCTTCATATAGATATCATACTGTCATGTACAGTAGATATCCTGGTAGCTGCATTGATATAGATGTCATACTGTCATGTAAATATGTTGGTACAAGCCTTCATACAGATATCATTGTGTCATCTAGATATTCTAGTAACGGCATTCATATAGATGTCATACTGTCATGTATACACTCTGCTAATGACCTTCATATACACCGATCAACCATAATATTGAAAGCACCTCACTGCTGCAATTGCGGCCCTTGACTTTTCGATGTCGCCTGCACAGAGACTCTCCGTACATGATGCTGATGCCTGTGTGAACCCACCTTGTGCAGGTACAAATAAGCGGTTGGTTCTACACTTATGTTGGAGGGGCTTTGCTATGTACTGATGACAGATATTGGATATTGTATATGACTACACTGGGAAAAAAGCTGTTCCTGGAAACAGTGGCCATGTCCCTGTGTATTCTGCTAAATGTCAACCATAAAAATAAACACATGAAACGAACTGAAACAAACTGAAAAGAATTCCTGCATATACTTGTGGTTCAAGAGTTGATTTTTTATTTCTATTTAACAGGGAATTTTCAAATGTAGCATGATAAGGTAGATTTAGAGTAAAGTTAAATGTTTATGTGTTACTGTGAGAACAGAGTGATAATGCACTTCATCTCCTCAACATCTTGACCTCAGTGCTCAGTGCACACAACACAGGGGTGCTAATATATAAAGACTCCATCTTTTATTAAAACATTTTTGGATGAGTTTATATTTTATTGGAATAAATCTATTTAATAAAAAAGTTCCTTTCGTAATATCTGTAATATTTTTAGAACCTATAGTCACTGTGTGTGCCAATAATGTTAGAGCTTACTGGAAGTATTGTTGTATTTATAAAGGGGCGGCACGATGGCTCAGTGAGTAGCACTGTCCCCTCACAGCAAGAAGGTTCGATCCCCAGGTGGGGCGGTCCGGGTCCTTTCTGTGTGAAGTTTGTATGTTCTCCCCGTGTCCACGTGGGTTTCCTCCGGGAGCTCCGGTTTCCTCCCACAGTCCAAAGATGTGCAAGTGACACGAATTAAAGATACAAAATTGTCCATGACTGTGTTTGACATTAAACTGAACTGATGAATCTTGTGTAACGAGTAACTACCGTTTCTGTCATGAATGTAACCAAAGTGTAAAACATGATGTTAAAATCCTAATAAATGAATACATATATTTATAAAGCATTTTAGTCAGACAAAAAGAAAGTCATTCAGTTTAAGTCATTTAATTACATAAAAATAAATAAATAAATAAATAAATAAAATAAAACTGACTGAAATTATTGATGGCTTGCATGTCACTGATGTGTATGTTGGCCATCCCACCAAATTGGTCCCATTTGTGTCTAGTAACTTGATGAAATTAAAGTTCACTTTTTATTTTTGTTTAACACTGAATCTAGTAACATACACACTTAACTACTCAGAATGTGTTTTGGTCAATCTCAGGCACCTTTGTTTCATTTGTACAAGGTTTTTTAGTAGAAGATGAGCTGTATATGAGAAACAGGACTGAAAGTAACAGGACTGAATTTTTAACATAGAATTAGTAAGTACATGAAATATAGCTGCATGGAGTTCATGCTAAAAGTACGGGAACACCGAGCACAGTCTAGTGATTTATCACAAAAATAATTTAATAATAATAATAAATAATAACAAATAACCACTAAGAAAAGTTTTAGGTTAACAGAAATGTATGGTGAGATGAATCTTCTCAGTCAGAGTTACAATATTATCAAACATACAGGGAGAAAAAGAAAGAACTTACTTTTGCTCTTCCTGTGACCTTCAGTAGATACAGATCATCTACATTTCTGTTGAAAATGTGACTTGTGGAATATTTCCAAATTTTTCAAAAGGATGAATATGTTAGGGTAACACGACTGAGTGAAAACCTGGGGACATGATTGAAACATGTATTTTATTATACATTTCTTATGGAAAATAAATATTAAAAACATAGATGGGATAAACAGTGGTACCTTGAAATCCGACGTCAGTTGGTTCTGGGACTGGTGTCGAGTTTTAAAGGCGTTAAGTTACAAGGTATTTTTTCCCATAAGGATGTATGAAAAACCTGTTAATGCATTCCATGGTCCTGTGGAACTGCACATATTTTATTCTAATATAAAATAATGGGGTTGTTTTTGACACTTATACACTGAAAATAACACAAATATATTATAAAAACACTGAAATACAATTAAAAGTCAATGAAAAAATACAATAAAACCTGCACTTTATCTTTACTACTTTATTGTTGCCGTGCTTCTTAATCGTGGAGATGTTTGATATTGGAATACAGTATTCCATACAGTAAAGGCACATTCACATGAGTAGTGCTTCACATGCACCTTTACTGAATGTAATACGATATTCCAAGATCAAGCATCTTCATGATTAAGAAGCATAAGGAAACAATAAAGAAGTAAAGCTA